>NC_064639.1:1112442361-1112749965 GCF_023864345.2 Schistocerca serialis cubense | reverse complement strand
CGTTCGACCGGTCAGTCGGCAAGACTCAGTGAAGGGGCTGTCTGGGGATGTCCGGCGCAATCCTGGACGAAACGTCAGGAACAGAAGTGTTTCGTGGACCACGATCTACATCCCGAAGGTTTTCCAGCACCTTTTTAACCGCCGCTACAATATGGGATTGACCACAAACACGAAAGAACAACCACAACTAAACCAAGTCTAGGCTGACCTCAAGTACCGACGCTCAGTGATCGTCTTACAGTGCAGAGGGTAGCTGTAAAAAAGTCACTGGAAAACTGTTGGAGAAATCACTCGTAATTTTTTCCAGTAGTCCAGCTCGCACAATTACTGTACGTAAGCAATTAAAGACAATATGATACAACGATCAAGCAGATCCTCATAAGCCATACACCCCTGTAGGCAGTGGCAAGCGACACATGATGTCTTCATGTACATCTACATCCATACTCCGCAAGCCATCTGAAGGTGTGTGTCGGAGGGTACTTTGAGTACTTCTATCGGTTCTCCCTTCTATTCCGGTCTCGTATTGTTCGTGGAAAGAAAGATTGTCGGTATGCCTCTGTGTGGGCTCTAATATCTCTGATTTTATCCTCATGGTCTCTTCGCGAGATATACGTACTAGGGAGCAATTTACTGCTTGACTCCTCGGTGAAGGTAGGTTCTCGAAACTTCAACAAAAGCCCGTACCAAGCTACTGAGCGTCTCTCCTGCAGAGTCTTCCACTGGAGTTTATCTATCATCTCTGTAACGCTTTCGCGATTACTAAATGATCCCGTAACGAAGGGCGCTGTTCTCCGTTGGATCTTCTCTATCTCTTCTATCAACCCTATCTGGTATGGATACCAACACTGGTGAGCAGTATTCAAGCAGTGGGCGAACAGGTGTACTGTAACCTACTTCCTTTGTTTTCGGATTGCATTTTCTTAGCATTCTTCCAATGAATCTCACTCTGGCATCTGCTTTACCGACGATCAACTTTATATGATCATTCCATTTTAAAACACTCCTAATGCCCACTCCCAGATAATTTATGGAATTAACTTCTTCCAGTTACTGACCTGCTATATTGTAGCTACATGATGAAGGATCTTTCTTTCTCTGTATTCGCAGCACATAACACTTGTCTACATTGAGATTCAATTGCCATTCCCTGCACCATGCGTCAATTTGTTACATTGCCTCCTGAATTTCAGTACACTTTTCCATTGTTACAACCTCTCGATGTACCAGAGCTTCATCCGCAAAAAGCCTCAGTGAACTTCCGATGTTATCCATCAGGTACGTTATGTATATTGTGAATAGCAACGGTCCTACGACACTTCCCTGCGGAACACCTGAAATCACTCTTACTTCGGAAGACTTCTCCCCATTGAGAATGACATGCTGCGTTCTGTTACCTAGGAACTCTTCAATCCAATCACACAATTGGTCTGATAGTCCGTATGCTATTACCTTGTTCATTAAACGACTGTTGGAACTGTATCGAACGCCTTGAAGAAGTCAACACACACGGCACCTACCTGGGAACACGTGTCTATGGCTCTCTGAGTCTTGCGGACGAACAGCGCGAGCTGGGTTTCACATGATCGTCTTTTTCGAAATCCATCCTGATTCCTACAGAGTAGATTTCTAGTCTCCAGAAAAGTCATTGTACTCGAACATAATACGTGTTCCAAAATTCTACAACTGATCGAAGTTAGAGGTATATGTCTATAGTTCTGCACATCTGTTTGACGTCCCTTCTTCAAAAAGGGGATGACCTGTGCCCTTTTCCAATCCTTGGGAACGCTACGCTCTTATAGAGACCTACGGAACACCGCTGCAAGGAGGGGGCAAGTTCCTTCGCGTACTCTGTGTAAAATCGAACTGGTATCCCATCACGTCCAGCGGCCTTTCCTCTTTTGAGCAATTTTAATTTTTTCTCTATCCCTCTGTCGTCTGTTTCGATATCTACCATTTTGTCATCTGTGCGACAATCTAGAGAAGGAACTGCAGTGCCGTGTTCCTCTCTGGAACAGCTTTGGAAAAAGACATTTAGTATTTCGGCCTTTAGTCTGTCATCCTCTGTTTCAGTACCATTTTGGTCACAGAGTTTCTGGACATTTTGTTTTGATCCACCTACCGCTTTGACATAAGACCAGAATTTCTTAGGATTTTCTGCCAAGTCAGTACATAGAACGCTACTTTCGAATTCATTGAACGCCTCTCGATAGCCCTCCTCACACTACATTTCGTTTCACGTAATTTTTGTTTGTCTGCAAGGCTGTGGCTGTGTTTATGTTTACTGTGAAGTTCCCTTTGATTCCGCAGCAGTTTTCTAACTCGGTTGTTATACCTTGGTGGCTCATTTCCATCTCTTAAGATCTTGCTTGGCACATACTCATCTAATGCATATTGTACGATGGTTTTGAACTTTGTCCACTGATCCTCAACACTATCTGTACTTGAGTTAAAACTTTCGTGTTGAGCCGTCAAGTACTCTGAAATCTGCTTTTTGTCACTTGTGAAGTAAAGGTCGATGCCACGGGGCAGTGGATGAGGGAAAACGAGTGATTTGGTGTCACAAAACACGTTAAAGCCTGTGGATACCTAATGTATGTGTTTGGACTTGGATAATACCCAGAAAGTTACCAGCCATCATCCCTAGTGTTAACAGTCAAGTAAGGAGGCAGTGGTGTTATAATACTAGTATGAGAGTGTTTTCCGTGGTTAGGCTGGGGCTCACATAATGCGCTTAAGATAATGCTGAAATTGGAAGGATGCTGTTGTTATTGTGGTCTTCAGTCCAGGGACTTGTTTGATGCAGCTCTCCATGCTACTCTATCCTGTACTTACTGCAAACTACATCCTTCTGAATCTGCTTAATGTATTCACCTCTTGGTCTCCCTCTATCATTTTTACCCTCCACACTGCCCTCCAATACTAAATTGGTGATCCCTGGATGACTCACGACATGTCCTACCAACCGATCCCTTCTTCTAGTCAAGTTGTGCCACAAATATCTCTTCTGCCCAATTCTATTCAATACCTCCTCATTAGTTATCTTCAGCATTCTTCGATAGCACCACATTTCGAAAGCTTCTATTCTCTTCTTGTCTAAACTATTTATCGTCCACATTTCACTTCCATACATGGCTACACATCATACAAATACTTTCAGAAAAGACTTACTGACACTTAAATCTATACTCGATGTTAACAAATTTTTCTTCTTCAGAAATGCTTTCCTTGCCATTGCCAGTCTACATTTTATATCATCTCTACTTAGACCATCATCAGTTATTTTGCTCTGCAAATAGCAAAACTCAGTTACTACTTTGTCTCATTTCCTAATCTAATCCCCTCAGCATCATCCGTTTTAGTTCGACTACATTCCATTACCATCGTTTTGTTTTTATTGATGTTTATCTTATATCCTCCTTTCAAGACATTGTCCATTCCGTTCAGCTGCTCTTCCAGGTCCTTTTCTGGCTCTGACAGAATTACAATGTCATCGGCGAACCTCAATGTTTTATTTCTTCTCTGTGGATTTTAATAACTACGCCGCATTTTTCTTTTGTTTCTTTTACTGCTTGCTCAATATACAGATTGAATAACATCGGGAAGAGGCTACAACCCTGTATCAGTCCTTTCCCAACCACTGCTTCCCTTTCATGCCCCTCAGCTCTTATAACTGCCATCTGGGTTCTGTACAAATTGGAAATAGCCTTTCGATCCCTGTATTTTAGTTCCGTCGCCTTCAGAATTTGAGAGAGAGTATTCCAATCAACATTGTCAAAAGTTTTCTCTATGTCTACAAATGCTAGAAACGTAGGTTTGCCTTTCCATAATCTATTTTCTAAGATAACTGCAACTAAGATGACTGCATCAGCATGACAATACACCCTGCCTTACAGTGGTATCTGTGAGGCAATAGTTTTTGAAAAATTTTTTCTGAAATGGAGTGGCCTGCGCAGAATCACCAGTTGACACTACGGAAAATCTTTGGGATGGCTTAGAACGTCGACTTCACTCCAGACTCAAGCGTCCAACATGCCTTCCTTCTCTCCCATCTGCTCTTGAGGTAGAATGGGTTTCCATTCTCATTGAAAGTGCCACAGGCATTGTTTAAGTGGTAATAAAAGCGGAAAGTGGACACACCCCATATCGATGTTTTGTAACAGGTGTCAGACAGTCTAAGCGCTGATGTACACACTGGAGCGTAAAAAATATCGCAGCACCAATAAGGAATTGTGCCTCGGAAACGAAAGCTGGTAGGCGTGTTTGTACGTCTGGAAGATGATGCGTAATCAGATTTCGCGCCCGTCCCATAAGGGTGGCGTCAGTAGAGCTGGTGTCAGGACGCAAATAAGGTTCGCTTTAAACATACGCTGTAACGGTCGTGACCGTGAGTAACCTTTGAGACTGGACCTGGGAGTTGATATTAGTCAAGAATGCGTTTATGGTGACAGAGACGCCATTGTCAACTTCTCAGAGTCTTCGGTCGGGGTCGTGTAATAGGGCTACGAGAAGCGGGATGTTCATTCTGTGATACTGCAGAAAGAATTGGCAGAAATGTTGCCATTGTACGTGACTGCTGATCGGAAGTATGTACCGTTGCAAGAAGACCGGGCTAAGGACAGCCACGTGGCACTACCAAGAGGAAAGACCATCGTGTTTAATATGTGGCTCTGGCGTATCGCACTGCATCGGCAGCAGCGATTTGAGCAGCAGTTGGAGCCACAGTGACGCAAGGAACTGTTACAAACCAGCTACTTCCAGGAGAACGTCGAACCAAACGCTTCATAGCGATCATTCCATTGATCCAAAACCACTGCCATTTGTTACTTTATTGGTGTCAGGCGAAAGCTCACTGAAGGGCAGGGTGTAGGTCTGTTGTGTTTTTGATGAAAGCTGGATCTGCTTCGCAGCCACGATGCCCGTTTGTTGGTTATATGGAGGCCAGTTGATGGCCTGCAACCAATCTGTCCGCGTGCAAGACCCATTGGTACTACAGCTGGAGTTATGGCCCGGGGTGCAATTTTAGATGACGGCGGAAGCACGCTCGTGATTATCTCAGCCACTCTGAATGCAAATTAATACGTTATTCAGGCGATTCGACCTGCTGTGCTGCCATTCATGAACAGCACTCCAGATACTGCTTTCCAACAGAGTAACGCTCGTAGTAACCCAACATGCTCTACAGAGTGTCGAATTGTGCCTTGACCTGCTCGACCAACAGATTTGTTTCCAATAGAGCACATGTGGCACATCGTCGGACGACAACTGCAGCGTCATCCACGAACAGCATTAACCGTCCCTATACTGGCCGATCAACTGCCACAGGCACGGAACCTCATTCCAGAAACTGACATCTGGCACCTGTACAACACACGATTACATTCTTGCATTCAACATTGTGGCTGTTACATCGGTTATTAATGTACCAGCATGTCGCATTTATAATCGATTACCTCGTGCTTACATTAACCTGTGACCTTGAAACTTTAATCAGTTGAATATGTTATCTAGGGGTATGTTTCCCCGCAATTATATTCTACATTAATAATTTCTTGGTGCTGCGATTTTTCACCGTCAGTTATCTATCCCAAAGACTTCAGTATATTGTAGACGTCTGGAATCTATTGATCATCGTCATTTATCATGACTTTTGATGGTAGGAAAACTCTTCTAAAGGAATCAGAAAGTATTACGCAGATAGTGAAACTCTATAAGCGCTGGTCGCCTCGTGATACATTAGCAAGCAGACAAAGAAGCATAGGTTCACGATGGGATTATGCAATTGTGCACGTACTACGAAATTGTTCAGGACACTCAGTGTGGTTAAGAAACATGATATTAATGTTTTTACCGAGTCAAAATGGCATCTCACCCTATAGATGTGTTTAAAAGAAAGGCGGTTTGATAACCAAAATAGTAAACGTGGCCAAAGTTGAATCAAAATCTTGCTCTTCCTGTTTGATCAGCATATATTCAAAGAAGTACATTGTTACGGTTAGAACCCCATCTAGAATGAGTATGACGATATTCATAGATGTACACTCAGTACTTAACAGCTCGTTTTCATCAAACAGACACGTGGACCTATTTAGAGAAGTACACGACAATTCACACATCGAATGCGACAAAAACGTAACATCAATATTGTACAATAAAAAATACAAACTGAATTATTAGTAAGGTCAGCAGATAGCGTAGCATCACATGTGCTCTTATGTAAGATCATTATGGGATATTCACCGTTGACATCTTTCCACGACTATCGATGATCATATGAACTACAGTCAACTAGAACAATTAGAATACTTGCATTTGTTGTCTACATGAGTGATGAATATTCTACTCAACGCTGCAGCTTTTTTGCATGGCTATGCGATAACGAAAGAAACACAATCAACTAGAACACATACAATGCTCGCATATGTAGTCTACATTGGCGATGAACTTTCTATGCATGGTATTTTACGCAAAGTGTTTACTAACTTATTCTTAAGTTTTATGTCTTTCTAGTCAATATTTACTAATTTATTGTTAAGTTTTATGTCTTTCTTTGCATAAATCTTAGCGCATACCTGTGTGAGGCAATCCACCGTCTGAAGAGCTAACCGTCAAGTAGAACACATACAATGCTCGCATATGTAGTCTACATTGGCGATGAACTTTCTATGCATGGTATTTTACGCAAAGTGTTTACTAACTTATTCTTAAGTTTTATGTCTTTCTAGTCAATATTTACTAATTTATTGTTAAGTTTTATGTCTTTCTTTGCATAAATCTTAGCGCATACCTGTGTGAGGCAATCCACCGTCTGAAGAGCTGCGTCACGTGGCACCTTTTAAATATCTTGTTAGTACATATCGTATAGTTTTAATCAGTGCTTTAGAATTAGGTTATTTTGATATTTCCTCCACATGAGACGTAGAATTGCTGCACTGCGCCGGATGAAAGGAAGCATTACACGGTATTAGGAGGTACCCTTCACTTTTGTCACATCACTGTAGAGTTGAAATGAATTTAATAAAAGCTGTAGCAACCCCCTAGCCGACAATATTTTCATAGCAAGACATAACAGCGTAGTCATTATTTCAGGCAATATTGATATTAATCAGGGTGACAAAGGAAGCAAATTTTTCTTAGTACAATGAGTAGAGACCATTTCCTAGAGAATATGACGTCAGTTAGAAGAAAGATTTGGATGCAAAGTCACTTTTCCTACTAACAACAGTTTTCAGAAAAATCTGATAAACGATTTCAAATCTTTGATCTCTCCTTTGTGTAATTCATGGGTCTATAAAATAACCTTTGACTTTATTACATAGGACAGGCCGAAAGAGCTATTAGTGTCAAATATAGGGAGAATTTATTAGGAAGAAGGGGTTATAGTGTGTGTAATTCGTCTTTTGTGATTCATTTACTAACTAAAGGCCAGAAACCGAAGGGAGTCGATGAATTTCCTGTCATCCACAAAAATAGAATAATTATAGGCCCGATACTGTTGAAGAAGTGGAAATTTTTAAGAATATTTCCACTAAATATTTCCACTAAATATTCTTAAACAGCAGCTAAAATTAAGGAACAAAAGTTTCTTAACGGCTTCAAATCGCTATTCGCAATTTTTGACGTACAATTGTTCTTTTGGTTGACGGTCTTTACTCACAGTTCTCAAACGTCGTTTTTCTCCTCTTTCAGTTGTTTCTATTGTATGCATAGATGTTATTCTCACTGTGTTAATTATGTTCGTTTCAAGCACTTAACGCTCTCTGTACTAGACCAGCTGTGTGCATCAAGTTCTATTTCATTTTGCAACGTTTCCCGTATATTTAATTTATTATCTATTTTCATAATTCTTTTATTAAGCTTTATCTATTGTTCTAACTATTTTAGTCTGCAATATATCTGTTTTATTAGTTTGTGCCGCTATACGCTATTCACACCACTTAGGTTGCGCGCACTGCCCTGTTTCCACGTAGCGGCGAAATCAGCTGGCATACTTTTCAGTCTGATGTCAGTCCTAGCGACTTGCCATGCTTGCGGTTCTAATGTTTACTGTACAAGATAACTTGTGCTGGACTTCAGACATCAGTTCATATGGTTTTATTATCTCTTTATGCAATGTGAACATTTGTAATACCTATTCCGTGTTGACTACTTCCTGTAGTGCTTCATGTTTTTAATATGGTCGTTATTCTCCTATGTTGATTAAAAAACTGTAGGTGAGTATACCATAATCTGACCAAGGTATTCTCAGACACTATGGACACCAGGCCAAATCAATAAAATTTTTGCAACCGGTTGGAAAATTTTATCCTTCAGTTTCAAGAAGATCTCTGAGAACACTCATCGTTGTACATCTGATACAGAAATGGTTAATATGGTATTTGTGAACTGGAGGAGTATCTAAAGATGCATCCCAGAATTACTATCCCTTATTGAATGTTATAACGCCCCGATAGAATTAGGAGCAGAAAGTTGGCTGAAGCCGGAAGTAAATATCGACGAAATCCTAAGTACAGATTGGAATATTTATCGTATGGTAAGGATAGGTTAGCCTCCAATGGTGACAGCGTACTTTTTGCAGTACAGAATTAGATAATATCACTCGAGGTTATCACATATTTTAATTGTGAAATCATCTGGGTGAAGGTAAGCATCAAACGTCAGTGAAAAATCATAATCAGATGCTCTTTAAGAAGCCTGGGTCAGGGGCTGTAGTGGTGTAACGTTTCGGAGAGAATGTGCAAGCCTGCCGCTGTGGCCCAGCGGTTCTAGGCGCTTCAGTCTGGAACCGCGCTGCTGCTACGGTCGCAGGTTCGAATCGTGCCTTGGGCATGGATGTGTGTTACGTCGTTCGGTTTAAGTAGTTCTACGGGACTGATGACTTCAGATGTTAAATCCCATAGTGCTTAGAGCCATTTGAACCTTTTTGAGAATCTGCAAATACCGTTATTAACTTTCCTGATCATGTCGTTGTCCATCAAATCCGCTGCCACAGACAGGAGTTCGTGTGACATTATTCTGAATGTGTTGCTTAAAAAAATTTTCGAGTAGATAATTAGGGAATCAAATTGTGAAGGTGAATTCTTAGACTCTTTAGCAACAAACAGTCATGATCTTACCGAATCAGATAACGTAGAATTTCAGTGATATCAACTATGACTACGGGTTTCGCAAGGAGTTTTATGAAAGGTAGGAAAATATATTTTACTTAGCAAGAGTGACAGGATACGAATTGCGGACTATCTGAGTGGTCAACATCGAATATTCAGTGCTCAGGAAGTAAAATCAGTAATCCTCTGTTCATTCGCTCAGTGACTATAGTGGCACCGAAACGAAATAAAACAGATAGAGGGCCGAATTTACTGAATTCGTCCTCGAAAATAGTTTCACCAAGGAAGAGGGAAACACAGTTCCTCCTCTCAGTCATCGTACGAACGCCGAAGGGGAAGATACTGAGATAACCGACAGCGGAACAGCAAAGCAACTACAATCGTTACGTAGTCGAAAGCCGTCAGGACGAGATGACATACCTGCAGGATCCTACAAAGATTGCGTGAAACAAGTTGTTCCCCTTTTAGCAACAGTTTTTCGCAGTTCGATGGGGCAACAAGATTTAAGATAATAGAACATATTCCTCGCTCACGAATTACGACATTTTAGCATAACAGACATATCTTCTTCAATAACCTACATGGATTCTGCAAACAGAGATCTTGCTGAATTCAGTTCGCTCTGTTCCTCCATTAGATCATAGTGCTGCAGACAACGGCGCTCAAGCTGACGTCGTGTTCCTTGACTGTAGGAAAGCACTGGGACCGACCCGCAATTTCTACGTAGTATCGGACCAGATATGCGACTGTATTCAATACGTGCTTGTAGACGGAAATCAACAAGTCCCTCTTAACTGAATAAAATCGATAAAAGTAAATGCTGAAGTTAAAATCTTCTGGGTTGTTAGGCCGCGTCATGTTTCTTCTAAAATGTTCGACGTTTCGACCCCTCTGGTGGGATCTTCCTCAGGATCATTTGGTGGCCACTACTGCTAGAAAAATGTAGTCACCAAAATATCCTGAGGAAGATCCCAGCAGAGGGGTCGAAACATCGAACATTTTAGAAGAAACATGACGCGGCCTAATAACTCAGATGATTTTATCTTCAGTGACAACCGCCACGAAAGCCTGGAGACTTACATAAAAGTAAGTGCAATTTCCGGAGTGCCCATAGGGAGTTTGGTACGACACATACTGTTTATAGTGGATAGAAATAATCTAGTAGAAAGCATCGGAAGCTGTTTGAGACTGTTCGCAAATGATGAAAGTCTATAGGAAAGCAGCAACGCCAGAAGACAGTATCGATTTGCAGAACGACCTGAAGAGGTTTGATGAATAGTGCAGGCTCTAGCAGTTGACCGTGAATCTAAATAAGTGTAACATATTTCGAATACTAAGTAAAAGAAATCAACTATTGTACCAATACAACAACTACACTATTGCTGTCAAATTTCTGGATACAATATGTATCCTAAAATATGTAGGAGTAAGCATCAAAAATGGCTCTGAGCACTATGGGACTTAACATCTGTGGTCATCAGTCCCTTAGAACTTAGAACTACTTAAACCTAAGGACATCACACACATGCATGCCCGAGGCAGGATTCGAACCTGCGACCGTAGCGGTCACGCGGTTCCAGACTGAAGCGCCTAGAACCGCACGGCCACACCGGCTGGCGGTAACCATCCAGACCGACGTTAAATGGGAAGTCCATATGAAGCAAACAATAGGAAAAGCAGATACAAGAGTGAGATACATATGAAGAATTTTAAGGAAATGTAACTCACCCCAAAGAAAGTGACATGCAAAGTGCTTCTTCGACATATTCTTAAGTATTGTTCATGTATTTAAAATCCATATCCGCTAGGACTGATGGAAGGGATAGAGAAAGTCCAACTATGAGAGGTGCGTTTCTTCACGGGATCTTTAGTCAACACGAGAGCGTTACAGAGATGCTCCAGTGGCAGACGATACAAGAGAGGCGTCGTACATCACTCGGAGGCTAACTGTTGACGTTTCGAGAGAGCACTTCCCGGGAAGAGTCGGACAACAAATCAGTTCCTCCCACTTACATCACGCAAAGTGATCACGAGGAAGAAATTCGAAAGAATTAGAGCTAATACTCGATGCTAAACGATTATCATTCTTCCCACATGCCATTCGCAAGTGAAACAGGGAATGAGGGATTAGTTAGTGGTAACAGAAATACCCTGTGCCAATTACTGGTAGGTGGCTTGTCGAGTGTGACGCAAATGTGAATGTTTGCAAGTGAGAGCATAGCGTAGAGCTCATACCGCCCACATCAATCAGTGTCTTGTGGATTAACGTCTGCTCATGTGCACACCCCCTCTGGCCTGGATGCACACACCGATGGGAAAGGTGCCATAAATGCGCTGTATCCTCTCGTGAGACAACCTGGTTCACAACTGTTGTAACTCTCAAATGTCAATCAAATTCACCAACAGCTGTGCAGCTTTAGATATTATTCTATTTTGAAGCCTTACGTGTCAGCATTTCATTATGCCATCTTGAGGTTCCATATGCGCCTCTCCAAACGAACGAAAAGTGATATATGGCCATAATTCAGTTGACATCGTTACAATGCGCTTCATTCGAATACTTGATGGCAACTATCTTCGGATGAAGCACTAGTGTAACGTTTGAATTCATGAAATCCAGTGATTTATGGCCGTATATCACATTTTTGTTCCTTTAGAGAAGTGCATATGGGGCCTGAAGATGGAAAAATGAAATGCTGAAACTGATAACCTTCAAAATAAATAAAAAACAAACAAAATAACATCTTAAATTACATGGGCGTTGTGATTTCCATTGACATTAACAATTACTTAACCAGTTGATGTCCGCTGTTTATAATGGACCAACAGAGACTACTGTAACTGGTCCTTGACAACCAGGTTACTGGCAGTGGTAGAGAGTCGACTTCTGAGCTGGTCCCAAACATGTTCGGTGGAGACAGATCTGGGGCTCTTGATAGCCACGGAATACCTCAACATGAAGCAGTTAGTTCATAGAGCCATGTGCGAAGAGTATTACTGTTGGAAAATGGAATTATAATACTGTTGCAGGAGAGGAAATTCGTCAGCGACTGGATGCCTGTGATGTACCGTTGTGCCGCCAGAGCTCCCTCAGTCACTACCAGTGACAACCGATTGCTCCCGATTGCGTGACACGGGAAGTAACACAGTTGTATCTCTCCAAAACTTTGGAAGAAAGGGAGATCTCCACAGGTCGCCGTCAAGCTAGCCGAAGATACTTATCCAAAGTAGTGCACAACAGCACTTCATCGCTGAACTCAATGCAACGCAATTCATCAGCACCCCATGTTTCCCGGTGACGGTACCACGCCGAAAGCAGTCGTTTGTGTTGTAGTGCTAACGACAGCCTATACATGAGGCGGTAATTTCTTAGTCCTGCTACTGCTACTCTCGCACCAGTGGTATGTTATGACACATAATGTAGCGGAAAGCTCTCGTATAGCAGGCGCAGATGTGAACATGTTACGATGTGTTTGGTGCACAAGGTGGTGATACTCCCTTGCGGTGGTCGACAGAAATCTTGGCCGAAATATGTGCCTGCAATCCAATGTCAGGCCACTGCCTCATCTGAATGCTCAAAAAAATCTAGATTTGGCACGATTCGACCGGTTGGCCAAATGGATAGTCACAAAACGCTCCGTTTCAAACTGTGTCATTTGCTGATAACACTGGCTCACAGGAGTACACGCCAGCTCCGTGTCCTTCATCGTGTTTACCCAACATATAACTACTTCAAGGCTCTTATACGCTCTAGCATGCCTGATAACAGCACTAATCACTAATAGCTCTAATACACATTGATGCCGTATTACCTGTCACAAAGAATCGCAACTCTAGTCATACACATTTCCCCCGACGGTGTATAAATGCCCGAAGTTGCATTGACAATCGGCCCTCTCTTCTGCGTGCTTCACCTTTCTTGTCAAACAGAACTCGCTATTCTCTTACTGCTTCACACACAAACTCGTTTCTTCCAAACAGGCGTTACTTCCGATATGCACTAAGCACTCAGTCGTGAGGCCACAAGTAGCCCATCAGGACCATTCGACGGCCATGTCATCCTCAGTTGATGATGCGGATAGGAGGGGCGTGTGGCCAGCACAATGCTCTCCTGGTCGTTACGATGGTTTTCCTTGACCGGTCGAGTAGCTCCTCAATTGGCATCACGAGGCTGAGTGCACCCCGAAAACTGGAAACAGCGCATGGCGGCCCTGACGGTTACCCATCCAACTTTCGGCCACGCCCGATACCGTTTAACTTCGATCACCTGGCGGGAACTGGTGTATCCACTGTGGAAAGGCCGTTTCTCTTACTTCCGATATGGGGCGATACAAATTTGGTAGCACCAGAAAAATTCGTAAATTATAATCATACGTTTTTGTTGTAGGGCAATCATATTTTCTATACTAATATTTGAACCTACAAGAGCCTAGCACATGCACACATTTTGTTCTGGCGTACCCACAAGCGCCGGAACGAAGACGAAGAACGGAAAAACAGAGAAGGCGGCAAGGAGACGTCAGCCAATAGCCCGCTGGCAAGGACCGTGCCACGCCAGGAGCGCCCCCTGCAAGAAATGAATATCGGCGCCGCTCCTGCCAGTCTTGGCCGCTCAGATCGCCTCAGCGTTCTGACATTAGTGGAACGTATTTGCGGAGCGTGCTACAAGAACAGCTTGTTGTGATACTTACCAGTTACTTGTCTGAACTTTGTCTATAGCGAAGACTATTACTGTTTACATGTCACTTGCGACTCCGACGTGACTCCAAAGTTAAGTACTGACATTCTTCTTTACAGAACGAATAATATTAGTGTCATTTCTTTGAACTGTTGTACAGCAACCCGTTTTTTTTTTTCATAACTCTTCTCATCGATTTAATGCGGAACACAACGAATTCCACTTCCCTGCTACCCTCTTCATGTCAGAATAGCACTTGCAATCTACGTCCTCAATTATTTGCTGAATGTATTCCAATCTCTGTTTTCCTCTACAAATGGTTCAAATAGCTCTGAGCACTATGGGACTTAACATCAGAGGTCATCAGTCCTCTAGAACTTAGAACTACTTAAACCTAACTAACCTAAGGACATCACACACATCCATGCCAGAGGCAGGATTCGAACCGGCTACCGTAGCGGTCGCGCGGTTCCAGACTGAAGCGCCTAGAACCGCTCGTCAACTTCTGCCGGCTTTCCTCTACAGTTCCTGCCCTCTACAGCTCCCTCTAGTACCATGGAAGTCATCCCCTCATGTCTTAACAGATTTCCTATCACCCTGTCCCATCTCCTTATCAGTGTTTTCCGCGTGTTTCTTTCCTCTCCGATTCTGCGCAGAACCTCCTCATTCCTTACCTTATCAGTCCACCTAATTTTCGACATTCGTCTGTAGCACCACATCTCAAATGCTTCGATTCTCTTCTGTTATGGTTTTTCCATAGTCCATGTTTCACTACCATACAATGCTGTACTCCAGACGTACATTCCTAGACATTTCTTCCTCAAAGTAAGGCCGATATTTGATATTAGTAGACTTCTCTTGGCCAGGAATGTCTTTTTTGCCATTACTAGTATGCTTTTGATGTCCTCCTTGCTCCGTCCGTCGTTTGTTATTTTATGGCCTAGGTAGCAGATATTCCTTAACCTCATCTACTTCGTGACCATCACTCGTGATGCTTATTCTCTAGGTGTTCTCATTACTGCCACTTCTCATTACCATCGTCTTTCTTCGATTTACTCTCAATCCATACCTGTACTCATTAAACTGTTCTTTCCGTTCAGCAGATCATGTCATTCTTCTTCACTTTCACTCAGGATAGCAATGTCATCAGCGAATCGTGTCATCGTGATCATTTCACCTTGAATTTTAATTCCACTCCTGGATGTTTCTTTTATTTCCATTTTTGCTTCCTCGATGTACAGCTTGTACAGTAGAGGCGAAACGCTATATCCTTGTCTTACCCTTTTTAATACGAGCACTTCATTCTTGGTCGTCCACTTATATTATTCCCTCTTGGTTGTTGTACGTATTGTATGTGACTCGTTTCTCCCTATAGCTTACCCCAGCCCAGAATTCCGAACATCTTGCACCATTTTGCATTGTCGAAAGCTTTTTCCAGTTCGACAAATGCTATGAACGTGTCTTGATTGTTCTCTAGTCCTGCTTCCTTAATTAACGCAACGTCAGAATTTCCACTCTCGTGCGTTTACTTTTCCTAAAGCCAAACTGATCATCATCTAGCGCATCTACATTTTTCTTTTCCATGGTTCTGTATATTATTCTTGTAAGCAACTTGGCGGCATGAGCTGTTAAGCTGATTATGGAATTATTCTCTCAGTTGTCAGCTCTGTCTTCGATATTGTGTGGATGATGCTTTTCCGAAAGTCAGATGGTATGTCGCCAGATTCATGCATTCTACACACCAACGTGAGTAGTCGTTTTGTTGTCATTTCCACCAACGATTTTAAAAATTCTGATCGCATGTTATCTATCCCTTCTTCCTCATTTGATCATAAGACCTCCAAAGCTCTTTTAAATTCTGATTCTAATACTGGATCCCCTATCTCTTCTAAATCGACTCCTGTGTGTTATTCTATCACATCAGACAAATCATCCCCCTCAAAGAGGCTTTCAATGTATTGTTTTCACCTGTCCTCACTCTCCTCTGCATTTAACAGTGGAATTCCGGTTGCACTCTTAATGTCACCACCCTTGCTTTTAATGTAACAGAAGATTTTTTTGACTTTCCTGTATGCTGTATCTGTCCTTCCGACAATCATTTCTTTTTCGATGTCTTCACATTTTTCCTGCAGCCATTTCGGCTTAGCTTCCCTGCACTTTCTAATTATTTCATTTCTTAGCGACTTGTATTTCTGTATTCCTGAGTTTCCCGGAACGTTTTTGTACTTCCTCCTTTCATCAATCAACTGAAGTATTTCTTCTGTTACCCATGGTTTCTTCGCATTTACCTTCTTTGTACCTATGTCTGCCTTCCCAGCTCCTGCGAAGGCACTTTTTGGAGATGTCCATTCCTCTTCAACTGTACTGCCTACTAAGCTATTCCTTATTGATGTACCTATAGCCTCAGAGAACTTCGAGCGTATCTCGTCGTTCCTTAGTACTTCCGCATCCCACTTCTTTACGTATTGATTCTTCCTGACTATTGTCTTAAACTTCAGCCTACTCTTCATCACTACTGCATTGTGATATGGGTCAATATATGCTCCTGGGGACGTGTTACAATCCAGTATCAGATTTCGGAATCTCTGTCTCTCCTTGATGTAATCTAACTGAAATATTCCGAATCACCCTGCCTTTTCCAAGTATACCTCCTCCTCTTGTGATTCTTGAACAGGGTATTCGCTATTACTAGCTGAAACTTGTTACATAACTCAATTAGTCTTTGTCCTCTCTCATTCCTTTTCCCAAGCCCATATTCTCCTATAACCTTTTCTTCTGTTCCTTTCCCTACAGCTGCATTCCAGTCCCCCATGACTATTAGCTTTTCATGCCCCTTTACTTACTGTATTACCCTTTCAATATCCTCATATACTATCTCTATCTCTTCATCTTCAGCTAGCGACGTCATCATGTATACCTGAACTATCGTTGTCGGCGCTGGTTTTGCTGTCGATTCTGATAAGAATATTCTTGTCACTGAAGTGATCACCGTAATACAGTCTCTGTCCTACCTTCCTATTTGTAACGAATCCTCCTCCTGTTATACCAATTTCTGCTGCTGCTGGTTTTACCCTATACTCATCTGACCAGAAATCCTTGTCTTCATTCCATTTCACTTCACTGACGCCTACTATTGATCCCCTACTATATCTAGATTGAGCCTTTGCGTTTCGCTTTTCAGATTTTCTAGTTTTCCTACCACGTTCAAGCTTCTGACATTCCACGTCCCGACACGTAGAACGTTTTTCTTGCATTGATTATTCAATCTTTTTCTCTTGGTAACCTCCCCCTTGACAGTCCCCTCCCGGAGGCAAGTGGGCGACGAGTGGGCAAGATCCAGCACGTTTATGAGATACGATGTACCGCACTTAAGCGATATTCTACACATGATAAAAATAATGAAGGAAAGTGTACTTTCCAGACGATTAATGAAAATCAAAGCATTATAAGTTTCTTAGGCGGCTTGCAAATATACTAACTCGATCTGAGAAGCGATTCACTGTGATAACGCACATGCAAGGAAAGCAAGGAATGCACGTCATACACAATAGCTTCATTGCTTCGACACTAGACTGCATAAGCCATCAGTAAATTTGAATATAAGTAATCACAGACCAAAAATATCAACTATACTTTCGAAAGAACAGACCAAGTGAGTTCTCAGGTAAAGAGCCACTCTGAAATTAGTCACATAAACCCGCCATTTGTACCAGGATAGCATGCAAAACACATTCTGCATTATACAGAAAGAAAAGATCTTGTGACAGCATTTATTACATGTGGGCTCTAACGTGGCTCGCCGCACAAAGTAAATGGATGCCGTTTGCCACTATTACTACAAAGATTTTTAGAAGGGGTGAACGCATCACGAAGAGTACTCATGCATCATTCATTGTATCCGTAAGCAATCAGTTTATGATAGAAAAGAGATGACCCTTTACTGCTCTCATGTAATCAGTCAGATAAAATCATTTACCGTAGTAACTTAAACTCCTGGAAATTGAAATAAGAACACCGTGAATTCATTGTCCCAGGAAGGGGAAACTTTATTGACACATTCCTGGGGTCAGATACATCACATGATCACACTGACAGAACCACAGGCACATAGACACAGGCAACAGAGCATGCACAATGTCGGCACTAGTACAGTGTATATCCACCTTTCGCAGCAATGCAGGCTGCTATTCTCCCATGGAGACGATCGTAGAGATGCTGGATGTAGTCCTGTGGAACGGCTTGCCATGCCATTTCCACCTGGCGCCTCAGTTGGACCAGCGTTCGTGCTGGACGTGCAGACCACGTGAGACGACGCTTCATCCAGTCCCAAACATGCTCAATGGGGGACAGATCCGGAGATCTTGCTGGCCAGGGTAGTTGACGTACACCTTCTAGAGCACGTTGGGTGGCACGGGATACATGCGGACGTGCATTGTCCTGTTGGAACAGCAAGTTCCCTTGCCCATCTAGGAATGGTAGAACGATGGGTTCGATGACGGTTTGGATGTACCGTGCACTATTTAGTGTCCCCTCGACGATCACCAGTGGTGTACGGCCAGTGTAGGAGATCGCTCCCCACACCATGATGCCGGGTGTTGGCCCTATGTGCCTCGGTCGTATGCAGTCCTGATTGTGGCGCTCACCTGCACGGCGCCAAACACGCATACGACCATCATTGGCACCAAGGCAGAAGCGACTCTCATCGCTGAAGACGACACGTCTCCATTCGTCCCTCCATTCACGCCTGTCGCGACACCACTGGAGGCGGGCTGCACGATGTTGGGGCGTGAGCGGAAGACGGCCTAACGGTGTGCGGGACCGTAGCCCAGCTTCATGGAGACGGTTGCGAATGGTCCTCGCCGATACCCCAGGAGCAACAGTGTCCCTAATTTGCTGGGAAGTGGCGGTGCGGTCCCCTACGGCACTGCGTAGGATCCTACGGTCTTGGCGTGCATCCGTGCGTCGCTGCGGTCCGGTCCCAGGTCGACGGGCACGTGCACCTTCCGCCGACCACTGGCGACAACATCGATGTACTGTGGAGACCTCACGCCCCACGTGTTGAGCAATTCGGCGGTACGTCCACCCGGCCTCCCTCATGCCCACTATACGCCCTCGCTCAAAGTCCGTCAATTGCACATACGGTTCACGTCCACGCTGTCGCGGCATGCTACCAGTGTTAAAGACTGCGATGGAGCTCCGTATGCCACGGCAAACTGGCTGACACTGACGGCGGCGGTGCACAAATGCTGCGCAGCTAGCGCCATTCGACGGCCAACACCGCGGTTCCTGGTGTGTCCGCTGTGCCGTGCGTGTGATCATTGCTTGTACAGCCCTCTCGCAGTGTCCGGAGCAAGTATGGTGGGTCTGACACACCGGTGTCAATGTGTTCTTTTTTCCATTTCCAGGAGTGTATTTTATCACGGTAAATTTTCCACAGTACACCAAACGATATAAAAGAGACACTGGTTTCTACATTTTAAGCAATAATAAGGATGCCATTCAAACAGCACATTGTCTTAAGGGTCACCTTACGACATGCAATCTAAACAGTCGAAATTAGCACAAACAACCTTTATAAATGACTTTAAACAAGAGATCCTACATGATTCCCCATTGAGGCAATATCTTGGGACGCCCAGAGAAGAAGTTACGAATTCCTACAGGCTTCTGACACAATGGATGAGGGATACGCTACAGTGGTGTGCCCAACGGTCCTCTGTAGACCCTCGACCCCCCCGTCCTAACGTTTCTGCCAGAGCAAGCAACCCAGTAAACAGTTCCTGCCAATCTTGTGTCAGTGTGTCAGTATCCTACTGCAACTTCTCTGTCCAGCGACTGTGTGTGGAAACACAGAATTAGAGATGCAATACCAGTTGCTTTGACCCTGCCGGAGGTGATGTTAAAAAATGTACAAATGTGTGTGAACTCCTGAGGGACCAAACTGCTGCGGCCATCGATCCCTAGACGTACACACCCATGCCCGACGGAGGACTCGAACCTCCGGCGGCAGTAGCCGCGCAGTCTGTGACATGGTGACTCTAATCGCGTGGCCACTGAGGTAACGTTAAAGATAGCTTAGGACCAAAGCTACTGTTACTACAATTGTAATTCCGCCACAGTTGCTTTTCACTATGCTGGCAACTAGTCTCGAACTATCAGACCCACATTCAAAACGGTTTTATTAAGGCTACAGTAATAGTGCTTGGTTAAGCGACAGTCAGTTCACACATAGGTACCATATACATAGCAAGTACTCACATGAAATGGCCGACCAGATTCAATATGCACATGTATCAATAAAATGTTGTGGAACTAGACTCAACTGCCTATCTATGGGTATGTATACATACTGAAACTGGTCTGCCATTCCATATCGCTGTGTATTACGTATACATTGCCTTTATGTCGCTAAACCGAGAACTATTAGCGCAACATTAATTGGCCTGCCTTGAAAATGAACTTGGTCGTTATGAAATGTGTCGGTAGGTTGACGTGACACACGTTTGACGCAGTATACTACAAGGTGTCTGGATCCAGAATCAAACTTTTCCTAACAGAAAGACATCGTCAAAACGAACTGACATGACCAATAGATGGGCCGATATAATATGTTTCTCAGAACACTGTGGATATTTGCACATTACCGTGGTTAGTAAATTGAGAAAAATGTGTTTCAGCCATGACATTTGTTCTATTGTAGCTATCATGTCAAATTATTTTTCTTTTTACTCTGCACAAGCCAAAGATTTTCGAATTGAATGTCGCTAGTTTATAAAAATTATACTAACACTGAAATCTTGAACAGCCGTACCCAGAGCTCACTACTAAATATAATCACGATAATCTTCAAAGAGACACTTCACTGTCTGCCGTTGATGTGTCTTCAAGTTCGATAGTTGAGTTATTGTGTATAGGCAACATCGAAATAGTTACAACGAAAGAAAGTCTGCAAATGGTTAAACAGTGTTAGACTGTACATGACGTAATAAAGATGTGAGCAAAAGTGATTATCATTTAGATATTTTCACTGAAAGCAGTACACCAAGCCAAACGAAGACAATCGTATTGGACCAGAGTTGTTTGACGTAAATTACGTATTTTTATTTGGCAGCGATTTACTGTTAAGGCAGAAATTTTGTGATACAACAGTTATGTGATGTTTGTGTATCATAATAAATTCCGCTGTCTGATAACTAGAAGTGACAGATGCGAGTGGTTCCAGACCAAGTCTTTCGTAGTCTTTTAATATTGTGTATCATGTATTATTTGCATTCACAAGTGGCTAGAATTTCAGGAATAATTTGGAAGTAATTTAAGTAAATGGTTGGGGTCAATCTGCTCCATCGTGTGATCCGAGTTCCATGTACTGCAGAGCACCTTCATAGGTGAAGTAGAAATGGATAGTTCCTGTGAATTATTATGGGTGGAGGTTACACTCAACAACCGAGCTAGGTTAATAATTGGCTCCTTTTATCGACCTCCCGACTCAGCAGCATTAGTGGCAGAACAACTGGGAGAAAATTTGGAATATATTTCACATAAATTTTCTCAGCATGTTATAGTCTTAGGTGGAGATTTTAATTTACCAGATATAGACTGGGACACTCAGATGTTTAGGACGGGTGGTAGGGACAGAGCATCGAGTGACATTATACTGAGTGCACTATCCGAAAACTACCTCGAGCAATTAAACAGAGAACCGACTCGTGGAGATAACTTCTTGGCCCTATTGATAACAAACAGACCCGAACTTTTCGACTCTGTATGTGCAGAACAGGGAATCAGTGGTCACAAGGCCGTTGCAGCATCCCTGAATATGGAAGTTAATGGGAATATAAAAAAAGGAAGGAAGGTTTATCTGTTTAGCAAGAGTAATAGAAGGCAGATTTCAGACTACCTAACAGATCAAAACGAAAATTTCTGTTCCGACACTGACAATGTTGAGTGTTTATGGGAAAAGTTGAAGGCAATCGTTGAAAGGTGGCTACACTGAGCCACAGCGCCAGAGATTGTGCCAAAGAGTTTCATTCCGCCGCCTCCACTGGCAGTGCTTGTCGAGATGTGGCAGTAGTCAGTGCTTGTTGAGAAGTAGTAGGAGTCAAGTCGTTGTTGAGATGTCGTCGTAGTGAGCGGTTGTGCAGATCTTGCTGAGAGGATATTGATAGCTGTACTATTTGAGGCCATGTTTTATGCAGTTGTTTGATGGGCTAGACAGCAGATGTTGTTCGAATGGAGATATTGTAATGATCAGAGTGCTTTTCGTCAATATATATGAAGGTAAAAAAATTCCCTTTTCTTTTTATTATTTCAATATCTTAAATAATGCGTCATTACAGGTTCAGTCAACAAAGCATCTGGCTTGTGTTCTTGTATTAGAGTGTAATTCTGGTTTCCTTATGCAATTATAGTATTTCTATTTTTCTAATTACTTCAGTATAAATGGTATTTAAAATTTCTTGTCTTATTGAAGAAGAACCATGCCAGATGTGTACGTTGAACCACACTTCCACACACAGAACAGATACACTTGTGCTTTGGTTTCGTACATTTTATAGTTGCTGGGGACCTAATTAATTAATTGTGTTAACGGAAATTTTATTTCATTCTTTGTTGTTATTCTATGCAGTCAGATTGCGTACTAAAACTAGTGAGGGCCAACCGTTTACGAGACTTCGTAATAGGACTTACAGCTACTAAAAAAAAAAATTAAAAAGTATTTGCATTCATTATATTTAATTAAGCCCCCATGCATGTGGCGACCCTGCCAGGATTCGAAACTGGAATCTTTTGATTGTAAAAATAGTAGACAGTAGTATTGTTGTAGCAATTTGTAGTTTAGTAATTGTAGTCTATATTGCATGTGTAGATTTGGTAATTGTCATTCTTCTAATGGTATATTTGCAGAATTTAATTTTTGTTGTCTTGTATACGGGTTTGACAATTTTGTGCAGTTAGGAAGATTTCAATTGTCCGTTAGTCGTGTTTAAGGGAAGCATTTCGTGTGAATGATATTGTTGATGATAAAGTGTCATTGTGTGTGATTTTCATATAGTGACGAGTTTTGTATATTTTGTAAATGATTATGTGATCAACGAAAAAGGCAAAAATGATGGATAGTCAGAATGACGAAATTGTTGACATCGCGAACTCGCCAACACAGGACAACAGTATGATGAATAATGAAGTTAAAAACAATTTAATAAGTCTGGAAAATAGGCCGGAACTAGTTCAAATTTTTTCACAATCAAAAAATTTTAAGAATACGAGATTAACGACAGAAGATTCTGGGATAGTATCGAACACAGATAGCTTTACTGCTATGACGAAGGAAGTTAGTTTTACGGGAAATGTTAGGGGCGAAAAGAATTTCGAACAAGTTAATATGGAGCAGTTGATGAGTGCAATATTAAATTTTCGATCTGAATTTAAAACAGAGATGGGAACTTTGACAACATGGTTAGACTCACAAATAGGAACAATTAAAACAGAGATGGAAACAATGGCAACACGGTTAAGCTCACGAATAGGGACATGTTTCAAAAACATGAAAGATGAATCAAAGAAAGAAATTAGAGAAGAAGTACAACTGATTTTGAATGCTCACAATAATAGTTTAATTTCAACAGAAATTAGACAAGAGGAACAGGACAGAGAACAGGAAGAAAAAGATCGCGTGATAGTACAGAAATTTTCAGAGTTAAATTTACAACGTGCACACGATAAGGAAGAAATATTTGAAAGAATTGAGGAATCAGTACCAAATGACAGGACAAATAACTTAATGCAACAGTATGAACAGTTAACTACTAAATGTGACAATACCAAAACCCGAGTCGCGACACTTACGGAAGACGTAAATAAACAGAAAGAAAAAATAGGTTACTCATCGGAAAGAGTTGAGGAGATTTCAGATAAACTGACAAGTCTTAGTTTAAATGGGGACAGAGATTCAGATGATACAGCTCCATTGCCATGTGCAGAAACAGAAGAGTACCAGAACATAAGTAAGCATGTTGAAAATCAGGGAAAATTAAATGAGCACGTCAAAAGGGAATTTGAGGCATTACGAAAGCAAGTCAAACAAATTGAAGGCGAAATCGTAGGAAAAGACAGCAGAGGAAATTTAGAATCACAGATAGCAGAGGGCTTTGAAGAAATTAATTTGTTTCATTTACGGGATGCAACAAGAGAGCGCCAGGCGCGCGAACTTGACAATAATCGACATTGGGACTGGGACAGACGCGGTAGGTCTTTGTCGCCACGAGGAGAAAACTTTGACTATAAATGCTTCTTAATTGTTCGGAAATTTAAGATCTTTCGCAATTCTAAGAACGACATACATCCATGTTGATGGTTAGCTCAATTTCTGTACGCACTTCCACCAAATTGGCCACTAAGTCACAAACTGGAAATTATGTGCGGCTATTAAAGTCCTCAGGGGATTCACTACACTAAGTGAATATGTGCCGTAGCGTGCATAGGGCGCCGAGCTGCAGTGGTGCTATTTCCCTTTTAGTTTTCTGCACCGCTACCTACTCTTTTACTATTCTTTGCATCTGTCAAAGTCGGTAAAGATTAACCGGATATCAAGATTTTACCCAAAAGAGATTTCGGAAATTACCGTTTGGACTTACTGTATCTTCAGCAGCATTCATTCATAGTTTAAACGAAATTTTTCCTGTTTATCTTCGTGACAATATTACTTCATATGTTGACGATATTCTTATTGCTAAACATTCTTGGAGTGAGCACAACAAAATTTTGGATTCATTATTACGTATTTTTGCAAGAGTTGGCATTACAGTGAACTTGGAAAAATCTGAATTTGGTCGTTCTCAGGTGAAATTTCTCGGTCACATTATTGCTACAGAAGGTATTCTTCCTGATCCAGAGAAACTAGACGCTATTCGTAATTATGCTGTTCCTACCACAAAACGTGATGTTCGTAGTTTCCTTGGTGTCTGTAATTTTCTTAGACGCTTTGTTAGATTGGACAATTTGGGCACACCTCGTTTATGTGAACTATCTGGAAAGAATTCTAATTGGTGTTGGGATGAGGAAGCTCAATCAGAATTTGAACAACTTCGTGATGCTTTAGTTGCTGTTCCACTTCTTTCACATCCGGATTTATCTAAAGATTTTTGTTTGGCGACGGACTCATCATACAAAGGCCTAGGTGCACACTTATTTCAAGAGATATAAGAAAACGGCGTTGTAGTACAGAAAACTATTGCATTTGGAAGTCGTGATCTCTCTAAATCAGAAAAGAATTATTCGATTACGGAACTTGAAGCTTTGGCTGTTGTTTGGGCTTTCACAAAATTTCGGATATTTTTGTTTGGCAGACATACTAAGGTTTACACCGATCATCGAGCTCTGGAATTTCTTATGTCAACAAAATTAACACATGGAAGACTGTCACGATGGGCATTGTATCTACAGGAATTTGATTTTAGTATTGTTTACATACATTGTTCTTCAAATATTATTGCTGATGCTTTATCACGTGCACCTATAGGTTTGAAACAAAGTGCTGAGGAGGACTGCAAAGAAAACAATTATTGTTTGATGTATATTCAAGGTGTTGCGTTTGAGAATTTTATTTCGTCTTCGCTCCAGGACATCGCTAAGGAGCAAAATAAGGATCCAATCTGGAAGGACATTAAGGAGAAGTGGAGGAGAAAGGAAAGCGTAGCGATTAGACGGTATTATTTAGTTCGCAATGATATTCTTTTTAAACGAAAATCGGTCGACAACTCTGTTTGATTAGTTTGTATTCCTGATGAGTGGGTCAATAAATTGATTTGGTACACGCATTTCAGTTATGCACACTTTGGTCCCAGAAAATGCTTTTATAAATTACGAGAAAATTGCTACTTCAGTAATATGGAAAAACGTATTCGATCTGTTCTTGCCGAAAGCAAATTGTGTCAAAAGGCTAAGCTGCCAACTATTTCTCACAGAGCATCGTTGTTTCCTATCATTCCAGCGAAATTAAAGGACATGGGTGCAGTCGATTTGTTTGGTCCAGTGGTTTGTTCTTCTAATGGTTTTACGTACATTTTGGTGGCATGGGAATTGACATCAAAATATGTGTGTTTTACATCTTTACGCAAAGCAACAGTTCGTTCAGTTTCTAACGCTTTCATCAAACATTTTCTTAAAGAAGTGGATCATGTTGATAAGGTTATATTAGATAATTGATCACAGTTTCACTCTAAAATTTGGCTTCATACTCTACGGCGTCGTAAGATTAAACCAATTTTCATTTCACTTTTTCACCCTCAATTTAACGCTTCAGAGAGATGGATGAAGGAAATCAATAAATTGTGTCGACTTTATTGTCATCAGAATCACAGAACGTGGGATCAGTATCTTCATATTTTTCAAAACATTCTGAATGAACTTCCTAATGACTCAACTTCTTTACCGCCTCTCCTGATATTAAAAAATAAAGCATCGACAAATCGCATTTCTGAAATCTTTCCTTTTCCGCCTTCACGGAAACTGTGGCATTCTGAAGTTGTCAACCTGGCTCTGCAAAATATTGCATCTGCAGCTGCTAGAAGAGAGATATCAGCTAAACATCCTGGTCGTTTAAAAATCTTGTCAGTTGGTCAAAAGGTGTTAATTAAGTCTCATCGTTTGTCTCACAAAGGAAAAGGCTTGTGTCGCAAATTTTTTCTGCTTTATAACTGTCCATATAGAGTTCGCAAAATTAATCATGATAACACTGTTGAAGTAGAAACTCTTAAATCTCGGCGCTCTAAGAGAATACATCACATATCGAACATTAAAGTTTTTGTGGAATGACATACTTGTGAGAAACTAACAGCTACATGTAAACATGCAGAGAATACAAGGATACCGCGCTGTGTTTTGGCGGCGGCACATACTCAAAGCAACAGTCAAGTCTGCGCGCCGCACAAGGCAGTCGTTGACCGCAAACAATTACTTCATACGTCACGCGTACCTACAGCTGATCGAGCGCTCAGTGCGAATGCACTGACAGCCGTAAACAAATGCACAGTCTAATTTCTCCGATGAAATTCAGTATAATGCTATAGTGACTTGATGAATTATGTTATTAACGTTCAGTATTTTTCAGGATACGGTTGTATAAAATATTTAAGAACTTCAGGTAAATTCTCTGTGTGTCCGACGTTAGGAGAACTTGCTATGGAGAAAATTTCAGGAAGAATGTAATTTCGAAGAAAAAAGCAACAAACTAAAAAGGTAACTGTTAATTGAGTTTATTTTTCAGGTAACATATTTCCACTTAGGTACGTACTTTAGACGTAATTTGCTGCTCGCGATTACGTGATTCATACGTTGTGCTAAATTTCATGTTCTATGAATTTACTTGTGAAGCGACGTGCTTGCGTACATTAACTGATTTTGACAATGATTGATTAATGAACAGGGTTGTTATTTGTATATATTATGCATCGTTTTGCGGCACTGCTTTTTCACTGATGTCACTTTTTCTTTATTATGTGCCTGCTGTGTTTATTTATCTAAATTATAATTGTCACATGATTAATTGTGCTGATATAATTATGTATGTAAGTTATAATTTGTGATTTATCTGCTTGCGCCTTCATGTTTACTTATTAAGATTACATACGAACATTTATTTGCTTATGCTGATATGATGCTAATGACCTGTTTATTATGTAAGATACATATTTGCTGCTTTGCGTATGGATTGCATATTTACACATTTCTGTTTTGTTGTCATAACTACTCTTTAATTTGGTATATAGAAATGCTGATATGAGGTGTACGAATGGAGTTTAGGTTACACTGTGGTATTAATTATAGATTGTTCGCTTGGCAGAGCCTCGTTGTAGGAACTGTGCTGCATCCACTTGTTGACATTCTGTTCTCCACTGGTATATTTACTCGCTATTGCATGTTTTGCTTACGCTCAGTGCCTTATATTTTTAAGATAAGAAAATGAACTGCTATAATTCAACGAACGACATTAGTACAAGAAACTTCATAGAAGTCACATGAGCTGGAGGTTTTATGGAAGCTGTATAAATGTATGCTAATAGGAAGGAAGCTAACGACATGACATACCAACACTAGGTTTAGACCATTGACAGTTATTACACTGCATTCTTCGTGAGCAATTGAAATAGCAAGTGACACTTGACACACAAATACTCCAAATGTTTGCTTCTGCCATGATTCTTGAAGTGGTGTACACACTGTGAAATATTATGATCATTCACGCTCCGTAATCGTACTTAATTACTGAGAGTTATTCGAACTAAAGTCTGTTAGAGGTCATGTACGCATTTCTTTTATTTAATGATGGACAAGGTAACCAAAATGTATTTTATGATTGATAATGAGTAGAAGATTTGGGTCAGATGGATTACACAGAGGTTGTGTGTGGACATTGTGTCTTCGGATTTATGGGATGATGAATTGAAGTTTGCACTAGGATTTTATCTGTACTTGTTCGAGGAGACTGACTAGAGGAAAGAGTTGTTATGGAAGTGAAATGATATTGGCGATAAGGTTTATATGTGTCGACGTATTGAAGAGGTGTTATTGAAGTATTGAGATTGTGTGAAGTTGATGATTATTGGAGTTTTGGTGGACAAGAGGTAAGGTAAATGCTATTGATGATAAGGTTTATTTGTATCGACGTAAGAGGTATTATTGAAGTATTGAGATTATGTGATGCTGATGATTATTGGAGTTTTGGTGGATAAGAGGTAAAGTAAGTGAGGAGCATATTTTTTTGTTGGTTTATATGGAACAAGGAGGTTGAAGATGGCAGACTAGAACACTCAAGTGGAAGAAAGATTGTCTACACACACACTTTGTTAAATAAATAAGCAGTATATACATTTTTTTTGAGAGAGGACGCATTTGCATATCTTGGCTCACTGACAGTTGTTCAGCAACCGTACATTTTGATCTGGCTTGGCAAACATTGGTCTTGACATGATGACTATGACGTTGACTAACTATTATTGACTGTTATACATTGCTGCCACTACTACTTGATACACATGATAAACATCAAATTTTGACAGAATTGCATTTACACAGTTAACACTATTCAATTACACAGTAGCACTAATGTGGACGAAAGATGAGTGAGTGTGTTTTTTGTGTTTTCCCTTCCTAATCCCAGATAATTGGTACCGACCTATCTCCTAAATTTTATTTCACTTGTTTGTTGTGGCTCGCACTGACACCCATAAATATTATAGGTTTACTGATATTTGTGTATTTGTAATATTTAATATGACAATTATCTGATTTTATTTGTGTGTTTATTATAATTTGTATGTTTAGTGTAAGAGCATTGATAATAATTTTGTAAAAGCAATTGTGTGTGCATTCAAACTGTTGTTCACACCTGCACCTGTTCAACATTGATGTGTGACACTTATAAATGTTTAATTTCTGCTGATGAACTGTGTGATTAGTGATAGTGAATATTATAGACTGTTACTTGCACTTTTTCTACATGATTGGTGCCACTAGGACATGTTTAATTTCTGCTGATCAACTCTGATGAACAGTGTGATTAGTGATAGTGAATATTATGGACTGCTGTCTGCACCTGCTCAACATTGCTGGGTGCCACTGATGAAACTGTTTCTACTGACATAATGTCACTTGTTGGTGTCTGCAACTGCTCAAAATTGCTGGGTGCCACTATTGGAACTGCTTCTACTGAAATGATGTTACTTCTTGCCGTCTGCACCTGTTCAACATTGCTGGGTGCCACTAATGGAACTGCTTCTACTGAAATAATGTCACTTGTTGGTGTCTGCACCTGTTCAACATTGCTGGGTGCCACTGATGGACTGCTTCTACTGAAATGATGTCACTTGTTGCAGTCTGCACCTGCTCAACATTACTGGATGCCACTGTTGGAACTGCTCAACCAGTGATGAGATGTCACTTGTTGCTGTCTGCATCTGTCAACATTACTGGGTGTCACTAATGGAACTGCTTCTACTGAAATGATGTCACTTGTTGGTGTCTGCAACTGTTCAACATTGCTGGGTGCCACTGATGGACTGCTTCTACTGAAATGATGTCACTTGTTGGTGTCTGCACCTGTTCAACATTACTGGGTGCCACTGATGGACTGCATCTATTGAAATAATGTCACTTGTTGATGTCTGCACCTGTTCAACATTGCTGGGTGCCACTAATGGAACTGCTTCTACTGAAATAACGTCACTTGTTGGTGTCTGCACTTGTTCAACATTGCTGGGTGCCACGAATGGAACTGCTTCTGCTGAATAATGTCACTTGTTGGTGTCTGCACCTGTTCAATATTGCTGGGTGTCACTAATGGAACTGCTTCTACTGACATAATGTCACTTGTTGGTGCCTGCACCTGTTCAACATTGCTGGGAGCCACTAATGGAACTGCTTCTGCTGAATGATGTCACTTGTTGGTGTCTGCACCTGTTCAACATTGCTGGGTGCCACTGTTGGAACTGTTTCTACTGAAATGATGTTACTTCTTGCTGTTTGCACCTGTGGACCATTGCTGGGTGCTACTGCTGGAACTATCAACTACTTGTTTTTTTGAATCATTGAAAGCATTTTATGTGAACATTTGTATAAACTGATTTTTTGTGTATTGTGTAAACTATTATGTAAAGTCACATGTATGAAAGAATTTGTTTTGCTTACTGTATTTTATATATAAGGTTACTGAAAGGTCAGTGCAGAGCCAAAATTTTATCTAATTATGTGATATTTACGTATTAATATTATCTTTTATTTTTGTCTGTATTTTTGTGGACAAATTTGGTGGTATTTTCACCACCAATGCTGGCAAAAATACCATCAAATTCTGGCCCGTGGAGGAAGGGCATATGAAAGGTGGCTACACTGAGCCACAGCGCCGGAGATTGCGCCAAAGAGTTTCATTCCGCCGCCTCCACTGGCAGTGCTTGTCGAGATGTGGCAGTAGTCAGTGCTTGTTGAGAAGTAGTAGGAGTCAAGCCGTTGTTGAGATGTCGTCGTAGTGAGTGGTTGTGCAGATCTTGCTGAGAGGATATTGATAGCTGTACTACACTCCAGGAAATGGAAAAAAGAACACATTGACACCGGTGTGTCAGACCCACCATACTTGCTCCGGACACTGCGAGAGGGCTGTACAAGCAATGATCACACGCACGGCACAGCGGACACACCAGGAACCGCGGTATTGGCCGTCGAATGGCGCTAGCTGCTTAGCATTTGTGCACCACCGCCGTCAGTGTCAGCCAGTTTGCCGTGGCATATGGAGCTCCATCGCAGTCTTTAACACTGGTAGCATGCCGCAACAGCGTGGACGTGAACCGTATGTGCAGTTGACGGACTTTGAGCGAGGGTGTATAGTGGGCATGCGGGAGGCCGGGTGGACGTACAGCCGAATTGCTCAACACGTGGGGCGTGAGGTCTTCACAGTACATCGATGTTGTCGCCAGTGGTCGGCGGAAGGTGCACGTGCCCGTCGACCTGGGACCGGACCGCAGCGACGCACAGATGCACGCCAAGACCGTTGGATCCTACGCAGTGCCGTAGGGGACCGCACCGCCATTTCCCAGCAAATTAGGGACACTGTTGCTCCTGGGGTATCAGTGACGACCATACGCAACCGTCTCCATGAAGCTGGGCTATGGTCCCGCACACCGCTAGGCCGTCTTCCGCTCACGCCCCAACATCGTGCAGCCCGACTCCAGTGGTGTCGCGACAGGCGTGAATGGAGGGACGAATGGAGACGTGTCGTCTTCAGCGATGAGAGTCGCTTCTGCCTTGGTGCCAATGATGGTCGTATGCGTGTTTGGCGCCGTGCAGGTGAGCACCACAATCAGGACAGCATACGACCGAGGCACACAGGGCCAACACCTGGCATCATGGTGTGGGGAGCAATCTCCTACACTGGCCGTACACCACTGGTGATCGTCGAGGGGACACTGAATAGTGCACAGTACATCCAAACCGTCATCGAACCCATCGTTCTACCATTCCTAGACCGGCAAGGGAACTTGCTGTTCCAACAGGACAATGCACGTCCGCATGTATCCCGTGCCACCCAACGTGCTCTAGAAGGTGTAAGTCAACTACCCTGGCCAGCAAGATCTCCGGATCTGTCCCCCATTGAGCATGTTTGGGACTGGATGAAGCGTCGTCTCACGCGGTCTGCACGTCCAGCACGAACGCTGGTCCAACTGAGGCGCCAGGTGGAAATGGCATGGCAAGCCGTTCCACAGGACTACATCCAGCATCTCTACGATCGTCTCCATGGGAGAATAGCAGCCTGCATTGCTGCGAAAGGTGGATATACACTGTACTAGTGCCGACATTGTGCATGCTCTGTTGCCTGTGTCTATGTGCCTGTGGTTCTGTCAGTGTGATCATGTGATGTATCTGACCCCAGGAATGTGTCAATAAAGTTTCCCCTTCCTGGGACAATGAATTCACGGTGTTCTTATTTCAATTTCCAGGAGTGTATTTGAGGCCATGTTTTATGCAGTTGTTTGATGGGCTAGACAGCAGATGTTGTTCGAATGGAGATATTGTAATGATCAGAGTGCTTTTCGTCAATATATGTGAAGGTAAAAAAATTCCCTTTTCTTTTTATTATTTCAATGTCTTGAATATTGCGTCATTACAGGTTCAGTCATCAAAGCATCTGGCTTGTGTTCTTGTATTAGAGTGTGATTCTGGTTTCCTTACGCAATTATAGTATTTCAATTTTTTTTAATTACTTCAGTATAAATGGTATTTAAAATTTCTTGTCTTATTGAAGAAGAACCATGCCAGATGTGTACGTTGAATCACACTTCCACACACAGAACAATTACACTTGTGCTTTGGTTTCGTACGTTTTATATTTGCTGGGGACTTAATTAACTAATTGTGTTAACGGAAATTTTCTTTCATTCTTTGTTGTTATTCTATGCAGTCAGATTGCGTACTAAAACTAGTGAGGGCCAACCGTTTACGAGACTTCGTAATCGGACTTACAGCTACTAAAAAAAAAATTATAAAGTATTTGCATTCATTATATTTAATTAAGCCCCCATGCATCGTAAAATGCGTTTTAGACAGGTACGTGCCGAGTAAAACTGTGAGGGACGGGAAAAACCCGCCGTGGTACAACAACAAAGTTAGGAAACTATTGCGAAAGCAAAGAGAGCTTCACTGCAAGTTTAAACGCAGCCAGAATCTCTCAAACAGAAGCTAAACGATGTCAAAGTTAGCGTAAGGAGGGCTATGCGTGAAGCGTTCAGTGAATTCGAAAGTAAAATTCTATATACCGACTTGACAGAAAATCCTAGGAAGTTCTGGTCTTACGTTAAATCAGTAAGTGGCTCGAAACAGCATATCCAGACACTCCGGGATGATGATGGCATTGAAACAGAGGATGACACGCGTAAAGCTGAAATACTAAACACCTTTTCCAAAGCTGTTTCACAGAGGAAGACCGCACTGCAGTTCCTTCTCTAAATCCTCGCACAAACGAAAAAATGGCTGACATCGAAATAAGTGTCCAAGGAATAGAAAAGCAACTGGAATCACTCAATAGAGGAAAGTCCACTGGACCTGACGGGATACCAATTCGATTCTACACAGAGTACGCGATAGAACTTGCCCCCCTTCTAACAGCCGTGTACCGCAAGTCTCTAGAGGAACGCAAGGTTCCAAATGATTGGAAAAGAGCACAGGTAGTCCCAGTCTTCAAGAAGGGTCGTCGAGCAGATGCGCAAAGCTATAGACCTTTATCTCTGACGTCGATCTGTTGTAGAATTTTAGACAATGTTTTATGCTCGAGTATCATTTCGTTTTTGGAAACCCAGAATCTACTATGTAGGAATCAACATGGATTCCGGAAACAGCGATCGTGTGAGATCCAACTCACTTTATTTGTTCATGAGACCCAGAAAATATTAGATACAGGCTCCCAGGTAGATGCTATTTTTCTTGACTTCCGGAAGGCATTCGATACAGTTCCGCACAGTCGCTTGATAAACAAAGTAAGAGCCTACGGAATATCGGACCAGCTGTGTGGCTGGATTGAAGAGTTTTTAGCAAACAGAACACAGCATGTTGTTATCAATGGAGAGACGTCTACAGACGTTAAAGTAACCTCTGGCGTGCCACAGGGGAGTGTTATGGGACCATTGCTTTTCACAGTATGTATAAATGACGTAGTGGATAGTGTCGAAAGTTCCATGCGGCTTTTCGCGGATGATGCTGTAGTATACAGAGAAGTTGCAGCATTAGAAAATTGTAACGAAATGCAGGAAGTTCTGCAGCGGATAGGCACTTGGTGCAGGGAGTGGCAACTGTCACTTAACATAGACAAATGTAATGTATCCCGAATACATAGAAAGAAGGATCCTTTATTGTATGATTATATGATAGCGGAACAAACACTGGTAGCAGTTACTTCTGTAAAATATCTGGGAGTATGCGTGCGGAGCAATTTGAAGTGGAATGATCATATAAAACTAATTGTTGGTAAGGTGGGTACCAGGTTGAGATTCATTGGGAGAGTGCTTAGAAAATGTAGTCCATCAACAAACGAGGTGGCTTACAAAACACTCGTTCGACGTATACTTGAGTATTGCTCATCAGTGTGGGATCCGTACCAGATCGGGTTGACGGAGGAGATAGAGAAGATCCAAAGAAGAGCGGCGCGTTTCGTCACAGGGTTATTTGGTAACCGTGATAGCGTTACGGAGATGTTTAATAAATTCAAGTGGCAGACTCTGCAAGACAGGCGCTCTGCATCGCGGTGTAGCTTGCTCGCCAGGTTTCGAGAGGGTGCGTTTCTGGATGAGGTATGGAATATATTGCTTCCCCCTACTTATACCTCCCGAGGAGATAACGAATGTAAAAGTAGAGAGATTAGAGCGCGCACGGAGGCTTTCAGACAGTCGTTCTTCCCGCGATTGGAACAGGAAAAGTGCCCTCCGCCACACCCCGTTGGGTGGCTTGCGGAGTATAAATGTAGATGTAGGTATCACAGCTTATCGACTGAATATCAACGCTATATGTAGACCAAGAGGTAATTACCTCTTACTACGCGTCTCAGCAGATTGTCAGTGCAGTATTATTTATCTGAGAGTACTTTCTCCTTAATATGAAGAATAAATTTCTGCGAACGTTATTTCGAGCGCCGTATTCTATGATGGTTAATCGTGAACTGTGAGAAAACCGGCAAAGAAGACAATCGGAGCTTTTGAGATATAGTGTTACAGAACGACACTGAAAATTACTTAGGCTGATAAGATGTGGAATGACGCTATTATCCTTATAATCGTCAAAAAGGAACACACGAAAAGCATTGATAAGAAGAAGAGAAGCGGTGATCTGACATAGAAGATAAAATCTACACGGCAAGACGCTGGAATACACCCAACAAATACCTGGTGGCGTAGATTGTCTAATGCTTTTCTGAGAGAAAGAGGAATTCATGGCGAGCAGCATCAAGCCAGCCAGAAGAACGAAGACCCAAAGGAAACAAGTCGTGCCTCAGTTGAAATACATCAATTACAGTACATACAACAAGGTAGTCCGAGTAAGGATAAAATTTTTGGCATTTCTTCTAGATTCTAAACCAAATTTCAACACCAGGTAGATCTTAATCAGCCTGACCTGCACTTTGAGTAGAGAAGGAACATATAACGACCGCTCGCACCATCGCCTCCATCCCCCACCCACCCGGCCAACACACACACAACATGAAAGGTAAACTCAACTATTTTACTTCATCACGGATGCGTACAGATAAAAAATGTTGTACTCTTTCATATTTTTGTCTGAGACTTATTGTCCTTAAGTTAATTATCAACAGCAACGCTCCTCAAAGCGTCTTTCGGAGGCTCCCCTTGGATCTATGGGGCATGACAGGGACAAAAATTCTTTTACCAAAGGATTCTCGTTAGGAATATCTGCCAAGTTGCAAGTTTTCGATTAGCCCCTCCGCTCTCTGTCTCGAGAACCATAGGGAAGAGCTTAAATGTAATAGACTGAAAAGTAAACAAAAATAGCACCCTGAACGCTTAATAAAACTCATTATCATACATGTAGGTCATATTATGACTCATACAGGACATTCCCAATCACTGGCGTCAATGAAAGATCTTTATGATGTAATTCTTCGAGCTTTCCCGGTGAGTTGTTGTCATCTTGGTTAATCGGGTTTCTGCCGGTTATTCGCGTCATTCCTGCACGATATTTCAACTGCGTGACTCGCACAATTCTTCAGGTGCTCTCTGATACTGATTTCAGTGTGGAGCGAGTCCAGTATTTATGCCTACGTTCTGCTAGGCGTTCCCTCTGCGGTCCGCGGCGCTTGTGGCGCTCTGTCCGTGGTGTTCCCGTATTTTGTGTTTATTATCCGTGTAGTGAACGCATTATTGTCGCCAAGATAGACACGAAAGCCACGTCTACTACAGTAGTACAAGTTTATATGCCAACTAACTCTGCAGATGATGAAGAAATTGATGAAATGTATGATGAGATAAAAGAAATTATTCAGGTAGTGAAGGGAGACGAAAATTTAATAGTCATGGGTGACTGGAATTCGAGTGTAGGAAAAGGGAGAGAAGGAAACATAGTAGGTGAATATGGATTGGGTCTAAGAAATGAAAGAGGAAGCCGTCTGGTAGAATTTTGCACAGAGCATAACTTAATCATAGCTAACACTTGGTTCAAGAATCTTAAAAGAAAGTTGTACACATGGAAGAATCCTGGAGATACTAGAAGGTATCAGATAGATTATATAATGGTAAGACAGAGATTTAGGAACCAGGTTTTAAATTGTAAGACATTTCCAGGGGCAGATGTGGACTCTGACCACAATCTATTGATTATGGACTGTAGATTAAAACTGAAGAAACTGCAAAAAGGTGGGAATTTAAGTAAATGGGACCTGGATAAACTGACTAAACCACAGGATTTACAGAGTTTCAGGGAGAGCATAAGGAAACAATTGTCACGAATGGGGGAAAGAAATACAGTAGAAGAAGAATGGGTAGCTCTGAGGGATGAAGTAGTGAAGGCAGCAGAGGATAAAGTAGGTAAAAAGCGAAGGGCTAGTAGAAATCCTTGGGTAACAGAAGAAATACTGAATGTAATTGATTAAAGGAAAAAAAGTCTATGTGATTGCCGTAAGCTTAGTGACAACAGTGCATCCCAATTTAAGTTATACAATATAGCACTGAAGATGGTCACTCAGTGACAGAAAATCGATTTTGCAATAGTAAAAAATATACGACCAATGCTGTCTCTTTTTTCAAGTATACCTGTTACCTGGTCGTAGTGCACAAGACAGCATGGAGTCGCCAATCAATAAAAATATAAAAATGAAGTAAATGAAGCAGGCAGAAAGGAATACAAACGTCTCAAAAATGAGATCGACAGGAAGTGCAAAATGGCTAAGCAGGGATGACTAGAGGACCCATATGAAGATGTAGAGGCATATATCACTAGGGGTAAGATAGATACTGCCTGAGCTCGGATGGATAACCAGTTCTGAGCAAAGAAGGAAATGCAGGAAGCTGGAAGGAGTATATAGATGGTCTATACAAGGGCGATGTACTTGGGGACATTATTATGGAAATGGACGAGGATGTAGATGAAGATAAAATGGGAGATACGATACTGCGTGAAGAGTTTGACAGAGCACTGAAAGACCTGAGTCGAAACAAGGCCCGGGAGTAGACAACATTCCACTTGAACTACTGACGGCCTTTGGAGAGCCAGTCATGACAAAACTCTACCATCTGGTGAGCAAGAGAAGGCGAAATACCATCAGGCTTCAAGAAGAAAATAATAATTCCAATTCCAGAGAAATCAGGTGTCGAAAGGTGTGAAAATTATCGAATTTTTAGTTTAATAATTCACAGCTGCAAAATACTAATGCGAATTCTTTACAGACTAATGGAAAAACTGGCAGAAGCCGACCTCGGGAAAGATCAGTTTGGATTCCGTAGAAATATTGGAACACGCGAGGTAATACTCTACGTCTTAACTTAGAAGAAAGATTTCGGAAAGGTAAACCAACGTTTCTAGAATTAAAGGTGGCAGGAAAAAATATAGGGAGCGAAAGGTTATTTACAATTTGTACAGAAACCAGATGGCAGTTACAAGACTCGATGGGAATGAAAGGTAAGCAGTGGTTGGGAAGGGAGTGAGACCGGGTTGTAGCCTCTCCCCGATGTTATTCAATCTGCATATTGAGCAAGCAGTAAAGGAATTAAAAGAAAATTTCGGAGTAGGTATTAAAATCTATGGAGAAGAAATAAAAACTTAGAGGTTCGCCGATGACATTGTAATTCTGTCACAGACAGCAAAGACCTGGAAGAGCAGTGGAACGGGATGGACAGTGTCTTGAGAGGAGGATATAAGATGAACATCAACAAAAGCAAAACGAGGATAAGGGAACGTAGTCGAAAAAAATCGGGTGATGCTGAGGGACTTAGATTAGGAAATGAGACACTTAAAGTAGTAAAGGAGTTTTGCTGTTTGGGGAGCAAAATAACTGATGACGGTCGAAGTAGAGAGTATATAAAATGTAGATTGGCAATGGCAAGGAAAGCGTTTCTGAAGAAGAGAAATTTGTTAACATCGAGTATAGATTTAAGTGTGAGGAAATCGTTTCTGAAAGTATTTGTATGGAGTGTAGCCATGTATGGAAGTGAAACATGGACGATAATTAGTTTGGAAAAGAAGAGAATAGAAGCTTTCGAAATGTGGTGCTACATAAGAATGCTGAAGATTAGATGGGTATATCACATAATTAATGAAAAGGTACTGAATAGAATTGGGGAGAAAAGAAATTTGTGGCACAACGTGACAAGAAGAAGGGACCGCCCGTTGGTTGGACATATTCTGAGGCATCAAGGGATCACAAATTTAGCATTGGAAGGCGTCGCGGAGGGTAAAAATCGTGGAGGGAGACCAAGTGATGAATACACTAAGCAGATTCAGAAGGATTTAGGTTGCAGTAAGTACTGGGAGATGAAGAAGCTTGCACAGGATAGAGCAGCATGGAAAGGTGCATCAATTCAGCCTCAGGACTGAAGACCACAAGAACAACAACAATCCACTGTCAATATAGCTGAATTAAGTGGTGAATAACGTCAAAGCTGTGCTGCACGATTTATCTTCCGATTATCGTCATTTCAGTCCCTCCGTGAATTAGGACGTTCTGTTACCGTGCAGTGCCGTGGTAGGTGTTCCGTCCGGAGTTCTTGCCCGCCAGGAGCGGCTGCAGTGTTATTTTCAGTCCGACTCTGTTCAAATTGTCACTCGAGACTCGGAAGAATGTCCTAGGTACTGTGCCTGTTGTCCGAGGTGCCATTTCCGGTACCTCCTTTGTTACATGTCTGGGCTGTTATCTCTAATTCCATCTTTATACTTGTGTCCCGTGGGGTCTCGATGTTCCCTACGTTGCATATTCAGGAGATCGAGTGTTGGGTTCCCAGCTGACCTCTGCTGGAAACCGGTGCCCCGGTTAATGAGATTCTCCGCAACCTTAATGTCAATAGATTCTTTGATAACGCTGTCCCAGTATCTCGATGTTTGTATTAAAGCATACATCGGCCAGGCGACCTGGACCGTTAACATCAGGTGCAAAGAGGAACAAAGGCACACCAGACTGAGACAGTCAACCAAGTCAGCGATTCCCAAGCATTGTTTAGAACTCAATCATTCTATGAAGTATAATGATACCAAGGTTTTAACACAAATATCGAGATTCTGGGACAGCGTCATCGAAGAATCTATTGAGATTAAAGGTTGCGGAGAATCTCATTAACCGGGACACCGGTTTCCAACTGGGCTAGGCTTGGAACCTAGCAGCCGCGCGGAGTGGCCGTGCTGTTAGAGGCCCCATGCGCTGATTGCGCGGCCACTCCCGTCGGAAGTTCGAGTCCTCCCTCGGGCATGGGTGTATGTGTTGTTCTTCGGATAAGTTAGTTTCAGTAGTGAGTAAGTCTGGAGACCGATGACGTCAGCAATTTGGTCCCTTAGAAATTCACACATTTGAACATTTTTGGAAACCAGCACTCGATCTCCTGAAGATACAACGTAGGCAACATCGAGACCGCAAGGGACACAAGCATAAAGATGGAATTAGAGGTAACAGCCCAGTACTTGTAACAAAGGAAGTACGGGAAATGGCACCTCAGACAACAGAGTCGGTATCTGAGGACGCTCTTCCGAGACTCGAGCGACAACTTGAACACAATCGGCCTGAAAATAACACTCCAGCCACTCCTGGAGGATAAGAACTCCAGACGGAACGCCTAACACGACACAGCACGGTAACGGAACGTCCTAATTCATGGAAGGACTGAAATTTCCAGCACAGCTTGGACGTCATCCACCACTTACTTCAGCTATACTGACAACGGATAATAACCACAAAGCACGCGCGCAGCCTTCGGAACAGCCGCGGCTAGAAGAAAACGCTACAGCCATTGCTATTGGTCGGCGCACACTACGGACAGAGGACCAGACGCGGTGCGGACCGCGGAGGGAACGGCTATCAACAATGTAGGCATAAATAGCGGACTCGTTCCACGCTGGAATCAGTATAAGACAGCACCTGAAGTAGAGTGCAAGTAACGCAGTTCAAATATCGTGCAGGAAAGATGCGAATAACCGCAGAAACTCGATTAATGAAGATGATCTTGATGATACTTGCGGGTGTGTAGAGGTAGCATGTAGTGCAATACGTATGTTTTTGTTTGTGCCCCATATCTAAACAGTCGTTACTATTCTGCTTATTTGTCTTACTTAAGTTTGTTGCACTTTTTTATTTTTTTTTTTACGTTTCACATTGATGGGCTTTCTTTACGATATCATATACGTGTGTCTTGTACATTGAAAACTTGAAAAAACACTCATTATTATGACAGAAAACATTTGCAGTAATGCTAATCTGTAATTAAATGTTTAAAATATAACGATTTTTTACACCATGCACATAAAACGAACGAAATTTCTTCGCATAATGTACACAATGCCAAAGAAAGTGTTAAACAAAATTCAGCAGGATTTAAAATTGTCACTGGTCATCCTTCAAATATCCTGATCTATGTCAGGCATATTTGAGATCGTAGGTAAGCCTTGGCGAGGAGAATTGATTGTGCACTAATGACTGCAGCTTGATTGTATTTTTTCTCAAATGCAGACTGACATCATAATCATTCAACAGAACAAGATCTAAAAGCCTTCTCACAAAATTCTTCCAACATCGAAAGCTGCATACGTGCCGCGGCTGTACCTGTGCCGTCAAGGCCTTCTGATCACAAGATGAGTATGGTCCTTGTCCTCAGGTACGATGCTCTAAACGGCTCTTTCACACAAACCACCGCAAGAATTTAACAATAATGAAGATAGTTCTCCTTAACAGACAAAGAAAGATCTTTCAGAGACATTTTTACTTTGTCAAATGTTTCTTTAGCAGATTTCGATTACTACCACAATGACATTTGGGGCTTCAAAAATGAGATTTCAAATTCTCGGTCCAAAGTCACCATTAGTTTCTATTAAAACATACAAATGACCAATATACAGAAACATACTAAGATATCGGTATCATATATGAAGATTTTATTATAATGTAAGTAATAAGCGAGCTGGAAAATGCTCGTGTCGGATCAGAAAAAAGGTGAATGTGCAACTCTTTAAAAGACTCTGACATATTAGAGGGAAACCACACTTCTTTACATAAAAAATACATGCAGCTTTCAGGCTACACCTGCACTGTATTAAGAAATCCAGTGATTGTTTCGATGGTACAAAGAATTTCATATAACAAAATAATATTTTGGGAGGTGGCACAATTGCATAATTTCCAGGTCAGTACAGCCTATACAGACGTGAAGTTCCCATTTTACAGAGACAGCATGCCAGAAAAGTTTATTGGCGAAAAGACAGGGACTAAAAATAGTTTGGTGACCTCAGAACCATTGAGGTTACTCAAAACCCCATGCCATGTGTACGCTACTTAAAACACCTCGGACAGGGAATTATGTGCTTATTCTAAAGGCATAAGTACACTGACTTTAAGCATATTGATTTTAGTAACGGGGAACGATATCGGAAGAAAGTATCAAGGTTCCCCGAGAACAAGATCTTAAGAACAGGGTAAAAATTTAAACGATTTGTCATGAACCGAAATTACAGGGGTACTTTTCATGACCAAAAATCATGGTTCTTCTGGGCTTTCTAACGAACCGCGTATGAAATGTTGTACATTCAGTGGAAAACAAACAATCGATACGATTTATTTTCCTAGGATGCAGGAAGTGCTTAACATTTAAATTTTGACCCTATATTGTAGGACAGATACTGCATGCCCTTTCTTCCGACAGGTATATAAATGTTGGGTAGGCCAGGGGCTATCCAAAACACTAGACCTCTTATTTCTGTAACTAATAGACCCTAAGATATGACCACCTGAAAAATTTCATTTTGCACATGGCTTTTTGGTGCATTTTGGCGCCGTGCACTATATAGACGGACCGATTACCTCTTATTCTAATTCGTAAATTTCCAAATCCAAAGAGCAAATTGTTTTATCATTAAGAAATTAAGATAACAATGACAATTGTATATGATGCCCGGACATAGTTATCATGGATGAAGTATAATTAGACTTAAGAGACACATATTCATTACTAAAATGTAATCTCATGTAATGGTACAACTGATTCATAGAACAAGGATTTTATCAATGCAGAATAAAGGTAGACTTTCAGCTATTTTTTAGTAAACGTTTAATACGCGGCGAGTACCGGAACGTTAATTAGTTTCACCTTCAGTGGATAATGTGTACAATTAGCCGGAGTGACATTCATGTTACATATTCACATGTAAGCTTGGCTATGCTGGTCATCTACATTTTTAAAGTAATGTTGAAAGTTAGTAACTCCTACTCATTGCCTTTTTCACGTTACAAAACTAGAAATTCTTTTATTAACAGCAGGACTTGTGAAGCAGAAACTTTCATAATTTGTTTGCAAATTTAACTTTGCTGTATACGATAATTTATATAATTGGGCAAGTGATCAAATATTTTGGTGGTAGCATTATGGACCCATTTTGTGCCCAAGTCAGCCTTAATTAATGTCACTTTTCTTCTGATATTACAGTTAGGTACAACATATTTCATGATGGAATTAATATATGGTGAAGCGGTAGCCAGAATTTCTGAGTCCTTAAGCACATCTCGAAACAATAACCTTGGGTGAGCGCCACGTGTTATTCCTACAACAAGTTTTTAAACAATGAACAGTTTATTTCTTAAATTTGAGTTACCCTAGAACATTATGAACATCACTCCATATCTGGTTATTGAATGAGAATACCCAAAAATATCAGTTTACTGATTTATCTCTCCGGAAGATGGTAATGATATTCATGTTACGCTTTTGTATCTAAATGCGGCTACATGCTGATCATCTTCATATTTTTGGTAATGTTAGTTAAAATGTGCCTGAAGTATTTTAAGAGTACGAATTTATGTTTTTCAATTTAAATTCTCGCCGATATGAACAACTAAAAATTTTGATGTTTCCACCCTGCTTGTTATTTTTTCACCATGAGTTACAGTTATCATTGGAGTGGTGCTGTTAGGTGTGCGAAACTGAATACGCTGTGACTTTTTGAAGCTGAAAGTGAGAGATCATTCACAGAAACACAGTCAATAATATTTTTAAGAACATTATTTACTCCTTCTGTTTTTGTATGTATGTTGGATTGATTACAATACCAGTGTCATCCACAAAGAACTGAATCCACTTGTTTTGTGTTAGACGGAAGGTTGTTACTTACGTGAGAAACAACGGTGGACCTAAGATCTACACCTGCATCTACATCAGTACTCCGCAACCTCCTAACAGTGTGTAGCGAAAGATACTTCTAGTACCACTAGTTTCTCGCATCCCTGTTCAACTCCCAAATGGTGCGTGGGAAAATAATTATTCTCAGTAAGCCTCTGTATTAGCTCTAATTTCTCGAATTCTCTCGTCGCAGTCATTTCGCCAGATGTATATGGGAGAAAGTAATAATCTGGCCGACTCTTCACGGAAAGACCTCTGCCGAAATTTCAGTAGTAAACCCCCCCCCCGCCCCATGACGCACAACGCTTCTCTTGTAGCGTCTGCACTGCAGTTTGTTGATTAACGGTCTTTCACCGCGCAAAGGATCCGGTTACGAAACGCGCCGCTCTTCATTGGGTCTTCTCTCTCTCTGTCTCGTATCGGTCCTACCTCCTACCTGCAAGAGTACCACGTTGATGAACAACATTCAGGAATCGATTGTACAATCGCCTTGTAAGTACTTCTTCAGCGAATGAATTACGTTTCAATAAGATTCTTCCTATGAATATCAGTCTGGCACCTTCTGTTTCTGCTATCAGTTTTATGCTATCATTCCACTCAAGGTCGCTCTGGATACATGCTTCTAAATATTTTACGGTAGATACTGTGTGCAGCAATTCTTATCCACAGCGTAGTGATACAGCAGTTGACTCCTTTTCCTGTGGACACGCCATATGTTTCATTTAATTACGTTCAAGATCTACTGTCAGAGCCTGCACCATTGTCAGTCCATGGTAGGACATTCTGCAAAGCGATCCTGTCCTCTGGTGTTGCTACGTTCTTGTAGACAACCGCATAATCTGCGAATAGTGTTAAAAGAGTTTCCTACTCTGTCTATTGGGTTATTTCACATACATTGTAAACGGGTCCTATCACAATTTCTTGGGTGAATCCGAAAATTACATCCACGTCTGTCGATTTTATTCCATTAAGTGCGACGTGTTGATTTCTGTCTTCAAGGAAGTCCTCATTCAAGTCGCAAATCTGTTTCGATATTCGGTAAGCTCAAATTTCTTTCTACATTGTAAACGGGTCCTATCACAATTTCTTGGGTGAATCCGAAAATTACATCCACGTCTGTCGATTTTATTCCATTAAGTGCGACGTGTTGATTTCTGTCTTCAAGGAAGTCCTCATTCAAGTCGCAAATCTGTTTCGATATTCGGTAAGCTCAAATTTCTTTCTCTAGTCAGTAGTGCGGGGCGGTATCGAATGCCTTCCTGAAGTCACGATACAAGGTATGAACCTTAACGCAGTTATCTACACAGCTATGGATCTCACGGAGGAACAGAGCGGCTTGCGTTTCGCCAGATCTCTGTTTGCGGAATTCACTCCCATAGAGGAGATATTCATTCCCAAAAATGTGGCAATTCTTAAGCATAAAACGTTTTCCACAATTCTACCAATAATTGTTTTCCAAAAAACCTCATAATTCTTAAGCATAAAATTTGTTCTATAATTATACGACAGAACGATGTACGTCTTGGAAAGAGGAACCACATGCGTTTTTATCCAGTCCTTAGGTACCATTCGTTACTCCAGCGAACTCCGATTAACTGCTGCTAGAAAGGGGCAAGTCTTTCGGATAACCTGTGTACAATGTTTACCTCAGATCGTCCTGTTGCCTTTCTGTTTCAAGGCCGGTGATACAATATCTGCCATTTCGACGTTCTAATTCAGCCTGTAGTCCACAATACGTTGCTTTCTGTTCAGAGAGTCTCTTGTCTTTTGTGCATAGCATACAGTTCCACGAGAGAGCCTCACTGTATTCCCCATTCAGTTTCCCACTACCTTCGTGCCAGTGCCGTTGCAACCCACAATCTATAAATATCATTCCCCGCTAGACTACTCTGTCAACTTTTCACACTTATCACATCTTGTAAGACAGAATAAGAACTTTAAAGTAGAATTCAAGCAGTTACTACATCTACAAATCTTCGTCATTTACGAGCTGCAAAATTACTTAATTTACATGACCAACAAGAAAAATTAATTTTTATGAGCTCAACAATTTGCCTTTTGCTTCCGTTGTTAATGGATATTAACTCATGAGTTGTCAGTGGCTGCAGCTTCTACAGTTGTTGGTTAGGAATAAATTAATTATTAACAATCCATCTTCGGTAACAATATTTCATTTTCTAATTACTGTACAACACTTTATAGACATTTTGAAAACGGTGTTGTAGCTTCGAAACACGTAAGACAGTAACTAGAAAATAAAAATATTGAGGCTTTTCACGGAATATTATTAATTAATATACGTTTTTTGCTTCGTTTTATACACAGATTGTTAAAAAAGTTCTCTGTATTTAGGCAGCGGGTAGTATGGTCCAAACTAAGACGAATGTATCCAGTAAACGTGGGCTTCAATTCATACCACAAGAACTAAGAGCACTTTTTCATCTTTGCTATTGTGAAACATATCTCTCCCGCTGCAAGCTCTTTGCTAATCGAACGGCCAACAGGCTGCAGTAAATAAATGAGAGCTTATCATTCTGTTTCTATGGCACCATTGCTTCTACTGTGTTCCTTCGGACCTGCACTTGTGACCAATCGATAAAGCAGGTGCTGAATATGATGCCACTTTGTAGTAAGTTAGGCATTTATGCGTCGTCCCAGGGTATCTCACACTCTCTGAAAAATTATAACTTGGTCATGGATGGCTCCCTACTTTCTGGATTTTTTCAACTTGGAGGATAAGGGATCAACAGTTGCTTTCTTTGCAAGACCATAAAAGAAAATCATGTCTGCCAGTTCCCATGTGAAGTAATGGGCTTGCACTATGTTTGTAAGTGCAAAGATAAACCTACGATGTAGAAGCAGTTCACACATTCATCAGAACACAAAAGGCTTCAATTATAACAAACATATGCGCTGCACTTGTCCATAACTGTGAATACAGTTTACAGAAACGACATTAACTGATGGTTAATGGAAGCAGTATCCATGGGCAATTACAGAGAAACATGTCCTGGTCTGCTTACGGAATTCTGTTGGTCGTTCGTAATAGTGAACAGCTTGCAGTACAAGAGCTCTTAGCTCTTAAAGTATGAATTTTGAATCCCATTTTTTGTGGACTTTTTCTCTTGCTTCACTCGACACTAGAGTTATTGTGGAGAAGAAAGAAAAACGAATAATACTAGTCATAGGCTGACACACCTCTCAAAGATGCACATGACAATTACTATTCATATTATGTATAAAGGTCCTCGCATCCATGGTTCTGCGTCTCAAAACTTGTAATAATAAGACGCAACTATATACAAGGAGCTCACGACGTTAGACGATCATAAATTCTTTGAAGGACTTGAAGATGAGACATGAAATATGTAATATAATGCACGTGAATAGAACTGAAGATCTGATAGCGTTAGGGTATATGATGTGTGATGTGCCACTGAAAACAGTATCGACATATATGTGGGAATATCCGTCTGGCGGTACTTGAGACAGATGCGATACGGAGACTTCTTGGAAAAATTCTGAAGGAATGTAATTCAGCCACACAGGTCGCATACGAATCCCTCCATCGATAAATTATTCAGCACTCCTCGTCTGTCTGGCACTCTCACCACGTTGGGTTAACTGAAGAGTTGGCCCAGATTCAAAGAAGGAAGCAAACTTCGTCGTAGGTTTATTTTTGTCATTGAGAGGACGCACAGTGGCCTTAGTAAATTTCAGTATGAAACGCTGAAATGGAATAGCTTATTTCCATAATTCTGGGCGTCATTGATTGATTGCTTCATTCATTCTTCATTGTTTCCCATAGCTCTTATCTAGAAGGAGAATCTTCAGTAGTGTCGAATGAGACATAGAATATATGAACAAAATACAAGAAAATAATAAAAAACATTATATATTCACTGTATGAACAATAAAAAGTACTGTTTGGTCTTAATTGTGATTACCCTAGGTTAACTTAATGAACTGGCAAGAAAGCAGCTACTTCGTTACTCATCTGCTTATGGTAAAGTTGTCTTGGTATTTTTCAGACAAAACATTTTCTTAAAATCGCTAAACTTCGTGCTGTTTATAATAAGTTACTATCTCTCATTCAACCTTACAGCAGACACACTACTTGCCATGTGGCTAAAGAAATTTTTCAACCCTTTAGTTAGCATACTCAAATCATTTGTACAAAGAGTGGCCAATTTCTGTTCATTGGCAGGTTTTCCCAATTTATTACTTTGTCAGATAGGACGTAAGTACTCTGTCTCAAAACTTGTAGCATAGGCAGGTTCCTGAGATCTCTGCACTAAGAAGTTCGAAAAAAAATTCCCCAGTGTTTCAGAGAAACTACACTCCTTTCCTCCTTCAAGTAGGTGTTGGTGACCATCTGTATCCTCCGCCTCACTTATCGACCTTAATGAAAGTGAAAAATTAAACCGCGTGCACCTAATGGAAATTTGGGAAAAGGAATCGTCACCGAAGTTAATTTGACGGAAAGAGGGAGGAAAGGGTTACATCTAAATGAAAGGAAAAATGCAAATGAAATTGGTGGAAATTAATTTTGAGAAAAGAGTAAAATTAATAAAGAAAGTAAATGTGTGGTCGTTACATTAACAATTAATTGGCGTTAATTAAATATTTGAGATTTGGGGAAAATTACGGTCGCCAGTCCTATGGACAACGACTATAATAAATGAAAATGAAAGATTAATGCACATATAATTAGCACTAAAAGCATGGTAACTGAAGGTTGACATGTGTTGTGTGAAAACTGAATGTGTTCGCTACGCTCTGACTTAATTTAGCAAAAGAATTAATAAAAACGGAAAATTGAAAGTTAATTTAGTGACTGAAATTAATAGTGAACTTTGTTGCTGAAGCAGTACGAAATTCAATAAAATAAGGTTAGTCTTGGGCTATCTCAACACTCATTTCAAAAGCTACTTTAATCTACGCAATTTAGAAATCAGAGATTTAACTTTCAACTTGAATTAAATGATTTTGAACAGTTAACAATAGTAAAATTTAGTACGTACCAAGCTGAGCTGCAGTCACAGGTAAGCTAAAATATGGTAACAAAACTCACACTCTTAATTTCTGCTTGTGTAATTTAAATATTGTAGCCAGCTATGAATAATTTAACTGAACTTTGAAATTAAAGCAGTGAAATCGAATGATATTACTTTAATGCTGGCGTTTGAATTTCAATGACACTCGAGTTCATTTCGGAAAAGGAAGGGACCCTGCTTGGTAATGCAATTGGCACAATGAGCAACAAAGGTTCATGCTAAGTTGCTGTAATTTTGTGATGCAACAGTTTGAAAAGCTGAGGTCTGCCGTACAGTTCTAAAACTTGACGTGCTTTTGATCTTCCTTGTTGGTTGATTGAAGGTTTACAGTCATCGATCGGGGAGGTGGCGACAGTCACTCGTTGTCGGTCGTCGCTGTTCCAGAAGCTGGATGTTGGCGCACCTTCTTCTTGACACGGTCACCAGGCGAAACGGGCTCTTGATATGCGCCAACTAATGCTTCCCGTCTGCGACACCGTGTCAGAAAATATCATAGCAAGTCGAATGCAATTACATGCTGCCAAATCCCGAAAGCGCGGCAACTCACGGGAGCGTCACTCAACACACCTGCTCCACCGCCCTATTCCAGCCAGACTACGCTCTGCCCGCGCTCCACGCAGCAGAGTTAACACTCTCCAAGATCCTAAACACTTTGGTTCTCCACACGACTATCGATGTAATAGTTCGGTAGCTTAGCTTTCCCTAGGCAAGACCCAGCGTAAAAATACAAATAATATTTACAAAACAAACCAATTATACATCGACATAAATGCATATATATATATATATATATATATATATATATATATATATATATAGTTAAACAATTACTATATATAAAGACACAGAAATGTCATATCTTCAGATAACAAAGTAAGAACAAAATTTATAGTACAATAGATGGAAATAGGAGAATATACTTTTCCGGCGTTACACGTCTACATCCTCTATTCCAGTCTCGTATTGTTCGTGGAAAGAATGATTGTCGATATGCCTCTGTGTGGGATCTAATCTCTTTAATTTTATCCTCATGGCCTCTTCGCGAGACATACATAGAGGGAGCAATATACTGCTTGACTCCTTGGGGAAGGTATGTTCTCGAAACTTCAACAAAAGCGCGTACCGAGCTACTAAGCGTCTCTCCTGCAAAGTCTTCCACTGGAGTTTATCTATCATCCCCGTAACGCTTTCGCGATAATTAAATGATCTAGTAATGAAGCGCGCTGCTCTCCGTTGGATCTTCTCTATCTCTTTTATCAACACTATCTGATACGGATCCCACAATGCTGAACAATATTCAAGCAGTGGGTGAACAAGTGTACTGCAACCTACTTCCTTTGTTTTCGGATTGCGTTTCCTTAGGATTCTTCCAATTAATCTCCGTTTGTCATCTGCTTTACCGACTATCAACTTTATATGATTATTCCATTTTATATTACCGCTAATGCCTGCTCCCAGATAATTTATGGAATTAATTGCTTGCAGTTGCTGACCTGCTATATTGTAGCTAAATGATAAATGATCTTTATTTCTATGTATTCGCAGCACATTACACTTGTCTACATTGAGATTCAATTGCCATTCCCTGTACTATGCGTCAATTCGCTGCAGACCCTCCTGCATTTCAGTACAATATTCCATTGTTACAACCTCTCGATACACTACAGCATCGTCCGCAAAAAGCCTCAGTGAACTTCCGATGTTATTCATATGGTCATTTATGTATATTGTGAATAGCAACGGTACTACGACACTCCACTGCGGCACACCTGAAATCAATCTTACTTCGGAAGACTTCTCTCCATTGAGAATGACAGATACTGATAAAGTGAATACCTGTCTGTGCTACAGTGGCCACCTCTTAACCACACCTCCACTGTGTTTGGTTTCAATTTTGTACTTTCAATTTTCATGCATATTCTGATTCTATGCCAAAACATACACATGATTTAACTAACGTTTGTTTCCCATTCGTGGTAGATAGTACACTAATCGACAAAAAAATTGTATGGTGCCGGTTTTTGCAATTGAGAACTGACACATTTGATTCTACATTTCATTTACGATATAAATGTAAACCTTTATGTTCTAACGGTTGTTATTGCTGTTCGCGCTTGACTTGAGTTTTGCAAATATGTTTGTACAGTACAAATTATATGTCTCGACACTGAGGTTTCTGGCAAATAAGCTACTTGTATGGTAAGGGAGTTTTCAGTTCCCAAGGGATGGATTATGGTGAGTCCCAGAACCATCTGAATGCCTAATTTCGGTAGCTGTCCTCGACCCCTAACATCAAGGTGACTAATTTCCATGTGTGTCGCCATCAGACCACCATAACTCTCACGCAGCTGCTGCCGGAATACAATCTACAACCACTGTAATAATGAAATGTCTGTGAAGTGATATTGACAGGTTTACCTGCCATGGACACTCACCGAAATCAGGTACCCCAAAGATGAGAAGCAAGGGGACTCATCAATGTCAAGCATCCTGATGAGGACAGAAAACTACTACATTCGTTTCTGGATCACTCTGAACGTAGTTTCTAACCAGACATTGAGACAGCAAACCGCCAATCAATCATCAATCAAATTTGCAATACTGAAGTAAATTTCCAATATATGAGGGGCCTGCAGTGAGCAATGCAACACATTTTTCTTAAAACAGGTTGGGTTTTTACTCATCATTCCAATAAACCATATTATTTCCCATTATTTTGGCTATTTTTAACATAATCTTCCACCTCACTGGGAGCACCTATATACCCGTATAGTAATACTCTATTGGTCGACGTTGTAGCCAATGTCTTATTGCATCAATAATCTCTCCATCATCCACGTACTGCTTCGCATGGGGTGCAGTTCGGCACAGATAGTCCTTCGTGGCCGTAAATGGTCTTCTGTTAGGTTGGGAGGAAACCAGCGAGCTCACGCGTTTGAGTACCCCAGTTGCTGAACGAGACAGTCCAGTTCTGCAGCAAGGTGTTTGTGATCCGTCGCTCACTTCGAATGAGACTTTACACGAGTTCAAAATTTCCGGAGTCACAGCTGTGTGCGACCGGCCGGCGCGCGGGAGATAGGACAGGTCTGCGAGATCCTTGCTGCGACGACGACAGGCTCCTGTCCCTACAAATCACCGTACTTTTGTTCAATGCCAGGCCTCAGTAGACATTCTGCAAGTGCCTATGAATATCTGTGATGTTCTGATTTTTCACCAAAGGAACTCAGTGACAGCTCTCTGCTTGAGCCGCACATCAGTTAGAGACGCCATTATGAAAGCTTCGTTTAGTGCCGCCACCTGTCTGAACTTCATGAAACAATAGGGGCTGAAGCGACAATTTCCCACGATGTCCCACGACAAATACTGCAGTTTTTCAACCGAAAGCGGTCGAGAAGAAAATGAGTTGTATTACTTATTGAATGCCCCTCATGACTATCTACGTTATAAAACAATGGTTTACATTTATATACTAAATGAAATATAGAATAGATTGCATTGATTCTTAATAGCAGAAACAGGCACACTTTATATTTGTCGATTACAGTGCCATCAACCACAAATGGATATATATATAGTTCGAATAAACTCCATCTGTAATTTGTTCTTGAATACGAATATGCAATAAAATTTTGAGTGTGGGGGGTTTCCATTTGGAAATACAAAACTGATCCTGCTATCAATGCAGGGGTGGTTGGGAGGTCGCTTGTTATAGCACAGGTAGGTATTCTCCTCACCAGTATTATCTTTCCACATTAATTTTATTTTTCATACGATGCATCGTTTTCGACTTATTTAGTTGTCTAAACTCAAAACAAATTGCCCTGCGTATAAAACTGCCCTTAGTTCTTTGCATATTAAATAAAAATGAAGCACAACACACTGAGGTGACAAAAGTCATGCGATACCCCCTAATATCTAGTCGGACCTCCTTTCGACCTGGGTAGTGTAACAGCTCGACGTGGCATGGACTCGTTGGAAGACCCCTTCAGAATTACTGAGCCATGGTGCCTTTATGGCCGTTCATAATTGCAAAATATGGCGGTGCAGAATTTTGTGTACAATCTGCCCTCTCGATCACGTACCGTAAAAGATGTATGGGGGGACTGCTGGCCGTTGTAGTCTGGTCCCTTCAATTCCCGCCCCCCCAAACCAACAAACCAACCAACCAAAAGATGTATGGGATTCATGGACGGCAATCTGGGTGGCCACATCATTCTCCCATATTGTCCAAAAATGTTCTTCGAGCCATTCACTGACTATTGTGGCTTGGCGCATTGTCACGTATCAAAATTTCATCATTGTTTGGGAACATGAGGCGCATGTATGCTATTGAAGTAGCCCAACATATCTATTTCTAGCCAATGATCGGTTCAGCTGGACATGAGGAACCAATCCATTTCATGTAAACACAGCCCACATCATTATGGAGCTACCAGAAACTTGCACAGTGCCTTTTTGACAACTTCGTGGGGTCTGCGACACACATTTCTGCTGTTGTTTCATGCAGCGTTGCTTTTCTGTTAGCACTGACGACCATACGCAACCGCTGCTGCTCTCGGTCGTTAAGTGAAGACTGTCAGGCACTGCGCAGTCTGTGGAAAGAAGTAATATCTTAAATTATTTGTTCTTGGCACACTACTGATACTGTGGATCTCGGAATATTGAGTTCCCTAAGATTTATGAAATTATATGTCACATGCGTCTAGCTCCAACTATCATTTTTGAGTCTCTTAATTCCCGTCGTGTGGCCATAATCACGTCGGCAACCTTTTCACATGAATCACGTGAGTATGACAGTTCCGCCAATGCACTACCCTTTTACACCTTATGTACATGATACTACCGCCATCCGTATATCTGAATTTTGCTGTGCCATTACTTTTGTCACCCCAGTATCGTAAACTGCCGTTGAGTACGGCATTTGCATGTTGACGAAAAACGATTAGGATAGTCAGCAGGAAGAATTCAACGAGATTAGTCAGAAATATTTATTTGTTGAAGCAGATTGCCTCAAATATATTTATAAATTACACCTTTTTGTTACCAAAGTAATTAGTAATTCACCCTTTATCATTTGCAAAATTATGAGGGTCCCTAAGAAGGTGTTTAAATAGTGATTGCTATGAGGCAAACGGAGCTAACAGGCAGACTTAGGTGAGAGCCGCAGTGCATTGTACCCGGGCGGTCATCAGCCTCTTATCGGCGCAGACAAAGGCTGGCAGCGTCTCGGGAAAGGCATGTAGGCGGCAGGTGAAGCCGTGCTGCGAGTTCCGCATCGGCGCTGGCGTCGCGACGGAGGGCTCTCACCAACAAAGTGTCATCCATGGCACTCCCTAAGAGGTCTTCTCTTTTCCGTGTAAACGACAAGTCCCTTTTCTCCCTGCTCGATCCCAAGTGTAGCTCCAAGGCGATGTCTTTGCGTCCTGCGGGGCTATGTTCCTGGCCGTGGCCGTAAACGTGATTGGATGGCTCGTATTCCTCTTCTTGTCAATCACTTTATACTTCACTATCACTGTTAAACATAGTATCCAAATTCACAGGGTAGGAAGGGAAGAGCACACGTAGATCTTAATGTGGCAAGGATTCCTACACTGGGCGATATTCACGTCGCCATTAAGAGTATATATCGAGTGTACCGTCCGCCGCCTCCTCTGCTAAAATCCCCCTTCACGTCTGTGCACATTGCATGGGGGCTTAATTAAAATGAAAGGACTAAATGCAATAATTTTAGTAGCTGTGTTACCGGTTACGAGGTCTCGTAACGGGTTGGCCCTGACTAGTATTAGCACGCAATCTGACTGCATAAAATAAAAATTAAGAATGACAAGGAATTTCCATTAACACAGTTGATTAATTAAGTCCCCTGCAACTATAAAAGCTACGAAGCAACAAAGCACAAGTGTAACTGTTCTGTGTGTGGTAGTGTGACTCAACGTACATGTATCTGGCTCGGTTCTTTCTCAATACGACAAAATATTTTAAACACCATTTACAATGACTTAATGGAAAAACCAGAAATACTATAATCGCACATAGAAACCAGAATTACTAGTCTAATAAATGAACACGAGCCAGATGCTTTTTTGACTGTACCTGTCAGCAAGAGGGTTTGTCATTAAACAAAACTGTAATACCTTTTACCTCATTATATACTGACGAAAATATTCCATTACACCAGCATCATAAATCAAAAGCCATCTCCTCCCTCAAATATATTCTGACAATTGCAACTTCTTCCATCTATACATTACACCAACCGAACAGCGTCTACTCTCTCGCCCAACAGAACAACAACTGCCCTCGACATCCTCTGAACTACTGCTGCCCAGTGGAGGCGGCAGAATAATAATCTTTGGCGCAATCTCTGGCGCTGTGACCCAGTGTAGCCACCCTTCAACATGCAGATGCTGAAAGGCATTCGCAGCAAGCTTTCTGTCGCTTATAAAACTGGGTATCATCATTTCGTATTAGCTTGAAGCCTCCTCTAGAGAAATATAATTGCCACCTCGACTGACATGCTGCGAACGTCTTACCTCCAGTTTTAATAGCTGCCTCTGTCCCTGCCAGCGTTCTCCAAACCTCAGAAAAATAGTGTGGTAGACCATAGTCTCGATACCTGGAAAACAGTGTGGGGGGGGGGGGGGGGGCGGTCCGATCCTTAGCTGCCTGACTGCCTCCTTCAGGGGCGGTCAGGGACTGGGGGTTGGGGCTGCCAGATCTCCATCCACAGATTCTTGCAAGCTGCTACTCAGTCTACCGCTATTATAAGCAAACATGTCCTCTCCATTTACAGAACACTCTGCTGAAACCACCTCCATTCCAATTTTAATGATAACTGTATTTTTGGTGTTGTGACCATGCTTTCTGTTTCATGAGTTCTCAGGTTCGACCAGTGTTAGTAACATTTAAATACTACTGAAAACATGAAAAGCTCATATTTTCGTTTATTGTTGTTACTATCCTATTTATTGCTAATACTGTGCGTAAATTGTAATAATAGTCGCTTTCACTCTTATGTTTTCATGCATGTAACATGATGATTCTAATATACAGGGTGGCTCACGAAATGTGTTACCATTTTGTATTTAAATATAAACTTGATTGTTAATACAATCTGAAAGGAACATATACGACAATGAAGAGCCTTCCATGGAGGTTTGTTCTAAATCAGCACATGCTCAATATGTCCACCATTTCGTTTCCTAACTTCCTTCAAAGGAACACTTAAGTTAGTGGTTACCCTACGGCACATGTCTTCCGTAATTTCACTGCAAGCTCGAAGAATAAGTCTTCTGAGCTCCATTAAATTACGTGGACGTTTCGGGAAATTTTTTTTCCTTTAGGTACCCCCAAAGAATAAAGTCACATGGATTGAGGTCTGGACTATTGGGGGCCCAATTTTGTCTGTCATTGAAGCGACCTGGAAACCTGAGTGAAACAATCCGCATGTAGAAATGCTCGTGTAAAAACTCCAACACAGTGTTTGCAGTATGTGGCCTTGCTCCATCTTGCATGAACCACTGCGTGTTGAAGGGCAAGGCAGTAGCAAGAAACTATGGAATGACCCTATTGCGAAGCATGCTCAAATAACGCTCGCTGTTCACAGTTTCTTCAAAGAAATGGGGTGCGTGACTGGAAGTTGCTGCCCACGTAATCCTCGGAGCATAATGTTGTCGTTCATGAAGCACTTGTGGGTTTTCAGTGGCCCAAAAGCGTACATTTTGTTTGTTATCCACACCGTCTAAATGAAAATGCGCCTCGTCTGAAAACCAAACGTTGTATAGAGTTTCTTCCTCCCATTGAGCAAACAGTAGTCTCTGCTGCTTGTGTTCTCCAGTGAGCTTCTGTGCACAGGTCATCTTGTATGGGTACATATGGAGGTCACTTTTAAGGATGCGTCGAACGGAGCGTCTGGATATTCCCAGTTGCGCTGCTGCCTTTCTACACGATTTCCCGGGACTTCTCTGTACAGCAACTCGTACCGCTTCAATATTCTCCGGCGAACAAACAGGCTTAGGCCGAGGTCGCTTCGCTTCCAATACTGTTCCTTCCTGTACAAATTTATACTACAACCTGTGGATGGTCTTCTTGCAAGGGACCCATCGTGTGTTAAACTGTTGTCGAAAACGCCTCTGAGTCACAACAAGGCTTTTCGTTTCATGAAAAAATAACACAATTGCCGATCGTTGCTGTGTCGCCAGTCTTCCATTGTCAGCCGTTGCTACTTACTAGTCTCCTAGCGGCAGTATCGTGAATTACATGTCATTTCGTAGCTCATTTGTTTTTCCAAGCTCTGCTGGTACTGCTGTAGAGATCCCAGCGTGATATCTAAAGTGCGTCGTACATTGTGAAAGAAACAATTGGTAACACATCTCGTGCGGCACCAAGTACTTTGTAAATACACTAATTTTTGAGAGTTACTCGTTTCACGAGATGAGAAAGTATTGCCCGTTACTTTTTATCTTCATTTATTTGTTTATTTTTCTCTTGCCTTTAAGAACCCAGATACGAAAACATAATTACTGGCGATCTGCAACAGGTAATTTTATAGGTGAAAACTATGTCACGATAACGACGTAGTTACCTGCCACTATTTAAGAAGCTCAGCTGCAGTGTTGTACGCAGCCCTTACTATATCCAAATCATACGTGTTATCTGTTCATGGCGTAGAGAACAAATGATGGATCAGTAGCGTAGAAATACACAGGAAATTGCAAAACTCAGTGAACATACACAGAGGCATTGTCAGCACCAACCTAAATGACAATTCTCCACATGTTGAACTAAATTTTTCGCCTCCTTTCAATTTACGTTCAGGTAACATTAGATTTACTCCGACCTTCAGTAAATTCTATGAAGCATCAATTTATATTCTGCGTGTTGATATTTTTGTGATTACGACGGCTGCTTTATTAGAGTAACATGACGTGAATGGTAACCGATACCAAAGCAGTGAAAACAATTTTCCAGTATACATCTACATCTACATGACTACTCGGCAATTCACATTTAAGTGCTTGGCAGAGGGTTCATCCAACCACTATCATACTATCTCTCTACCATTCCAGTCCCAAACAGCGCGCGGGGAAAACATACACCTAAACCTTTCTGTTCGAGCTCTGATTTCTCTTATTTTATTTAGATGATCATTCCTACCTATGTAGGTTCGGCTCAACAAAATATTTTCGCATTCGGAAGAGACAGTTGGTGACTGAAATTTCGTAAATATATCTCGCCGCGACGAAAAACGTCTTTGCTGTAATGACTTCCATCCCAATTCGCGTATCATATCTGCCACACTCTCTCCCCTACTACGTGATAATACAAAACGAGCTGCCCTTTTTTGCACCCTTTCGATATCCTCCGTCAATCCCACCTGGTAAGGATCCCACACCGCGCAGCAATATTCTAACAGAGGTCGAACGAGTGTAGTGTAAGCTGTCTCTTTAGTGGACTTTTTCATCTTCTAAGTGTCCTGCCAATGAAACGCAACCTTCGGCTCGCCTTCCCCACAATATTATCTATGTGGTCTTTCCAACTGAATTTGTTCGTAATAATAACACCCAGGTACTTTGTTGAATTGAGAGCTTTGAGAATTGTACTATTTATCGATTAATCGATTTCCAACGGATTTCTTTTGAAACTCATGTGGATCACCTCACACTTTTCGTTATTTAGCGTCAACTGCCACCTGCCACACCATACAGCAATCTTTTCTAAATCGCTTTGCAACTGATACTGGTCTTCGGATGATCTTACTAGACGGTAAATTACAGCATCATCAGCGAACAACCTAAGGGAACTGCTCAGATTGTCACCCAGGTCATTTATATAGATCAGGAACAGCAGAGGTCCCAGGACGTTTCCCTGGAGAACACCTGATATCACTTCAGTTTTACTCGATGATTTGCCATCTATTACTACTAACTGCGACCTTCCTGACAGGAAATCATGAATCCAGTCGCACAACTGAGACGATACCCCATAGGCCCGCAGCTTGATTAGAAGTCGCTTGTGAGGAACGGTGTCAAAAGCTATCCGGGTATGTAGAAATACGGAATCAACTTGAGATCCCCTGTCGATAGCGGCCATTACTTCGTGCGAATAAAGAGCTAGCTGCGTTGCACAAGAACGATGTTTCCTGAAACCATGCTGATAACGTATCAATAGATCGTTCCCTTCGAGGTGATTCATAATGTTTGAATACAGTATATGCTTCAAAACCTTACTGCAAACCGACGTCAATGATGTAGGTCTGTAGTTAGATGGATTACTCCTACTACCCTTCTTAAACACTGGTGCGACCTGCGCAATTTTCCAGTCTGACTAACAGAACAGTTATTTTGGGGTATCTACCAAAAGGAACCGATTGTGCGCGGGGCCTTCTGTGAAAGAGTAAATACAGAATGCGATGTGCATCACCCACCGGCGGTATAACGATTACAGATTTTTATGCTCCCAGCAGCTGGATTTTCCGCATTTTGAAGCAGTTTTACTCCGACCGAGTTTAAATAATAGCAGTTACCATAGAGTATCACAAAAATTTCAAATACTCGGCAGTAACTCTGTGAGTACTGTTGAAATCGTAAGTAGAGGTACTTAACTGTGTTGTTAATTTAGTTGTATTAGATATTTAAGTATTTTTTATAAAAACAGTGTTTGAAGAAAGGAAATCAGTATGATGACTTACTGTGATTGTATTACAAGGTGTGTGATATTGTACATGGGGCCTACGTTTCATACACTTCATATTCGCAATATGGGGCAAAGCAGGTAAGGTGATGGGTGTTAACTGCCTTTTGGGTTTGCTCCATTGCAAATATTATTCTTTCAAATATTTGTTGTTTGTCATGAGATGTAAGGTACCAGTATATCACACGTGATCCATGACACCTTACAGTGGGCTTCCTTTTCTGTATGATCTTCGTGTCAATATTAATGCAAATGATTCGTTGGGTATACGTAACCTGCTCTCAAAGCATTACGGTGCTGGAGGTGGGTTTTGAACTCAATGAGCGCTACGGTAGTTACCCTCAGTCAGCTGAAAGATGCAAAGCGAACAAATGGATGCTCGCCGCTGTCGGCGTGCTGTCTTTTGAGCGTAAAAGGAATTATCTACATCGGTGATGCCGTACCAGTGTCTCTCTTTAGCGAGGGCGGATACGTTTTTAAACGGAAAATTTCAGGTGGAAGTTAAAACGCAGGCAGAAATTATTTTAAAAGTGACTGACCAAATGTGGCAGCTTTACTGACCAAATGTGGCAGCTAAAGCCACTGGAAAAACGTTTGATTAACGTGTATATAGTTTGAAATGAATGAAACAGAATTTCAAAGAGAAAATTCGCCTTGTGAGTGTGTTATCACCGTCTGTTTGGGCTATGTGCAAAATAACACAACTGATATAGAGCTTACGCTGTTTAAATTCCGGTGAACGTACGAGTTTAAGTCTAAAGTTGCTTGTTTTTGGATCACGAGGTACTGGGTAAGGAGAAAACGTGGCCTATGTAAATCGGTTGTGGATTTGAACAGTTGTCGGGTATCCGACCGTGTAGCATCGTAATTTCTCCGAAATATTTCGGCAGAAGTACACGCTGCCATCTTTAAGATGCACGCAACTTTACAATTACCACCGCAACATGCCATGTTGATAAAATAATTTTTCAGATAGATTGATGGAAGTGTGACCATCCTTAAGATGGCAGCGAGTAGGTCTGCCGAAATATTGTGGAGAAATTACGACGCTACGCGCTCGGATATCCGAGAACGCTTCAAACTGCAAATACGCCGGCAAAACTTAAGATCGGTTGCGGATTATTGTAGATACAGAAGTAACTTCATTTACTAAACCATTACATTCTGTTAACACTATCTTGATGTTAAGCAGGTGACGAATAGGTGCCTCCAGTGCTCAGCGAACGCCATTAGTGACTTTCATGTCTACCGAAAACATCGTCCAACCACCGTAGTAAAATACGTACGTACGTACATGTACGTAGGGCCCAGAAATTTTGAACTTCCATCACGTAGTCGATTACAGACATCCACAGAGACGAAATGTGTGGCAAGTGACTCATGTAATGCAACTATCGGTACATCAAGAATATTTAACAGGAACGTAGCGTTGCGTAATTACTATTTGCCTACTTTGCTAAAGACTTCAACGAGCACTCACCGATGTCAAGGTATTCCAAGACACAAATGAACAGTTCTCTTACTCAGCATTTGTTCCATCTCATACGTATTCCATAGCTCCCATTTAATATAAATCTAGAAACTGGGATCCCAAAAAATTAAGATTTCAATCGTATTTCATTGGTCACACTTCCAACAATCTATCTGAAAAATTATTTCATCAACATGGCATGTTGCGGTGGTAATTGTAAAGTTGCATGCCGGGTCACAAAGTACCAGTAAACCCCCAGCTCCCGTGTATACAACAGTCTAATTACTTTAGACTTTTTTAGCAGAGTTAAGTATTTTACGTCAAGCATGGGAGCGAGTAAAAGTTTAGAAATGGTGTGCAATTATGTGTAAAGTTTGTTGTAATTCGCTACCTTTTCTCATTATCAAACAATGGGTGAGTACAGTCTGAGAAATTTGCACTCCATTCTAACCACTCAGCAATTATGACGTAATATCTCCGGAAGTATATGTCATACAACGTAATAACTTTTCAGGTACATTCAGTGGTGTAAGTGGATACTGTCTGTTAATAGAGTTGAACTGAAACTTCACGGACGACGCTGAGGTCTTATTACACCATCAGCGGAAATGTAGTAATTAATGAACTATTTTCCTTTGATAAAGACTAGAAAGTAACAATGGTCACACCAATATTCCAGAAAGGTAGTAGCAGTAATCCACTTAATTAGAGGCCCATAACATTAACGTCGATTTGCACCAGGATTTTGGAACGTAGTGGGTTCGAACATTATGAATTACCTCGAAGAAAACATCGTTTTTCTGAAACACAGCTAACTCTTTACTCGCATGAAGTGTTGAGTGCTATTCACAAAGGATTTCAGACTGATTCCGTATTTCTGGATTTCCGGGAGGCTTTTGATACTGTACCAGCTTATAGTGACATAGGCTTGTGGAATATCGAACCCGGAGGGCCCTGCCAGTCAGGGCATCATGCGTCACAGTAATGTACTATAAGTGCGGTATGAGCACATCGTGGGCATGCACCCACACATTGCCTCCACCACTTGATTTGTCTCAGTCGTAGCGTGTGGGAACATGTAACCTCCCTCTCACTTATCGACCTTAATGACAGTAAAAATTAAACCGCGTGCACCTAATGGAAATTTGGGAAAAGCAATCGTCACCGAAGTTAAGAGGGAGGAAAGGGTTACATCTAAATGAAAGGAAAAATGCAAATGAAATCGGTGGGAATTAATTTTGAGAAAAGGGTAAAATGAATAAAGAAAGTAAATGTGTGGTCGTTACCCTAACAATTAATTGGCGTTAATTAGATATTTGAGGTTTGGGGAAAATTACGGCCGACAGTCCTATGGACAACTATTATAATAACTGAAAATTAAAGATTAATGCACATGTAATTAGCACTAAAAGTGTGGCACCTGAAGGTTGTCACGTGTCATGTGAAAACTGAATGTTTGTCAGAAGTAATAAATTTCGCTACACTCTGACTTAATGTAGCAAAAGAATTAATAAAACCGGAAAATTGAAAGTTAATTTAGTGACTGAAATTAATAGCGAACTTTGTTTCTGATGCACTACGAAATTCAATAAAATAAGATTAGTCTTGGGCGACCTCAACAATCATTTCAAAAGCTACTTGAATGTACGCAATTTAGAAATAAGAAATTTAACTTTGAACTTGAATTAAATGATTCTGAACAATTAACCATAGTAAAATTTAGTACGTACCAAGCTGAGGTGCAGTCACAGATAAGCTGCAATATGATAACAAAACTCGCACTCTTAATTTGTGCTTGTGTAATCTAAATATGAATACCTTAACTGAACTTCGAAATTAAATCAGTGAAATCGAATGATATTACTTTAATGCTGGCGTTTCAATTTCAATGACACTTGAGTTCATTTCGGAAAAGGAAGGGACCCTGCTTGGTAATGCAATTGGGACAATGAGCAACAAAGGTTTATGCTAAGTTGCTGTATTTTAGTGATGCTAATGGAACAGTTGGAAAAGCTGAGGTCCTCCATACAGTTCTAAAACTTTACGTGCTTCCAGTCTTCCCTGTTGGCTGATTCGAGGTTTGAAGTCGTCGATCGAGGAGGTGGCGACAATCACTTATGTTGGCCGTAGCTGTTGCAGAAGCTGTATGTTGGGGCACCTTCCTCTTGACGCAGTCACCAGGTGAAACGGGCTCTTTAAGTGTGACAGTTAACGTTTCCTGTCCGCGACACCGTACCAGAAACTATCATAGCAAGTCGAGCGCAGTTACATGCTGCCAAACCCTGGAAGCTTGGCAACTCACGGGAGCGTCACTGAACACACCTGCTCCACTGCCCTACTCCAGCCAGACTCCGCTCTGCCCGCGCTCCACGCGGCGGAGTTAATACTACCAAAGATCCTAAACACTTTGGTTCTCCACACGACCTGTCCTTGTAATCGTTCGATAGCATAGTTTTCCCTTGGCAAGACCCAACGTAAAAATACAAATAGTGTTTACAAAACTAACCAATTATACATCGACGTAAATGTATAAATATATATATATATATACAAATAGTAAAACAATTACAATAAATAAAGACGCAGAAATGTTATATCTTCAGGTAACAAAATAAGGAAAAAAATGTATAGTACAATAGATGGAAATAGGAGGATATGCATTTCCGCCGTTACAGACAGTCAATGACAACTGCGTCCGTTCCACCCACAAGACCTGCATGTTATAATACATGATCAGACCGGCAAACTTGGACATTACCGTTCTCCGCGAGGTCTTCCCCGAGTTGCATTTAGACCCATATGGCTACTCCACCTACAGCCCACCATCTGGTGATGGCGCAGGACGAATGGCTATCTGAGATGGCATGGAAGTGATGGACGTAACATACTTGTCGAACGCGCGAGGCTTCGCTATCACACTTGGCACAGCCTACGCTCCCTCCGGTACTTCACACCGCGGTGACTGACAAGTCTTCTATTCGGAGGAGGTCGCCCCACTTTCGCAAGGAAAATGGACCATTTCATAGTGAGCGGCTATATTAAGTGTACCGCGGCCCGAGAAGTAAACACCGCATTACGTCTCATGTCCTGCTGTACAAGCACTGGTACGTGACCTCGCGCTCCACGATACATGGCTCTCATATCATGGGCAACAGCGGGGATATACGCATTTTCTGGCCACTGTGCCAGTCATCTGGACCGGAACTACGTCTCGCGTGACCTCCGCACAGCGACCCGTGATGCAGTAACTGGCCGACGGCCTTCACGGATCATCTCGCGTATATCAGTACTATCACCTTACCCCGACAACTCACAAGGAGCAGCAGAGGCCCATGGACGCTAAACATCACCATTCTTCGCGGGGAATCGTGTCGGCAAGCAGTAAATGACACGTGGCGTCGTTGTTTCAGGCGCCTGCTCATGTACGCTTCCACGTTGCTGTGGTGGCTGGGTGTGTCAGACCTACACTTGAAAGACCCTGAAGGCCTACGGCAGTGACAGATCGAACGGGCAAAGGATAGCATCTGAATTTTACTATACAGCATTACGTGAGCTGGCGAGGCAACCGCTGTCTTCCGAACGTCAGACGTCCGTCCAACACATCAAAACTCGTGTACTTCGCACCAGGTAGAGCAATTGGAAGGAGTCCGCATCTGTGCGCGAGTGGTTTGAGCTCCAAAATAAAAAAAAATCGAGTGTTCTGGAATTGTCACCACATTAAACAGTTTTGCATGATATGCAACATTACATTAATAAATTGGTCAATGCACACAACAGAAACGCTATCATACCGATAGAAGACCTTAGTGTATTCCTAATTATACATGTGAAAAAAGAGTTGCATAATCATGGAAGGCGTTGTAGGACGAGGAATTCATAGACGGAAGTCGATATCACAATACTAATCACATATTCAGATTCAAAGCCAACATGATATCTCATTTCAAAGTAACTCTTGGAAACCTAAAACGCCATAAGCAAACTTGAAATAACGAAATTAATTATGTGGGGCTTTGACGAGGACTGAAAGCAGAAAATGTCAGAGTTCCTCGTCTGTGCAAATCGTATTTTCAAATAAACAGGAGAGATAACCCAAGTAACACCTAATGCAGATGCACTAACAACCATTAAAATGCGAGATGCTCAGTGTACGGAGCCTGATATGAAACGGAAACCTCATACTGTGACAAAAAGCAACTTTTAGATCTTCAGGCTGATGGTCCGCATGGGACAACAACCAAGAAACGAATAATAATCAGAACGTGAAGGCGCCTAGGAAATGAAAGACAAGGGTACCAAGTTCTCTTAGCTCAGCCATGGCTATTTTTGGAGGGTTGGCAGTAGGCGTGTATCCAATGTGACCAACGTAAGCCATAAAATAGGGGGGACTGGTGCAATAATTTCCCTTGCATGGCGTACAGATATGCATTAGCAATTTACGAGGTTGTCATTGCATGTGATTAGTCTCCCGCTATTGAAGGATGTAGCAGAAAGAGTCTCTAAGGGAAGGCAATTTACAAGATTGGCCGAACAGAAATACTCTTGACATGGAGTTGAAAGGCACGAATTAACAACACCATCACTGAATAGACTCTAGTAGCATCTCAGGTGGCACCTCGCGACAGGTATCACGTCTCGGAAACCGCAACTTCAGAACAAGCCGAGTAAGCCCTGGCATCCACGCCAGCATGTCACCTAACTGGAGCAGTGCTTTTTCTGCTGCAATTCAGTCTAAACGCGGGATGTCCTGGAGTTCGCAGCTTCTCCCGACGGTCAGTACCACCCATATTAAAGCAAAAAATAAATGAAATTGAAGTGATACAGAGACAGCTCGTCGTCCCTTAGAAAATGGACGCTAATCTATTTAGTCTTCGTCACATCCATTCGTCGTTTTGTTTTGATATTGCCAAGCAATTGACTAATCCTACAATTGAAAGAGGAAAAGAAACCAACAGTCTTCGCACTGGAAGGTATTACCAACCAGACACGTTATGGCCGATGTGATGTTTCTGCAGTAACACAAAGGAATGGAAAATTCTGTAAGTCTTGTTTTCTGCTCATGTAAATGACGAAATCAGAGTATTTTTAAGTTGTTTTGAAAAATACAGACTCACATTGTCATGTGCCGTTGGATTGGTTAATTTTGAATGCGGCAAAGGATAACGTTCTGACTGTCTTCTCAAGCCCTGAGTGGTAAACAGACATTCCACATAGATATTAATTGTGACCCTATCTCAAAGTAACCAAAAGTGCTACTGAGACATTCCAAGAGTACATAAATAGATATTAATGACAAGTTTGGGATTTAACCTAAAATGGTATCACAGTCTCTCCCTTTTCCATATTACATTAAATTCACCAAAGCTCTCAAGAATCAAGTTATAATCAGTAAGCAAGTTTAATTACTTCTTCTCTGAATACATCAATTAATATTTAAACACTGAATATGTAATTAATCAAACTATATCTCTATATGTGAAAATGTTATCAATTGAAACAAGTAAATCTTTAGCAGTGACAATTACACCTACGTCGTAGCTGTACAATGAACTAAGTTGGGGGAGGATGACTTTATCTAATTTGTTTTCATGTACTCATTGGAGAGTAGGTTAGTAATTAGTTCTTAAATTCCTCTATTCAAAGCGTATGCATGTTGGAGTATGCAACTCTCGCAAAGTGGACTCAACATTTAATTTCGCCAGAAGCGCTTCGTACATTACCAGACGGCAACTGGGGCGGCGTCGTCTCCCTGCTGGATCTGATATCGCTAATTCCCTATTCTCGCCTTGACTGAAAGTAATGAGTCTCAAACGCTACGCGTTCCGTGGAATATACAAATTTCCCTAGTCGAAATTAATGGCAATTGCACACTCGCTCTGGGTTGAAACGGCGTGTACAAAATTCTGCCAGAAAAGATTCCCGCAGGAATATTTAACTATCGCTTTACGTTTGTCACCATGATATGTGAAGCGTATCGCCCTCACTTCGGAGACGTAAAGTAGAGTGACTGTCGTTCCTTTACCACACGCAGGTGTGTGGTCTGCCGCTAGACGTGAGCGCCCGCTCTCTCTGTCTCTGTGTCTTAATTGAGTTCTCAAAGTGCTTTTATATAATGTTATCATCCCCACCTTGATTCTACTAAATCACTCGTCTGGCTTCAGCCGACCGCTCCCTCGTGAAAGTTAAGTTCTTATTTTTCTTGTCTGCGTCTCCACTCGTTAATGTACTTGGCCACTTGCTTGCGTCTCAGCCGTGTTTATTCTCATAGGTATTACATTGAATTTCCCTTATTTCTTTCTGCAGTGCACCTGGGCATTCTTTTGTTAAAGCTAATTGGGTCGTTCCAATGTCATTAGCCACTTGCCCTGTCCGTCTCCAAGCTGCGTTCACTTTGTTATATTACTCATGCCTCTGTCGTTAAAAGGGTAAATCGTCTGTTATTCCGTACATGAGATGGTTCTAATTATATCCTGTTGTCAATAATATCGTTATTTTCTGGGCCTTTTATTCGGTATCGTCGTTATGAGCTTATGTAAGGCCCGAAAATGTGGACACCTTACAAGATAAATTCACTATATAAAATCATTACTTTCGTGTCTGCTTTGACAGTTGAGGCTTGAAATGGTAGTGCTGTTAACAAATGATTTACGATGCAACATTTTGTAGTGCAGCTGCAAGGAGTTGTTGAAATTATTGGGCACATCATTGGGGATGCATTTTTCACTATCCTGTGTTTGCCTCATATGATTTTCTCAGACACAAATTCTGCATAACATTAAAATTTGTGTATCTCTGAATTACCCCTTCCTCATGATTACACAGTTCTTACAAATAATTTCGTTCCTAGTTTATGAGGCTATTATAACTTGATGGCAACAAGTGTTTGCTCCAGAGACAACCTATAACTAAGTGTGCAACTCCGCTGAAAATTAATTTGACGATAGGCTTGCCAGTGCAGCGGTAAAACGAAAAATGTGTACCTCCAGCTAATTATTTAACTTTGAGCAAAATAAACGGTGTCTGCAGAAGAAATGGATTCCTACTGAATTTAGACTTTTGAATCATAATTCAGCATAATGGTAAAAATAGAAGGTTAGCGTTTCAAGATTGAACTGTGTGGCGACTGACAAAACCATTTGTACAAGAAAAATCTTATGACTGCGTGTAAAAGTTGTAAAAAATAGTTCTTTGATAAACTTAACATGTCAACAAAATGGAAAATGAAAGTTTAGGTCAAAGATTTGACTCTGTGAGTTTCCAAGATGGCATAAATTAAAACTAATCCAGTAACCTTTTCTGCTACCGCTATTTATCATACTGTGTCGATAGGCTCGTTCGCATCAGAAGAAATTATACATACGACGAAAGTTTTCATGCTAGCACATGACAGTAGATACAAGATAATTTTTTTTATAGTCTTTGCCTAAAACAGCATTAAGAGTTCCTTTACAAGATGTTCTTTTTATCATACCAACAAAAATGCAGTAAATTATCTTAGATTAACTACTTGTCATCTTTTGTGGTGACTTCAGACAGACCACAGAACTTTTATCGGGGATCGTGTTAACAACACGACCAGCACGGTGATTAGGATCCCCGTAGTGATAAAAAATGGTTCAAATGGCTCTAAGTACTATTGGACTTAACATCTAAGGTCTTCTGTCCCCTAGAGTTAGAACTACTTAAACCTAACTAACCTAAGTACATCACAAAAATCCATGCCCGAGGCAGGGTTCGAACCTGCGACCATAGCAGCAGCGCTGTCGTTGGTTTGGCACCGCTTCTTTCTCGTACACTTTGTTGTGAGACCTGCATCTCATATCTTTACTGCAAAAACGGAGAGAGAGTCCTATATATATATTTAATACTTAAATGCAATTTTATCTGAACAGGTGGTTATGCTATCAAAGAACTTGATCTTAAACAAGCACGTGTTTGTAGCCGTAAATTTTAAAATGGAGCGTTTCAGTACTTACCCTGTATTTATACATTCCATAAAAAAATGAAGACCACCACAGTTGACTTTTGCACTGAGATAAAATTGTTACTTCTGCCTGTAAGCTTTTAGGTTATTTAAAGCGAAAAGTCCAAAAAATAACGTACATAATACTACATTTTTGTCGTTGGTGCTCATTGCGTAGTTAGTCCTTACCATGTAGGTGAGACGCACGCTATGTACAGGAAGGTTACGCTGAGGTAACAAGAGTCATGAGACACCTCCTAATATCGCTTTGTACCTCCTGTTGCCATTTTTCATGGCGTAGTGCAGGTGCTCGGTATAGAATGGACTCAAAAAATCGTTAGAAGTTCCCTGCAGAAATATTGAAGATGTCAGGCAGTACTACGCTAAACGACCCCTCTCTAGAACGACAACGAGACAGCAGCGGCATCTGCACGAAAAGGACCTAAGCTACGAGCCACCTGGCCACGGCCCATTTGAAGACCAGCCGTCCTAGGAGCTCTGCAGCTGCGACTTAAGGACTGTATAATTTCACTTGTATTAGGCATTGTCTGTACTGACGAGATTTCTTACTTTGTTTGTCGCTCATTGCTTCCGACACTACATTGTAAGTTCTCGAAGTTAAGTGTTGTAATTTACCTCACTATAATAAAAATTCATTGACATGATTTGCTTGAATTGTTGCCTCGTGGTCCGAGAAAGCAGGTTTCCTAGGCACCCTATATTAAGACGAGTGGGCAGGACACAACATGTGCCACTCTCGAACCCTACCATCAGCTCTGACCATCTGAAGCTGGGAGTCATCTGATCAGGCCACGGTCTTCAATCGTCTAAGGTCCAATCAGATCAGTTTGGATTCCGTAGAAATGTTGGAACACGTGAGGCAATACTGACCCTACGACTCATCTTAGAAGCTACATTAAGGAAGGGCAAACCTACGTTTCTAGCATTTGTAGACTTAGAGAAAGCTTTTGACAATGTTGACTGGAATACTCTCTTTCAAATTCTGAAGGTGGCAGGGGTAAAATACAGGGAGCGAAAGGCTATTTACAATTTGTACAGAAACCAGATGGCAGTTATAAGAGTCGAGGGGCATGAAAGGGAAGCAGTGGATGGGAAGGGAGTGAGACAGGGCTGTACCCTATCCCCGATGTTATTCACTCTTTACATTGAGCAAGCAGTGAAGGAAACAAAAGAAAAATTCGGAGTAGGTATTAAAATCCATGGAGAAGAAATAAAAACTTTGAGGTTCGCCGTTGACATTGTAATTGTATCAGAGACAGCAAAGGACTTGGAAGAGCAGTTGAACAGAATGGATAGTGTCTTGGAAGGAGGATATAAGATGAATATCAACAAAAGCAAAACGAGGATAATAGAATGTAGTCGAATTAAGTCAGGTGATGCTGAGGGAATTAGATTAGGAAATGAGACACTTAAAGTAGTAAAGGAGATTTACTATTTTGGGAGCAAAATAACTGATGATGGTCGAAGTAGAGAGGATATAAAATGTAGACTGGCAATGGCACGGAAAGCGTTTCTGAAGAAGAGAAATTTGTTAACATCGAGTATAGATTTAAGTGTGAGGAAGTCATTTCTGAAAGTATTTGTATGGAGTGTAGCCATGTATGGAAGTGAAACATGGACAATAAATAGTTGGGACAAGAAGAGAATAGAAGCTTTCGAAATGTGGTGCTACAGAAGAATGCTGAAGATTAGATGGGTAGATCACATAACTAATGAGTAGGTATTGAATATAATTGGGGAGAAGAGAAGTTTGTGGCACAACTTGACTAGAAGGAGGGATCGGTTGGTAGGACATGTTCTGAGGCATCAAGGGATCACCAGCTTAGTATTGGAGGGCAGCGTGGAGGGTAAAAATCGTAGAGGGAGACCAAGAGATGAATACACTAAGCAGATTCAGAAGGATGTAGGCTGCAGTAGGTACTGGGAGATGAAGAGGCTTGTACAGGATAGAGTAGCATGGAGAGCTGCATCAAACCAGTCTCAGGACTGAAGACCACAACAACAACAACAAGGTCCAATCAATATAATCACGAGACCAGGAGAGGCACTGCAGGTGATGTCGCACTGCTAGCAAAGCCACTCGCGTCGGTCGTCTACTGTCATATCCCACTAATGCAAACCGAGCCAGGTGGCGCAGTGGTTAACACACTGAAGTCGCATTCGGAAGGACGATGGTTCAATCCCGTCTCCGGCCATCCTGATTTAGGTTTTCCGTGATTTCCCTAAATCGCTTCAGGCAAATGCCGAGATGGTTCCTTTGAAAGGGCACGGCCGATTTCCTTCCCTGTCCTTCCCTCACCCGAGCTTGCGCTCCGTCGCTAATGACCTCGTTGCCGACGGGACGTTAAACACTAATCTCCTCCTCCTCCCATTAATTTCGCAGCACTGTCCTAACGGATACATTCGTCGTAAGTCCGAACTTGATGTCTGCGTGTTACTCCACGCAGTGGGACTTGTCTGTTACCCGTGACTGTGTAAATGCCGCTGCTCTCGTTCGTTAAGGCCGTTGGCCACCGTCCGTAGTGAGTGATAATGCCTGAAATTTGGTAATCTCGGCACACTTTTGACACGGTGATGTCGGAATTCTGAATTGCCTAACGTTTTCTGAAATGTAATTCCATGGGTGTACCTCCAACTACCATTCCGCTTTCAAAGTCTGTTAATTCACTTCGTCCGGCATGGATCACCTAGGCACAAGTGACAGCCACGCCCGTGCAAGGCCCTTTCGTATTTTGTTACGCCATACTACCGCTATTTGTATACCTGAATATTGCTATCACATGACGTCTGTCCCCTCAGTATATATTGGGTGTCGAAATTACGATAAAAACGAGACGAGCTTGCTGGCTCTTAAGTAATAGTTCAGGTTGGCATGCAGAGAAACGTAGTCCCTAACACAAATGAAAACCAATTGCACTTACTGTTGCCTTCCATATAGGTATCTGACAGAAACTGTCGCTGCATTACTTAACACAAGTAATATCAAGATCGCCCACTGCTTTGATGCCAAACTGGCATCTAATATAACTCTCACAACATTCCCTAAAACTACTGGGAAACTCTAGCACACTTACTCGCAGCTCTTGTGCAGTGCGTTCTACCGATCAGTCAGACTATGTAACAATAACTCTGAAAATGTTTAGCCGGCCGGTGTGGCCGAGCGGTTCTAGGCGCTTCAGTCTGGCACCGCGCGACCGGTCCGGTCACAGGTTCGAATCCTGCCTCGGGCATGGATGTGTGTGATGTCCTTAGGTTAGTTAGGTTCAAGTTCTAGGCGACTGCTGACCTCAGAAGTTAAGTCCCATAGTGCTCAGAGTAATTTGAACCATTTTTAAAAATGTTCCACGTGCCATATGCTCGAAACTTGTATCACATGTATCCTTGCATTCAACTTCACCCTTCAAAACACTATACGAAACGAGGAAACCATGGTAACAAAAATGAAATTACGTGTATCGCGAGATACGGTATTCCTAAAGTAATGACACTCGGTAAAAATGAAGAGAGCTATGTTCTTCATCATTTCAGAATTAGGATGAAACAATACTTGACATTGCGTTACCTTTCTAGTCTCTTTGCCAAACTGAGAAAACGCACTGCAGAAAAAAAATAGTGCACCTAGAAAGGCGACGTCTGATTTGATCCGATGACGGCATACTCCCCTCGGTGTTAGCAGATGTGCTGATAATGATTTCACAGTCTTCCGACAACAGATAGTGTGACGCAGCTAACACAGTGTGATCTGTGTCTAGTCTTTAATACGGGATGCTCACAGCCAGAAGGCTGAGTATGTGCAAACATGTGAAGTAAACAGCTAACCATGTTACAGAAACGCACTCGTGCTTCCTAGAGTGAACTGAGCAGCTTTGAAGAGGGCTCAAATTGCGACCATCCAAATGACGAGAAGGTCCTTCCGGACGTGCTGCGTCAGTTGTGCAATGATGCTGGTATCAGGTACCACGTGAGCGTTCTCGTGCCTGTACATGAGGTTCTGGACGTTCATGCAGCACAGGATCGTCGTATTGTAGGGGCAGCAGTCGCAGATCGCACAGCTACCATACCACAGATGAGAGGGCTTATGAGCATAGGCGTGTCAAAACGAACTGTAGCGAACCGGTTACTAGCAGTGGGGCTACAGGCACACACACCCCTCTATCCCGTCTGTCACTCACGCCCCGACATCGACGCGCACTTCTCGACTGGTGCCGTCAAAGGATCACTTGGAAGATGGAATGACGCTCTTCAGTGACGAAAGCAGATTCTGCCTGCACGCAAGTGATGGTCACCGACTCGCAGAGAGAAAAGGTCCAAGACACACTGGCCCCCACACAGGCCTTAACGTCTGTGGTGCTAATAAGCTACAACTCTCGTTCACCCTAGGTGTTTGCTGGAGGTGACAGTAACTACTCAAAATGTCGTTAGATTCACTGTTTCGCCGTTCTTGTAACATGAAGAAGATGTGTTGCTCCAACAATACAATGCTCGCCCTCACTCTGCCCGTGACACGCAACGTGCTCTGGGAAACGTGAAGGAACGTCCCTGTCCAGCACCATCTCCGGACTTGTCTCCAATCGATCAAGTGTGGGATATCACGGCACGAGAAGTGACACGTGTGACTTATAGGCCAACAACTCTACAGAACTATGTGAAGTGGTCGAGAAGGCGTGGCAGAACTTATCGCAGGACAGTATTTGCCATCTGTACGATTGACAGGATGCCGGAGTGAGCGTCTGCATTTGCCGCCCTTGGAGGCTACACCACGAACTAATGCATTGGTCGATACCGCTTGTGCTATTGACTTGTAAATGTAACCATTTCATGTACGACATATGCGCTGTTGTAACACTAAAGCTTGAGTGAACTGGAAACCCCTAAAAGGGCGTACTAATTTTTTTCCCCGGTGGTGTATATACAGAGTGTAACTGATGTAAATGCCGATATTTCTGTCGGTGAGCGAGGACGGTATACCGAACAACACTACGTGAGTATTTACGTCATTTACAGACACGCTATTAAAGCTATTACAAGTAGAAATTTTAGGTTGGGTAGTATCTCCAAGTACATGTGGCAAGAGCAGGCCATCGATAATTATTTTCCTCAGGGCAGTATGTCGGGTACTGAAGTATGAATTCGAGGAAACGCAAAACGATTAATCTATGCTGACAGGTGTAGTCCACATAGTGGTGCAGTTACGACTGTGCAGAAAGCATAGTGTAATAAATATGTGACGCGTTTGTGGGAAGACAGTCGACATACAGCAAAGACAGCCAACACACTGATGTGTGTTCATGTAAAGGCACCGCATGTAAAAATATCTACGCTTATATCTTTACAGCCTGTATACAGACAAACGTGAGTGTATTTCCCACACACTGGCTGGCGTTTCCTAGTTCCCTTTGGGAAATGAACTCCTGAAAGTGTCGTAGGCAGGCTGCAGAACTTCACAATGGCACTACGAGTGTTAACAGGAAATGGCCAACCGCAGTACCTACTCTCTGCTCTAGAGGCCGAGTGTCCGAAACGCCTGTATCATAAAAGAGGGTCTTGGAGCTGTGGACAGCTCGCGAAACCGAGGAGTCTGTCATTGGTGGCGATAGGGTGCCGAAAGGGAGTTTGAACCCTCTGCGATGAAGCTGGAGTAGAAGCATATTGTGGAATGTCGTAGTCAGGCACCAGTAAGGTCGTTCTTTGTGTGTGGAAGTTCAGAAAGTGTTCGGAAGTGCGTTCCCTTTGGCACTCATGTGGAACGTCTTTGTTTCTTGCCTGTATGGGAGGTGGGTGTTTATTTTTAACAAGCATACACGGAATGTTTAGGAAATGGCTGACTGACAGAGTTTTTAGCGGATGTCTAGCTGGAAATTTTGTCTAACAATCTAAGTGGACTTGGCGAGAGATACTAGAAGAAAATAAAAACTGTCTTTTGTTTCTTTGGAAATTTGGACTGTGCAATTCCTGTGTTTGTCCGCATCCTCTTTAGTGTTAGATTGTGATCATCTGTGGTTTGCAGAAGATATAGTAGAAACCGTTTGGTCCAGAGACTGATTGGAGTCTTCATAGTCCAATCCAGTGGTCGCATTAATGTGATCTTTTGAGAGTAGCCAAATGGCTACAGGGCATGGAGAAGTGCTATACAGAAAGTCACTAAGTTAACCTTGCCTCGTGGTTCAAAATGTTTCAAATGGCTCTGAGCACTATGGGACTTAACTTCTGAGGTCATCAGTCCCCTACAACTTAGAATTACTTAAACCTAACTAACCTTAGGACATCACACACATTCATCCCCCAGGCAGGATTCGAACCTGTGACCCTAGCGTTCACGCCGTTCCAGACTGAAGCGCCTAGAACCGCACGGCCACACCGGCCGGCCCTCGTGGTTCAAAGCAAAGTTGACGACCCTGATTAAGACTGATAGCGTATGCTGAGCAGTATATGGCAATTATCCAGGTCAGCTAACAAATGTCCGGAGCAGTACAGTGTTGACTTGTCTAGCACACTGAACGGCTCCAAGAGTTTGCGGACTGAGCATGAGAGAATTCACCAGACGCTAACATAAATGCTGAGATAAAACACTAGAAGGAATCTTTCAAGGCCGGGAGATACCTACCCTCCAGTTCAGAGTGTTTTTTCATGTCATTGTCAAAAGAAGTATTTTTTATTGTTTAAAGAACTACGCCCTCGAAGTGTCTTAATTGCCTCTCGACGGGGATATACATTTATGAGATGTGTACTTACTCCGCAAATCACTTTCGCCTTTCCTTTTAATGAACTGCGTGTTCAAATAACTCAGCCCTTGTGATCTTATAATTGCTCCGAAGGGGCAAATACAATTATGACAAGCGTACCCGGTTTGTAAACTGCAGTCGCCCTTCCATTTAATATCGTTCTTATTTCTACTGTTAGTAAATTATCCTTCGTTGGTATATCTCTGCCAGCATTTTCGGCTATTTTACACGAAATCTGGAACTGAGACGAGATTATCTGTAGCAATCAGCCGTAGTAGCGGTATGTCTTATACAAGTCAGGGAGCAATGCCGTACTCTCCGTAAAACCTAATTTGTATTCCGTCCGAAACTGGCAACTTATTTGTTGTCATCTGTTTCTCTTGCTTTCAAACGACTGGACGCCTGTTCCTGTGTCCTCCACAAGAGAATCTGTACGATTCTTTCCCGTGAATGATTTTTAAACGCGACATTTAAAACTCCAGTTTTCGTTTTGCTGTCTTCTGTTGCCAAGCCAGACTGGTCGATGAGTGTCAAGACAGAAAATTTTGACGCGTTTGGTGACTGTATGTATTTTGACGCGATTAATGACTATATGTACACTCCTGGAAATTGAAATAAGAACACCGTGAATTCATTGTCCCAGGAAGGGGAAACTTTATTGCCACATTCCTGGGGTCAGATACATCACATGATCACACTGACAGAACCACAGGCACATAGACACAGGCAACAGAGCATGCACAATGTCGGCACTAGTACAGTGTATATCCACCTTTCGCAGCAATGCAGGCTGCTATTCTCCCATGGAGACGATCGTAGAGATGCTGGATGTAGTCCTGTGGAACGGCTTGCCATGCCATTTCCTCCTGGCGCCTCAGTTGGACCAGCGTTCGTGCTGGACGTGCAGACCGCGTGAGACGACGCTTCATCCAGTCCCAAACATGCTCAATGGGGGACAGATCCGGGGATCTTGCTGGCCAGGGTAGTTGACTTACACCTTCTAGAGCATGTTGGGTGGCACGGGATACATGCGGACGTGCATTGTCCTGTTGGAACAGCGAGTTCCCTTGCCGGTCTAGGAATGGTAGAACGATGGGTTCGATGACGGTTTGGATGTACCGTGCACTATTCAGTGTCCCCTCGACGATCACCAGTGGTGTACGGCCAGTGTAGGAGATCGCTCCCCACACCATGATGCCGGGTGTTTGCCCTGTGTGCCTCGGTCGTATGCAGTCCTGATTGTGGCGCTCACCTGCACGGCGCCAAACACGCATACGACCATCATTGGCACCAAGGCAGAAGCGAATCTCATCGCTGAAGACGACACGTCTCCATTCGTCCCTCCATTCACGCCTGTCGCGACGCCACTGGAGGGGGGCTGCACGATGTTGGGGCGTGAGCGGAAGACGGCCTAACGGTGTGCGGGACCGTAGCCCAGCTTCATGGAGACGGTTGCGAATGGTCCTCGCCGATACCCCAGGAGCAACAGTGTCCCTAATTTGCTGCGAAGTGGCGGTGCGGTCCCCTACGGCACTGCGTAGGAGCCTACGGTCTTGGCGTGCATCCGTGCGTCGCTGCGGTCCGGTCCCAGGTCGACGGGCACGTGCACCTTCCGCCGACCACTGGCGACAACATCGATGTACTGTGGAGACCTCACGCCCCACGTGTTGAGCAATTCGGCGGTACGTCCACCCGGCCTCCCGCATGCCCACTATAGGCCCTCGCTCAAAGTCCGTCAACTGCACATACGGTTCACGTCCACGCTGTCGCGGCATGCTACCAGTGTTAAAGACTGCGATGGAGCTCCGTATCCCACGGCAAACTGGCTGACACTGACGGCGGCGGTGCACAAATGCTGCGCAGCTAGCGCCATTCGACGGCCAACACCGCGGTTCCTGGTGTGTCCGCTGTGCCGTGCGTGTGATCATTGCTTGTACAGCCCTCTCGCAGTGTCCGGAGCAAGTATGGTGGGTCTGACACACCGGTGTCAATGTGTTCTATTTTCCATTTCCAGGAGTGTATATTGACGCGATTAATGGCTATATGTAAGATCAGACATTTCTCTGTATCTGGCCCAGATGCTTCAATAAGTGTGCAATTGCAGCCGTGTTCTAGGAGTAGCGGTTTTCATTGGTAATCAAAACGCCCTCATTCCCGGATTCGAATACCGCCACTAATTAAGTTTTGACTAATAATCATCATTGGCTTCCGAAGACTTCGGCGTAAGAAGTCACCCTCGTTCTACCAGCGGCCTTGTCAAAGAGGGTGGAGGAGTGGGCAAAGGTTCAGGGCAGTCTTGTCCTAGGGGTGGGAAACTGCCCCTAAAGGCGGATGAACCACAAGTGATCAACGGCATGAGTATGCAGAAGGGAATGGAAACCACTACATTAAGGACATGTAACTTGTATCCGTAGGACATGTGGCCTGTAATTGAGAAGTGTCCTGATGATCTCTCCATTGGAAAAATATTTCGGAATAGTCCCCCATGCGGATCTCGTGGAGGGGACTACCAAGGAGGAGGTGGTGATAAGAAAAAAGACTGAATAATCAAGGAAAGGATAACGTTCTACGAGTCGGGGTGTGGAATGTCAGAAGCTTGAACGTGGTATGGAACTAGAAAATCGGAAAAGGGCAATGCAAAGGCTCAATCTCCAGTAGGGGTCAGTAAAGTGAAATGGAAAGAAGACAAGTGTGGGGTAATATCAACAGAAGCAGAAAATGGTTTAATGGGAGTAAAATTCGTTACGAATAGGAAGGTAGGGCAGAGAGTGTATTACTGTGAACAGTTCAGTGATACGGTCGTCCATATCAGAATCGACAGTAAGCCGATAGTTCAAGTATATATTTTGACGTCGCAAGCTCAAAGTGAACCGATAGAGAATGTATATGAAGACATTGAAAAGGTTATAAAGTGCGTAAGGGGAGACGAAAGTCTAATACTCATGGGAGACTGGAATGCTGTTATAGGGGAAGGAGTAGAAGAAAAGGTTACGTGAGAATATGGGATTGGGGCAGGGCTTGAGAGAGGAGAAAGACTAGTTGAATTCTGTAACAAGTTTCAGCTAGTGACAACGAATAACCTGTTCAAGAATCACAAGATGAGGAGGTATACTTGGAAAACGCTGGGTGATGTGGGAAGATTTCAATTAGATTACATCACGATCAGACAGAGATTTCGAAATCAGATTCTGGATTTTAAGGCGTACCCAGTAGCAGATATAGACTCAGATCACAATATGGTAGTGGTGAAGAGTAGGCTGAAGTTTTAAGATATTAGTCAGGAAGAATCAATACGCAAAGAAGTGGGATACGGAAGTACTAAGGAATGACGAGATACGTTTGAAGTTCTCTAACGCTATAGATACAGCAATAAGGAATAGCGCAGTAGGCAGTACAATTGAAGAGGAATGGACATCTTTAAAAAGGACCATCACAGTAATTGGATAGAAAAAAAGAAGTTAACTGCGAAGAAACCCTTGGGTGACAGAAGAAATACATCATTTGATTGACGAAAGGAGAAAGTACAAAAATGTTCAGGGAAACTCAGGAATACAGATGTACAAGTCGTTGAGGAATGAATAAATAGGAAGTGCAGTGATGCTAAGACGAAACGCTGCATGAAAAATGTGAAGAAGTAGAAAAAGAAATGATTCTCGGAATGACAGACTCAGTAGCCTTCGGTAACATTAAAAGCAAGGGTGATAAGATTAAGAGTGCAACGGGAATTCCCCTACTAAATGCAGAGGAGAGAGCGGATAGGTGGAAAGAATACATTGAGTCTCAATGAGGGGGAAATTTGTATGACATGATAGAAGAGGAAACAGAAATCGATCTACAAGAGATAGGGGATCCAGTGTTGGAATCAGAATTTAGAAGAGCTTAGGAGGACTTAAGATTAAGGAGGCAGAAGGGATATATGAAATTCCCTCAGAATTTCTAAAATCGTTTTGGGAAGTGGCAACAAATCGACTGTTCAAGTTGGTCTGTAGAATATATATGTCTGGCGACATACCATCTGACTCTCGGAAAAATATTATCCACACAATTGCGAAGACTGCAAGACCTGACAAGTGTGAGAATTATCGCCCAATCAGATTAACAGCTCATGCATTCAAGTTGCTAACGAGAATAATACACAGAAGATGAAAAAGAATGGATGTGCTAGATGGTCAGTTTGGCTTTAGAAAAGGTAAAGGCACGAAAGAGGAAATTCTGACGTGGTGGTTGGTAATGGAAGCCACACACGTTCATGAAATTTGTCGTCCTGGAAAAGTCTTCGAAAATGTAAAATGGTGCAAGACGTTCGAAATTCTGAGAATAGGGGTAACCTGTAAGAGAAAAGAGGGAATAATAATAGTGACGACCAAGAACGAAGTGCTCGGATTAAAAAGGGTGTAAGACAGGGATGTTGTCTTTCGCTCCTACTGTTCAACCCGTGCATCGAAGAAGCAGTGATTGAAATTAAAGAAAGGTTTAGAAGTGGAATTGAAATTCAAGGTCAAGGGATATCAATGATACGATTCGCTGATGACATTGCTATCCTGAGTGTAAGTGAAGAAGAATTACATCATATGCTGAATGGAATGAACAATCTAATGAGTACAGAATATGGATTGAGTGTAAATCGAAGAAAGACGAAAATAATGAGAATTAGCAGAAATGAGAACAGTGAGGAACTTAACATTAGGATTGACGGTCACGAAGCAGATGGAGTTAAGGAATCCAGCTGCCTAGGCAGTAAAATAACCAATGACGGGTGGAGCAAGGAGGACATCAAAAGGAGACTAGCAATAGAAAAAAAGGGTATTCCTGGCCAAGAGAAGTCTACTAGTATCAAACATAGGCCTTAATCTGAGGAAGAAATTTCTGAGAACGTACGTCTGGAGTAGAGCATTGTATGGAAGTGAAACGTGGACTGTGGGGAAACCGGAACAGAAGAGAATCGAAGCATTTGAGACATGGTACTAGAGACGAATGTTGAAAATTAGGTGGACTGATAAGGTAAGGAATGAGGAGGTTCTGTGCAGAATCGGAGAGGAAAGGAATATATGGAAAACACTGATAAGGAGAAGGGACAGTTTGAAAGAACATCTGTTAAGACATGGGGGAATGACTTCCATAATGCTAGAGGGAACTGTAGAGGGCAAAACATGCAGAGAGAGAAGGAGATAGAGAAGATCCAAAGAAGAGCAGCATGTTTCGTCACAGGGTTATTTGGTAAACGTGATAACGTTATGGAGATGTCTAGCAAACTCAGGTGGCAGACTCTGCAAGAAAGGTGCCACACACCGTTGGGTGGCTTTCGCAGTATAAATGTAGATGTAGATGTAGATTGGAATACATACAGCAAATAATTTAGGACGTAGGTTGCGAGTGCTACTCTGAGATGAAGAGATTGACACAGGCGAGGAATTCGTGGCGGGCCACATCAAACAAGTCAGAAGACTGATGACCCAAAAAAAAGTTGTTATATGCTTGGCGCATACATCTTTTTACAGAGGCTCGAATCTCTATAAACTTTTGCCTGTCGAGATTTCCACGTTATTACCTGCCCCGAGAGTGCTATAATCTCTACTTTCTCAGAGTATTTCCAGTTTTGTTACTTCAAAACATGGGCCTTTTCCGCCTTTAATTCACTTACTCGATACATCTTTCTCCAGACTGCGACGTAAAATCAGTTTAAACTTTGCTCATAAATCCTCTATGTCAGCGAGCGATTCCCAGACTTCATCGTATTTATCCCGTAGAGGGAAAAGGGAAATTTCTGAGAGCCTAGAAGATAAGGTTTCAGCTGTATTTCTGTCACGAAACTACACTGAAGAGACAAAGGAGCTGATACACCTGCTTATTATCGTGTTCGACCCCCGCGAGCACGCAAAAGTGCCGCAGCACGACGTGGCATGGACTCTACTAATGTCTGAAGTAGTGCTGGAGGGAATTGACACAATGTATCCTGCAGGGCTGTCCATAAATCCGTAAGAGTACCAGCGGGTGGAGATCTCTTCTAAAGAGCACTTGCAAAGCACCCCAGATATGCTCAATAATTATCAGGTCTTGGGAGTCTGATGGCCAGAGGACGTGCTTAATCTGAGAATCGTGTTTCTGTAGCCACTCTGTAGCAATTGTGGATGTGTGGAGTGTCGCATTGTTCTGCTGGAATTTCCTCAGTCCGTTGGAATGCACAATGGACATGAATGGATGCAGATAATCAGACAGGATGCTTACGTACGTGTCGCATGTCTGAATCGTATGAAGATTTTTCTCTTTCCGGGGACTGGGTGTTCCTGTTGTCATCATTTCATGATCGTCATCAACATTCGTGACAGTGGCTAGATTGCACAGTGTAAAAAAAATTTGACTGTATAAGAATTGGGACTCTCGCGCTGATGACCCCCAGTTGAACGCCCACACAAACCGAACATCGTCTTATCAAGACGTGTCAGAGGTCCCATTTCACTCCAACTGCACACAGCCCACACCATTACAGAGCGTCCACCAACTGGAATAGTACCCTGCTGTAATGCAGTCTCTATGGATCATGAGGTTTGCTCCATACCCGTAAATGTCCATCCGCACGGTATAATTTGAAACAGAACTCGTCCGACCAGGCAACATGTTTCTAGTGATCAACAGTCCAATGTCGGTGCATAAGGTCTGAGGCGAGGCGTAAGGTTTTGTGTCGTGCAGCCATCAAGGGTACAAGAGTGGGCCTTCGGCTCCGAAAGCCCAAATCGATGATGTTTCATTGAATGGTTCGCACACTAACACTTTTTTACGGCCCAGCATTGAAATCTGCAGCAATTTTCGGAAGAGTTGTACTTCTGTTATGTTGAACTAATATATTCAGTCGTCGTTGGTTCCGTTCTTGCAGGATTTTTTCCGGCCACAGCCATGTCGGAGATTTCATGTTTTACGGGGTTCCTGATATTCACAGTACACTCGTGAAATGGTCGTACGGAAAAATCCGCACTTCATCGCTACCTAGGAGATGCTGTGTCCCGCCGGCCGGAGTGGCCGAGCGGTTAAAGGCGCTACAGTCTGGTACCGCACGACCGCTACGGTCGCAGGTTCGAATCCTGCCTCGGGCATGGGTGTGTGTGATGTCCTTAGGTTCGTTAGGTTTAAGTAGTTCTAAGTTCTAAGGGACTTATGACCACAGCAGTTCAGTCCCATAGTGCTCAGAGCCATTTGAAGCATTTTTTTGCTGTGCCCCATCGTTCTTTCGCTGATCATAGCACCACGTTCAAGCTGACTTAAATGTTGAAAACTTGCCGTAGTAACTGCAGTAATCGATCTAACTACTGCACCAGACACTTGTTGCCATATAGGCATCGCCGACCGCAACACCGTATTCTGCCTGTTTACGTACGCATGTATTTGAATACGCATCCCTATACCACTTTATTTGGAGCTTCAGTGTAAGCTATTACTATGACTTTCTTGTAATGTGGGTCTACAGCTTCCATGCATTTTTAAAAGATGGTTCAAATGGCTCTGAGCACTATGGGACTTAACATCTGAGGTCATCAGTCCCATAGAACTTAGAACTACTTAAACCTAACTAACCTAAGGACATCACATACATCCACGCCCGAGGCAGGATTCGAACCTGCGACCGTAGCTGTCGCGCGTTTCCGGACTGCAGCGCCTAGAACCACGTGGCCACTGCGGTCGGCTTTTAAATGATGTCATCTTGCTTTTAGCTATTAGAATTGTGTTGCAATTTCGGTATAAAGCCCTTGCCAAGCATCTACAAAATACAACATAATGAGATCATTGTGAAGTGGGAAAAACTGTAGGTTCAACCAGTTCTGTAGTTTCCTGACATTCACACATAGCTCTTACAAAATTTTGACTTATATGTTTACATTAGGCAGAAATGAAAACGTAATATGCACATCAAAGAACAATCAGTCAGCGACACTCTTAAATATTCCCTATATATACGGGGTGCTCCATTAATCGTGACCGGGCCAAATATCTCACGAAATAAGCGTCAAACGAAAAAAACTACAAAGCAGGAAACTTGTCTAGCTTGAAGGGGGAAACCAGGTGCCGCTACCGTTGGCCCGCTAGATGTCGCTGCCATAGGTCAAAAGGATATCAACTGCGTTTCTTTAAATAAGAAACCCCATTTTTATTACATATTCGTGCAGTACGTAAATAAATATGAATGTTTTAGTTGGACCACTTTCTTCGCTTTGTGATAGATGGCGCTGTAATAGTCACAAACATACGACTCAAAATTTAAGACGAACAATTGGTAACAGGTAGATTTTTTTAAATTAAAATACAGAACGTAGGTATGTTTAAATATTTAATTTTGGTTGTTCCAATGTGATACATGTACCTTTGTGAACTCATCATTTCTGAGAGCGCATGCTGTTACATGCTCAAAATGATGTCCGTCAACCTCAATGCATTTGGCAATATGTGTAACGACATTCCTCTCAAGAGCGAGTAGTTGGCTTCCGTAATGTTCGCACATGCATTGACAATGCGCTATTCAATACCGCTTCAACCGCACGCGACCTATGTGCCGGACATCCATCATGTTGGAAGTACATCGCCTTTCTGTCATGCAGTGAAACATCTTGTAGTAACATCGGTAGAATATTACGTAGGAAATCAGCATACATTGCACCCTTTACATTGCCATCGATAAAATAGGGCCAATTACCCCTTGCTCCCATAATGCCGCACCATACATTTACCCACCAAGGTCGCTGATGTTCCACTTGTCGCATCCATCGTGGATTTTCCGTTGCCCAATAGTGCATATTATGCCGGTTTACGTTACCGCTGTTGGTGAATGACGCTTCGTAGCTGAATAGATCGCGTGCAAGAAATCTGTCATCGTCCCGTAATTTCTCTTGTGCCCAGTGGCAGAACTTTAAACGACGTTCAAAGTCGTCACCATGCAATTCCTCGCGCATAGAAATATGGTACGAGTGCAATCGATGTTGATGTAGCATTCTCAACCCGACGTTTTTGAGATTCCCAATTATCGCGCAATTTTTCTGCTACTGATGTTCGGGTTAGCCGCGACAGCAGCTTAAACACCTACTTGGGCATCATCATTTGTTTTAGGTCGTGGTTGACGTTTCACATTTGGCTGAAAACTTCCTGTTTCCTTAAATAAGGTAACTTTTCGGCGAACGGTCCGGACACTTGGATGATGTCGTCCAGGATACCGAGCAGCATACATAGCACACGCCCGTTGCGCATTTTGATCACAATAACCATGCATCAACACGATATCGACCTTTTCCGCAATTGGTAAACGGTCTATTTTAAAACGGGTAATGTATCACGAAGCAAATACCGCCCGCACTGGCGGAATGTTACGTGATACCACATACTTATACGTTTGTGACTATTACAGCGCCATCGGTCACAAAGTGAAAAAAGTGGTCCAACTAAAACATTCATATTTCTTTACGTACTACAGAAATATTAATAAAAAATGGAGGTTCCTATTTTAAAGAAACGCAGTCGATATCCGTTTTACCTATGGCAGCGCCATCTAGCGGGCCAACCATAGCGCCATCTGGTTTCCCCCTCCAAGTTAGACGAGTTTCGTTTTCTGTAGGTATTTCGTTTGATGCTCATTTCGTGAGATATATGGCCCGGTCACTATCAGTGGACCACCCTGTATATATCAATAATCTAAACGTGAGCACTTACAGCACATTAGAGGAAATGTCTAAAAGAATTGAGAAAAGTTTTGTTTCTGATGCCTGTTTGCTGACAGTGTATTGCGGTTGTTCTTCGAAGGTGCTAAAAATTTCAATTTCTTCTAGAGCGTCCTTTAATCTGCATTTCTCTACGCTATGTATCACCTTTAAACATTCCTAGATGCTGTTATTGTAATTATTGTAGTTTCACAGTTGTCCACTAGATGAAGGCTTACAGTTCTAAGTTATGTTTGGGTGCTCTCTGAATCTGGTTTTGAAACATTTACCTGTAGTCCCACGTCGACATTTTCACAATCGTCGAATTTGATTTTATAAACTCCTGATTTTGTAACCGGCTTCAGTTTGTGTGTTGCGTGTCTGACTACTGTCCCTCCTGTTTTCGTGTAGACACCGGTTTCACGAAAATTAATCGGATGTTCTGTCTGACATGGCACCATAATACGATGAAGGCAATGTATTTAATATTATCTGTTTCTGCTTCTCTTGTGTTATTTCTTTACCTGTGTGGTTCTTTTTTATTTAATTTTGTAGTATACTCGTACATTTTGTGGCATTGTACAGGATTAACACACATTAAAGTTAGTTTAAGTAGTGTGTATGCCTAGGGACCGATGACCTTGACAGTTTGGTCCCTTAGATATTCAGAAAGCAAATCGATACCACATACCTTAGTGAGGGCTTGCTGCAATCAGCAAGCGCTCTGTCCAGTTCGAAACCTCAGAGTCAAAAGTCATCATTATCATTAGGATCAAAGAGCAGTCGAAGTTTCAGATGAAGTTTTCAACGTTAAAAACTGGAAATCAAAATAATAGTTTGTAAATTAGTGCATTAAGTGATGATTTGCTAGTGCATGACAGTTGTAAATTGTGGCACATAAGTGTGTTAGCATTAAGTATATCTTGTGTTCATTAGTGAAAGTGAACTAATATTACATGTGTTCAGTGTGTCTCAATAGTATTATGGAGCTGTTGTGTGCTCATGATCGTCTTCCAAAGATGAAAATAAGTCTTCACTTCCTCGAGTAAACAAATAAAAAGAGCACTTGAGCACATTGCTTCAGATTGTACAAGGGAGTGCTAAAAGTAGTTCCTTGAACTACTGAACCGAAATGTCACTCGCTACAGCCCCTTCAAGTGGCAAATGGCTGCAAATATCTGGACATGAAGAATAAAGACGTTTGTAATGTATCTTTCGTCGGGTGTCAGTGGGCAAATATTAAAACGATAAACTGAAATGAATCTGCCCAGTAGTACGCAATGGGCGAATCAAAGGACACATCACGGAAGCGTTAGAACGACGTACTAGATTTACATTAAAATATCCGAAAACATAAATTGTGTCCCTGAGTAATATTGAGTTCCTGTAAGAAAATGGAAGTCACTATCGCTTACATAGCGTAGGTACCATAAGCGGATTGACCGTGAAAAACCTTACTTTAATTTCCTTCCTAAATGGTGGTAGGAAAACTGAATCAGACTTCATATATTTAAAGATGCAGGTTCCACTCAGGAATACATTTACATCTACGTGATTACTCTGCTATTCACAATAATGTGCCTGTCAGAGGGTTCAATGAACCACCTTCAAGCTGTCTCTCTACGGTTTCACTCTCGAATGGCACGCGGCAAAAACGAATATTTAAATTTTTCTTTGTGAGCCCTGATTTCTCTTATTGTATCGTGACGATCGTTTTTCCCTATGTAGGTGGGTGCCAACAGAATGTTTTCGCAATCGGAGAAGAAAACTGGTGATTGAAATTTCATGAGAAGATTCCGTCGCAACCAAAAACGCCTTTGGTTCAATGATTGCCACTCCAATTGACATATCTTGTCTATGACACTATCTCCCCTACTTCCCGACAATACAAAACGAGCTTCCCTTCTGTGTGCTTTTTCGATGTCATCCGTCAGTCCCACCTGATGCGGATCCTACACCGCATAGCAGTACTCCAGAACAGGGCGGACAAGCGTGGTGTAAGCAGTCTCTTTAGTAGACCTGTTGCAATTTCTAAGTGTTCTGACAATGAATCGCAGTCTTTGGTTTGCTCTACTCACAATATTATCTATGCGATCGTTCCAATTTAGGTTACTTATGATTGCAATCCCTAAGTATTTAGTTGAATTTATAGCATTCAGATTTGTGTGACTTATCGCGCAATCGAAATTTAGGTAATTTCTGTAAGTACTCATGTGAATAACTTGACACTTTTCCTTACTCAGGATCCATTGCCACTTTTCGCACCATACTGATATCTTATCTAAATCATTTTGCAAGTCGTTTTGATCATCTGATGACTTTACAAGACGGTAAATGACAGCATCACCTGCAAACAATATAAGACGGCTACTCAGATTGTCTCCTATGTCGTTAATATAGATCAGGAACAATACAGTGCTCAAACAGCAAGATGCTATCCGCGATTTGTCTGGTTGCTTTCGAGCAACGTACCTTACCCTTCCTTACAAGCCGTATTTAAAACAGAAAATACATAGCATAAAAACATATGTGTGGAATTTATCGGTAACTGCATTAAAGGTACACGTTTCTGATGAATATGTCAAGTTACTATTCAGGACAACGTGAAGTACATGATTTGCAAGTATTCGTACCTATGGCTGCTTCATGAGGACGGACAAACGAGTGATTAGCTGGAAAGAACTTCTTCCCTCAAAAAAACTTCTACTTTCTGGCTACTGACAGTTATTTTCATACATTGTTACCTCGTCTTTTTGGTGTTATTATATCGTTTGTTCTCTTTTATGTTACGCTTGGAAGGATCTACATTTTATTATGATAGTATGGATAAATACAAAAGAACGTCACATTATTTAATTTCTTACACTTGATGTTCAATGTTTATAATCTTTGTCTGGTTTGAAAAGCTTTAAGAGATTTTACATAAAAAATTCTTAGGCATTCCTATCAGCCAGTCTCCGTAGTATCCTTTGCCTTGAAAATCAAGCGTACGTTACCATGATCAATAAAACCCTGTTAAATCTACCTCAGACAAAATTTTGCTTTAAGTGGGTAACAAATTAGACTAAGAAGCATTATCTAATATTGTGCATGTGACTAACCAGCTGGTGTTTCTGACTGTCCTGCTATCTGCTATCTGAGGTCAAATGTTCTGAGTTCGAGTAAGAGTTTAACTGATCCTGTTCGGTTATCCAAAAATGTTGTACGAATTTGGTGTATATATTCAATTATTTGACAAGCTATAATTATCTCCGCACAAAAATTGTCAGTAGGTTTTCTGTAGAACTGACAGGGAGCTATTCAAAATCGTGAACATAATTATTTTTTCGAAAATTGACAAGTAATTCTCTTTAGAGAATTGAAATTTTCTGGATTGATAATTGTTTACTTTGCGAAATTGTACAGTATAATTCAGATTTTGTGCAGAGAACTGTAGTATTATCAAGAACTCTGAAAAAATGTATATTCCTCGAAAGTCAGGTGTCAACTTAATCTGACACCACAGTGCACTGTAATTGCTCGCTAACTGACTCACAATGTCTTTTCCTGTTCCTTCAACTGCCTCGTTTTGCTAGCCACATTTTGTCCCTATAGTCGCACTGACTTTACGCCGAAGCCCACAAGAAATGCATACGTTGCAGCTCGTGGCACTGCAGGTGTTAAGAATGCACGCAACTGTCTCCGGCTGGGAGCGAGTGACTATTTCAGACGAGTTTAATAATTGTTGACAGCATGCACAAATGCATGTAGGTTTTCTATAGCACACGAAAAGATTAATACTTTTAGCGGGTACCGTTTCAATGAAAAACTGATTTCCCATGGGCCCTGCACGGAGCCTAGAGTTCGCGAAGTGTACCGGGCAAGCCGACTAGTGTAAGGTCACAAGTTCGTTGCGAGGTTCGTATATTTCCTTGCCCTGATTAGCGCCCTGTGGCGGCCAACTTTTGTCCATGACTGGTAGACACCTGGCAGCACGTTTCTGCACTTTTACTTATTTCCAGAGTAGTCAGAACGTTACGTCACTTTATTTACTTCGTCCTCATTTTTACACAGCAGTTTACTTTCAACGTCCACGCCCCAGTCATCAATCTCAAGAAATACAAAAGCACGCAAGAGCAGTAGAGTTCTTATTTTGACTATAGTCTAATGCCGTATAAACTTTTCAAGGTAATAATTAACGAATAATGATGAAAATAAATATTGTCTCATTGTATAATCCAGGCTAGAGTTTTACAGTACCAAAGATAAAAATAAGGCAACATGAAGCCGGTATGGTTTGGATTATTATGTTTTCAGAGCTGTATTAACGGATCACACGTGATACCGTTGTAGGAACACAGAAAATGTCCTCAGAATTTAAAATTCATTGATAACCAATCTGTACATAGCTTGTTTAAATTCGGAATATTTGTAATGTGGAGAAGCTGCCTGTCCAAGGAATACTAAAAAGTTACAGTATTGTTTAAAAGCAGTCTTGTTGCGATTTTAGTTTTTAGTTTCACTCCTGTGAACGGGACCACGTTATGCAGATCTTGGTGCCTCTCGCGTCCATCTAGAAAAGATAACCTGAAGATGCCTAAATAAGACGAAACGCGTAGCTGAAAACTAAGAAACTAAAATTGCAACCAAGACTGTTTTTAACCAATACTGTTAAGTACTGGTTTGCTGTATGCCACATATGGATTGGAAGAATTTCTAAAAATCTATATTCCACTATAACGCATTGCCATTTTGACGCTGCTGGATTACAACGACCGCCCTGTCACTCTCTTGATGGTTATGTAATGTGTTGCGATGAGTCGTTGGCACCGCTCATGTCTGATGAGAAATAAAGCGAATGATACACCGGAAACTTTTTCGCAGAAATATGAAACGCGTTTCATTGAGTTGGCATCAGCCGAAAATCCGTCATCGGGTCCTGCACAAGGGGAAACGAGCAATAAACGCGAATGTTCGCAATAAACTAGGATGTTTCCACTGGGACAAACCGATTGAGTCCGTACGGACGCCAAAGCCTTTATGTGTGTGGTGAGCGTCGTCGTGTCTGCCGAATATCAGAGGCCGTGTCCCGCCGGAAGGCGAGTTCCATGTTATTCTCGTCACTTCCGCTTCTTTGTCCCCCTCTGAAGTCCGTTTGCTCTTTTGTTGCTGTCTCTTCCTGGAACCGCCTTACTCTGTTCGACGGATGCCGATCGATGCTTCCAAGCCATTCGCCCCACACCCGGCGCTTTACTTACCGTAATATTCAACTCTCGCTTAATGTAAATGTATCGAAACGAGCTGCAAATGGAAACACTGTCGGAAATCATGTTATACACTGTAAGAGGCTATGAACATCTTTCTCATTGCATCAAGTTTCGGTTTTTAGTATTCATCATCAGATACAAAATTTTTAATTACAGATACGAAACCAAGCGACGTGACGCAGTGGTCAGCACATGGACTCGCGCTGAGGAGGAAAATGGTTCAAAGCCGCATCCGGCCATCCTGATTTAGTTGTTCCACAGCTTCCCTAAATCGCTTCAGGCAAATGCCTTTGAAAGTGCACAACCGATTTCCTTTCCCGTCCTTCCCTAATCCAATGGGAACGATGGCCCCGCTGTTTGGTTCCCTCCCACACAAATAACCCAACCAACAGATGTGTAAGGTGAACTCTAACTCCAACAGTAAAATTTCGAATGTTTTCATGAATATTTTCTGAGTAATTTCGTATAGAACTCCACAATCTCCATTGTTTCCATACTGGGCAATCATTCATTTTGTTATTAAAATAATGACCTTTATTTCGGCGGAAGCAGTTTAACAGTCAGCTACTCTTCCAATGCATTTAATGTATCCTTAAACGTGGTAGATTTCACTCAGCACCTCTCCAGTAAACCTGTTCGTACTGCTGTCTATTTCTATTAATATACAGCTAATAGTTCTAGATAAAAAATACGTTAACATAATTAAGCGGCACTGAACAGAAGTCTAAGGGAGAAGAATCAAGTAAGCGTTATTGTTGTCAGGAGCACGTAGCATGAGTGAATGGAACAAATACTTTTCAATAGAAAAGACATCCTGCTCATACCGTGGACGTTTCCACTGTTGTTCAAATATTGTCAGTGCAGTACACAGTAAGACAAACTGTGAACAAGAATTCAAGGGAAATACGTTTAGTCTGTAACGAGCTAGCAGAGATCAAGTGTCTCTTATACAAAAAACTCAAAAGATACCTATGCTCGTGAAATTTTGGTTCACCCTGTCCACAGGCGCTGAAAACTTTTGTGTGTGTGTGTGATGATTACTAGTAAAAATCGAAACCCTGTAGTCATAATAAGTATGAGGCCTGAGTTTCTCCCGGCGTGTACAACGTTCAAATAACGTACTGGAATTCAGCTGGGTGAAGTCGTCGGCGACCACCCGATATCTGGTCAGGAGCACACCCTGCCATTCTCAAGGCGTAACTGCAGCAAGTAAGCACTGAGCAAGAGAATTTAAGAACCTAATTTTTCAGAGAATCTGCGGAAAGATAACATAGTGTAAACACTAGCACCATCACAAACCATAACTCCGCGACGTCAGATAGTGAAATTAATAATGAACGGATTAGATAGTATGAATTCTCTTCCTCTGTTTTTTGACAAGGGAGAGAGCAGGACTCCATGCAACATGTAAACAAGAACATATTGTTGTAAGGTTACGTGCTAATTTAATTTCAACTGTTTCCTTAATAACACTATGCCAGTAGCTCTAAGCGCATACCAGAATCTCTTTGGAACATGATTGGCCGTATTTTGGGGAAATGTGAAGTGTCTATTTCGTTTATCAACTACGATCAGAGTCCTTCTAGATGCCGTAAAGGATGATCTTGGTTGGCGTAAGCCGGGTATCTACCGTATTCCTTGGAGTTGTGAAACGTCGTACATTAGTCAGGATTGTGGAGGTCGCGTGTACTGAGCAAACGCGGCACACACGCTTACAACAGCCGAGCAAATCCACCGTTGCAGAACATGCTCTTGGCATCTGTCTTAGTGTGGAATACAACAACGCGGAGATGCTAGAATGCATTTCCAGCTGTTAGGATAGTGGTATTAAGGGAGAACTTGACATTAAATTAGCGAGTAAACTTATAAATAAAGATGGTACTTTACACTTAAATTCTCCATGCAATCCTACACAAACACACACACACACACACACACACACACACACTCTCTCTCTCTCTCTCTCTCTCTCTCTCTCTCTCTCTCTCTCTCTTTCTCTCTCGCTCTCTCTCCCTTGTCAAAAAAACAGAGGGACAGATTTTCTCCCACCTCACCCGTTCATTATTAATTTCAGCATCGATAACGTCTGACTTCGATCATCGTTGACTTGTTATGGCGCTAGTGTTTACAGTGTGTGTGAGTGTTACCTTTCCTGAGTTTCGCAGAAAAGTGATGTTTTAACTTCTCTTGCACAGCGCTTATTTGCTGCAGTGACGAGTATGCCATGAAAATGGTTGTGCGTACTCCTGTCGAAATATCGATGGTTGTCGACGACGTCACCCGGCTGCATTCTCGCAAGTTATTTGAATACAATAAATATGTTCATGGTGTTAACATGACCTATAACAATCTGCGAACTGTGAGGTACTTAATACCAAAATTTTACCTTAAAAAATTTTAATTTTTATTGGAGAATATGAAAAGTGCAATCCTTCCGTCACGGACATTTATGTCAAGTGTTACTTTTTACCTTCATTTCCTTTCTTTCTCGAACTGAAGATTTTTAACTCGTGAACGTGTGATACATCGTGGGTTCATTATGCCAACTAATTTGTCACTCACGCAGTATGTCACGAAACCTAGTGATGCTAAGTGATATTCCCGTGTTATCCTCCGTAATGAGATTACGTTGGGAGACTGCTGGCTTCGTGTTATTGCCACTTGAGACTCTGCACCTGCTTCTTCATATAGACACAGCACCACGCTCTTGTTTCACGAGCCTACAGTTTGTGACAGGTGAAAATAGATTACATCATCCGCATAAGGTTACGACTAATCTAGGTATAGGATCCGCGAAATTAGGTGGCTTGAATTTACAAGGGGGACCGGTGATCTTTGTAACGAAATCAGTTCTAAAAATCAGGGTGTTCATCGCGTATCATTTTATTAAAATTCATGACCGTTTTCGCTTTTCAGGCATCATCATATCCAACGGGTGCAGCTGTGACACCTAGATGCGCTGTTAATATCTGTTGCTGCCGCACTTATTGGACCTGATGATGACTGCAAAGCCGAAACCGGTCATGAATTCCAATAAACTAATCTATAGCTTGGACACTGATTGCTATTACTTAATGTAGATGTAGAGGAAGTAATTTTTCATATCAGACTGCGTTAGTAACTGGAAAGAATTATCACATGAACATTTCTCGATGTGCAGTCAACTTATACATATATGTGATCTACCAGTCCGACAGATTTGCCTCAATTTGTCGTAATTTTGGGACACTGTACCTCAGCCGGTAAAAATGGAACCCATATAGGGTCACTTAGTTGTCCGTCTGTCTGTCTGTCTGCCCCACCTTTAAAGGTCTTCTATGCCAATGGAAACAAAAGATACGACTATTTGTGTCACAGGGTTTGATACTCCAAACCCACTGATTTAATCCCTAGTGTAATGGATTTTGGCAGGAAGCAAGGTTCCAAGGTTCACGTATAGGAAAAAAAATTAGAAAATTGTTAATTTTGAATTATATCACATGCAAAAGAACCGTATTTGTTATCCGTGTGACTCTTTGTTGAGACTCATTTTTCTCAGGATCGGGTAGTCGTACGAAGCCGAACTTTTTTTTAAGTATAAAGTATTACGCTCCCCTTTGCATTGTAAGCATTTAACCTCTTAAATCAGTGCCATCCAAAGATACGGTCTTTTATGTCACATATTTTGATACTCGAAAACACACTTAACAAAACTTATAGGGTACTTCCCGTTGACCAAGAAGCGTGAAATTTGACGAAAAGCGAGATTTCTCAGCACACGGAAGGAAAGAATTCTAAAACTCTTAGTTGTTGACTAAATCACATGAAGAAATGATTTTTTTATCGTTTGTTTTCCGACTGTCTATCCACTCGTCTGTTAAGGCCCCTTCTTCTCAGGAACAATTAGAAGTGTGGAGTTGAAATGTATGCACCTATTAAAGTACACCGTTCCTTAGCAGTTTAAAAAACTTAATGTTCCCCGTCAATACAACCAAAGATTACTGCCATTCAGGTCACAGATTTTGATATTTTTCCACTAGCCATATCGATTACATGTAAACATCGTCGAAATCATCGACTTTCGGAATATATGAACCATCTATACACATAATTAAGTTTGTACTGAAAGCTGGCTGCACGAGGCTTACTCGAACTTACCAGAATTTTTTTATTTGAAACAAGAAGCATCTCATTTACATGCGTGCTCTTCACATAACTGTTCCTAGTGTTAGTCGCAGAAATATATATTTGGTGAGAAACGTTGTATCAGTCTCTCTGGACGGGAATTTCTTTATTGTTATCGTTGCCATTAGCTGAAATTCTGAATTTGATTTGGTGAAAACAAAAATACCTTCAGTGGACAAGAAACTGATTGATTTTTAAAGAGGAAGGAATTAACGTGTATATTTAACATTTATACATTGAAAATTATTTCTGTGTGGAAATATTTAAATTTTCATATCTCACAGCAAGGCTGTTTGTCATATAATTCACAGCTGATCATGCCATACTTTCAGAAGTAAGACAGATTAGAGCTTAATAACTCACAAGCACATGGTTTAATCAATATATTTCTCCTGCTGTGGGACATGGACGTGTAGCACGGTACAGAGTCGAAACTCCAGTAATGTGGTACATAATCACGGCTCCCCGAAGCGTGTTCGACACTCTGAACATTATATTATAGTTATTTACAGGCAGCGTTTGGGCTACAGATATGCAAAACAATCCCCTGAAGATACTATTTAACTTTTGATCAATAAATTACAATTTTGTTATAATTTAGTTCTCGTTTCACTGAAATATGACACGAAGTACCTCATCAGGGCCCAGCAGAGATTTATGCACGATTACATAAAAGATGTTGAAACTGTAGAGGTACCTCACCAATTGCATCTAAAGCATTCACGAGACTATTACTGAATAGAGCATTATCAGCAGTTGCCAGTGTACTGGGTGAATACCGAAGAGATTTTAATTGGGCACGACCCTGCTTAGAGCAAATATTCAACCTGAAATCCTCAGTTCGTCACAATCAATGAATTCAAATGATATGGTCATAGCATTTATTCATATTAAAGTCACATGTGAATTAAGAGTTACATCTAAATTGGCAAATCTAATCTGCAAAATCCTTAGGGGCACAATCTCAAAAGCAATGTTTCTAGGTGACACATCACGACCTGTCAAAAGGTACAGATGTCGGATAAGGCCTCTTGAAACAAACTGTGAGAACTTGCGAAGGAATACTAAGAGAACTTACTAGTCATTCCTGTAAAAAGGAATTAAAGTAGTCTTAGTGGACGTCTGCAACGTTGTCCGAAAGCCTTGCAGGTGCAGCAATGTAAGACAGTCTTCCCCAAAAGAACATGGCAGGTTTCAAATCACTGCACGAATTGGAAACATTATTTTGAATACAACAAATTGTCAAATTTTGAGTTACAAGTATTGTTAAATTAAAATGATTCCCGGTTATAATCGATGCAACAGCTTCAGAAAAATCTGCTGTATGAGGAAGGATACACAACAAAGAGCCATGGAATAATATAGAATGTGTCCTGCACAACTGATTATGCAATAAGCTTAAAATAATGCACTGCGGCACAGCAGTCATAACGGAATGCCTAGATGCCAGTCAGTGTCATACTAATACCTGAAAATTTGAGATATTACAGTAAATCATAAGGAAGATATAAGTACATATAGAAACTTCAGATTCTGCAAATAAAGAAGTAAAAAAAATATCATAGTATAGAAAACATAATAGAAACAAAGAGTAAGATAACATTTGCATACTTTGGAAACATTTACAGGGTGGGTGATAACAGACTAAGGAAAGGGTTATCAAAGAGTTTTGGAAAAAACTTACAACTTTCCGGATGTAAGACATTTAAAAAGCCTGGGAAAGAAACCAGATAATGGAAGAAGATGAAGTAATGGTAAAGATCTAATTTGGAAAGAACATTCTAAAATGAAAGAAAAAGAAAATATGTGTAAAGTGGTCTGAAGAAAGAAAAACGAAACATACAAAAATAAAGATGGAAAGCTGGAGGGATGAAACAGCAACGAAATATGGAGAGCTGAAATGGGACCTTGGTCCCTAGAAGCCCCTTAAAAAGAAAAAGAACTTTTACACCCAAATGATATATAAATCCAGAAGATCTGTGACTGCCCAACTTTATCTTCCATGACCGTCTATGGTGAGTCTTCTTCTGCTTCTTCTTGTCTACGTTTCAGTCCCACTTTCGGCATTATCCTGAACAATGCAGCAATGGCTTTGAGGAAATGAGTGTGTATAGAGGACACTATATTATGCGACATAAAAATTTTGATTAATCTCGACGGTAAGTGAAGACCGTGATCATTCTTGCTGTTATTTGCTGTCTATACTCAATTACAGTTGCAGGATAGTCTCATTCGAATCCCATTAACTGGAACAGAACAAGTTTCTCGAAATGACAACCTCAAAACTTTATTGATGCCGCCACAAAATATTACAGGAATCACTGTAATAGGAAGGAAGACAAGACGTCCCTTGTCTCATCGGCAAAGATGTCTTTAGAAGTGGATCGCATGCTCAGGTTTGGGTGGGCATTAGCACGGCTTTAGAAAGCACCGCTTCTGCGAAACGCAACTCGCCCTTTTTTCACATGATATCTTGCGAACCATGAATGAAGGGTATCACACGGATGCCACATTCCTTGATTTCCGGAAAGCGTTTGACTCGGTGCCCCACTGCAGACACCTAACTAAGATACGAGCATATGGGATTGGTTCCCAAATATGTGAGTGACTCGAAGACTTCTTAAGCAGTAGAACCCAGTACGTAGTCCTCGATGCTGAGTGTTCATCGGAGGTGAGGGTATCATCTGGAGTGCCTCAGGGAAGTGTGGTAGGTCCACTGTTGTTTTCTATCTACATAAATGATTTTTTGGGTAGGGTGGATAGAAATGTGCGGCTGTTTGCTGATGACGCTGTGGTGTACGTGAAGGTGTCGTCGTTGAGTGACTGTAGGAGGATACAAGATGACTTGTACAGGATTTGTGATTGGTGTAAAGAAAGGCAGCTTACTCTAAATACAGATAAATGTAAAATAATGCAGATGAATAGGATAAAGAATCTCGTAATATTTGAATACTCCATTAGTAGTGTAGCGCTTGACACAGTCACGTCGATTAAATATTTGGGCGTAACACTGCAGAGCGATATGAAGTGGGACAAGCATGTAATGGCAGTTGTGGGGAAGGCGGATAGTCGTCTTCGGTTCATTGGTAGAATTTTGGGAAGATGTGGTTCATCTGCAAACGAGACCGCTTATAATACACTAATACGACCTATTCTTGAGTACTGCTCGAGCGTTTGGGATCCCTATCAGGTCGGATTGAGGGAGGACATAGAAGCAATTCAGAGGCGGGCTACTAGATTTGTTACTGGTAGGTTTGATCATCACGCGAGTGTTACGGAAATGCTTCAGGAACTCGGGTGGGAGGCTCTAGAGGAAAGGAGGCGTCCTTTTCGTGAATCGCTACTGAGGAAATTTAGACAACCAGCATTTGAGGCTGACTGCGGTACAGTTTTACTGCCGCCAACTTATATTTCGCGGAAAGACCACGAAGATAAGATAAGAAGATTAGGGCTCGTACAGAGGCATATAGACAGTCATTTCTCCCTCGTTCTGTTTGGGAGTGGAATAGGGAGAGAAGATTCTAGTTGTGGTACGAGGTACCCTCCGCCACGCACCGTATGGTGGATTGCAGAGTATCTACGTAGATGTAGGTAATCGGGCATTCCCTCTCAAAGGAACCAACCGAACATTCGACTCACCTTATTTTCAGACGGGGATGTGAACAGCAGCCCTCCTGAATGTGTCCTACCACTGAACCGCCTCGCTCGCTGCGCTAATACAGTAGTGTGTGCCTTATATTAAACTGCACTGCAAATTTACACAGGTGTTTTACGAGACTGTCAAAAGACAATACCACGAAGAAATAGATGATAAAAACTCCATTATCAAAATAAAAGCCCATGTCCAACAACAACACAACTTCATCTTTCGTCCCCTACTCATGTGAGCTGGATGGGCTATTGCATAACTCTTTTCGTCTTAGCCAAACGCAACAGTAGGCTGGGAGTTCGTAATTGGATTTAACTGGAATGAAATACTAAGTTCCAGCATTCTCCTCACAACCTGGACAACCAAAAAAATGTGTGTGTCTTGTGTGTGTGTGTGTGTGTGTGTGTGTGTGTGTGTGTGGAAACATCACTGTGTATGTTTCCCGATTCCAGTATTGCATACGTAATTCGGCTCTCTTATGACTGGGTTTTTAAACAGATGTTTTCTGAACACTCAGTACAACCCCCAGTTTGCAAGTAGCCTGCAGTTGAATCAAAGACAAAAATGAGCTTTATCTGCTCTTAAGTATACATAAAAGTTCAATGTAATTTATCTGTGCATCGTTGCTATTCGCTGTATACGCAATACGACTGGCTTCTTTTCAAGCTCTTTTTGTCCAATAGCTATGATTTATTTTACATTAAATACTTATTTTTTACATCCACACTGATGTAGGTTCGTTATTTCACTGCATAGTACTACAAGTTTCGCTTAAGGACAGATGCGGAAGTGTAATCATGCAATGTGCACTACCCGCTAAGTAATGCAAGAAAATTGTGACTGTATCGGAAATACCGGGATTTCTAGAAAATTTTCCTCTACTGGGTATGTCAGAGAATCAAGTGCAATGTTTGTCGGTCATAAAGAAAATTCTGAAGGTGGTAGGAGTAAAATACAGGGAGCGAAAGGCTATTTACGATTTGTACAGAACCCAGATGGCAGTTATAAGAGTCGAGGGACATGAAAGGGAAGAAATGGTTCGGAAGGGAGTGAGACTGGGTTATAGCCTCTCCCCGATGTTATTCAATCTGTATATTGAGCAAGCAGTAAAGGAAACAAAAGAAAAATTCGGAGTAGGTATTAAAATTCATGGAGAAGAAGTAAAAACTTTGAGGTTCGCCGGTGACATTGTAATTCTGTCGGAGACAGCAAAGGACTTGGAAGAGCAGTTGAACGGAATGGACAGTGTCTTGAAGGGAGGATATAAGATGAACATCAGCAAAAGCAAAACGAGGATAATGGAATGTAGTCGAATTACGTCGGGCGATGCTGAGGGAATTAGTTTAGGAAATGAGACACTTAAAGTAGTAAATGAGTTTTGCTATTTGGGGAGCAAAGTAACTGATGATGGTCGAAGTGGAGAGGATATAAAATGTAGACTGGCAATGGCAAGGAAAGCGTTTCTGAAGAAGAGAAATTTGTTAACATCGAGTATAGATTTAAATGTCAGGAAGTCGTTTCTGAAAGTATTTGTATGGAGTGTAGCCATGGACAATAAATAGTTTGGACAAGAAGAGAATAGAAGCCTTTGAAATGTGGTGCTACATAAGAATGCTGAAGATTAGATTGGTACATCACGTAACTAATGAGGAAGTATTGAATAGGATTGGAGAGAAGAGCAGTTTGTGACACAACTTGACAAGAAGAAGGGATCGGTCGGTAGGACATGTTCTGAGGCATCAAGGGATCACCAACTTAGTATTGGAGGGCAGCGTGGAGGGTAAAAATCGTAGACGGAGACCAAGAGATGAATACACTAAACAGATTCAGAAGAATTTAGGCTGCAGTACGTATTGGGAGATGAAGAAGCTTGCACAGGATAGAGTAGCATGGAGAGCTGCATCTAACCAGTCTCAGGACTGAAGACCACAACAACAACAAAGAAAAATTGTTGATGCGAAATTGATAATTTTCCAGACTCTTCCTTATTCATTTCCTACGTGACTGAGAACTATTGCCCACCTTTCGTGACAGAGCTCGTTCCAACGCTGCTGCTGTTCCGATATTTAGAAGAGTAGTTGGTTTCATTGTGCGTGTCGAACTTTCGATCTGGACTACCGTAACAGCTGTCTTACCGTTCTTGAAAATTTTTGTGTCACGTTTGGATTACGGAGCACGTGGTACATACATTAACATTCGGTCTGGTAGCTGGCTGTAATTCCAACGAATAATAATAATAATAATTTTATGCGGCATACGTATTGCTCACACATACGGCTCATTGTATCTCTTACCAAAAGTCAATATGTATGAAATGTTGCACTGTTTGAGCCGTGCGTGGCTCGTGTTCGTGCCATCTCTTATTTAACACCCGGTTTTTATCGTACTGCCCCTTCGTTATGTGAATTTTCAATTACTGGTGTCACTGAGTTGCAGCCTTGCCTGCCCGTGAGCGGCAGCAGCAGCGTTTATCGATATAGTCCCTGCCGTATTATCTTTGCTGGTCGTGGTGTATCGTGAAAAGGGGTGGAATGCGTCAGCAGTGGAGTTCGGACCTGGCAGTCGGACAGTAGGGACGCGGCAGAAGTGCGGTCGGGTTGCGGCGGCAGTGAGGTTCGGATAGCCATGACTCGTCCAGCTGTTGCCGGCACTCATGGCTGGGGACGGTCTTAGTTGATCGTCGGTTGGTCATCATACCGAACGACGTGTATTTGCTCCCCGATCGCTTGTGGGTTGGCGGTGTGTGTCTCAACTCGTGGTTCGTCCTGGTGATTGCACAGTCACAGCCGTTAGCATTGTCTAGTGCTTCGTGGAGTAGCGAGGAAGGACAGGATAGCCATCAGTCGCCCGACCATTGCCGACAGACACATTTGAGTGGCAGCGACCTTGCTTGGCCGTTTGGGCGGTCGTCTGATTAGACGACGTGTATTTGGGTCGTCCACCGCCAATGGGTTGTCTGTGATCAGTTCTGGTTGTTGTCCCAGTCTCTGGGGTTAGCATCGTTTGAGTTTTGGTGCAAGTGTGGTGCGGAACTGATTTTGATCATTGGTCTGCTGATTGTCTGTCGGTTTGATTCCCAGCGGATTGAAAATGGTTGGGCAGACTGCCTGTCTCATCTAAGGTAGCGTTAGTGTTTGAATTCCAAAAAAATGGCTCTGAGCACTATGGGACTTAACATCTGATGTCATCACTCCACTAGAACTTGGATCTACTTAAACCTAACTAACCTAAGGATATCACACACATCCATCCTCAAGGCAGGATTCGAACCTGCGACCGTAGTGGGTGCGCGGTTCCAGACTGAAGCGCCTAGAACCGCTCGGCAACAACAGCCGGCGTTTGAATTCCAAGCCGACCCTCGAACATCTGAGCGCCCTTGGGTGTACTGCCCTATTTTTTTTATTTGCTCTTGTTGTTTGTACATGTATGGCTTCTAGCCGACATTTTGTATAATTAGAGTTATTTTTCTCTTTAGGCCTTCTGCCTACTTTCAAGTACTGTTTCACGTAAGCCCTTTGGCATTTTAATTATTAATGTTATGGAGTTTTAAGTGTTTGGCCTTCAGCCGATTTTAATTTAACTTGTTTACTTCAGCCTTTCTAAGGAATTGTTTTAAGATAACGCTTGTCTTTTACATTTCAGATTATGCTTTCGTTTTAAGTTATTGGCCTTCAGCCGCTTTTATATTTGTAAGTAGGCTGTTTAGGATTTTATGTTGGTAGCGCCGTGTAGCGTTCTATGTGATAGTCACTGCCGGCCGCGGTGGCCGTGCGGTTCTGGCGCTGCAGTCCGGAACCGCGGGACTGCTACGGTCGCAGATTCGATTCCTGCCTCGGGCATGGGTTGTAACGCTGCTCTTTGGGGCACACGATACTCGTTAAAGCCTGTACTATGGTAAGTTGACGGGCTTCACCTTATGAGAAAGGATTTGTGTATAGATATTGACCGCGTGTACCTGAATGGAGGCAAATCAGACTTAAACCCACTCTGTAATAACAATGATACATCAAGAAAGTCCGAAATGCAACTACACATCAGGACGGACAAGAAACAACACAGAAGATGTTACCAATTTGTTAATAATACGGTCGCCAGCCTAATTAGGCATTAACTGAGTTTCTTTCCTGTACAATTTGGTGTACGTGCATGCAAAACAACACGTAATAACACTGCATAATATGGTAAATTTTAGAACCAGAAAATCTACTGAACTGATGATTTCGCTTTTTGTACTAATAGGGAGAAACCATAAATACACAACATTACAAAATAATGTTTACTACAAAACTTCGTACTGTCTATTGATCTGATTAAAATCGGGCATAGGTTACCCTATAAATAGCACTTTCGAAACACACACACAATGTCAGTTTTGATAAAGATAAAACACTGATAAATTTTGGCTTTTATATTGACTTTAACTTTGCTGGTCAAATCAGTTTAGAACGCTTCAGAATTCAAATGAATAAAAAAGAGGGGGGGGGGGGGGGGGGACCCTGAAACTGTTATGATCACTGTATTAAAACAATTAATTACTTAAATCATAATGCCCTCAAGGTTTCCAATATATGATTTACTACTCTTTTTGTACTATTTCCTGCTCATTTAAATACCATTATATCTGTCTCGAAATAATTAAGATTCATTACTAAATCAATATCAAAATTATCTTCCAACTTTGTCAGACCTTTGTTATTCGTCTATTAGTTCATTAACAAAAAAGTTCTTTAAACATTATTCTAACATAGCTAGGTCTGCAGGTAACTATTATTAACATAAACTTTAATTCTTCATTTCGGGACACTCAGATTGCACAACATGTGGAAAGGACCCTGTCTAGGTTAGTTGTGAGGATAATTAAATGATAGGACAGTTCTGGTAAAATTTAAGTTGTTATTGAACAGTATGAAACAAACACTGGTCCACACGAATACAGTACTAAAAAGTTTCAACCTGTTGTATCGATGCGGCGGTTGGCGGGCGGCGAGATGGCGAGCACAGAGCACGCATACAACCACAGCAATGGCTCTTGATGTAGCGGCACTTTACTTCTTCATAGTGTCGCAATACTTTTCCATTTAGTGCCCATGGAATTTTGCCATGCTGTGTAGGCGTCGGAACGGCATATCCGAGGCTCAATGAAACTACGTCTTCCAGGAGAGCCTCCTCGATCCAGAACGTGTTGCTCAGACCAATGCCCAACTCCGACTACTACTGCTGAGCCCGTTATGCCGTACAGCACCCGTGTGTATTTTCCCGCGCTCGCCTGCCATTCACCTTTTACCGCTCCCTTACAAGCCGGGTATTCACCCGAGGTTTCGCATTCTACAGATCCTAACATATTGCCTAGGTATGGTTCAAATGGCTCTGAGCACTATGGGACTCAACTGCTGTGGTCATAAGTCCCCTAGAACTTAGAACTACTTAAACCTAACTAACCTAAGGACATCACACACATCCATGCCCGAGGCAGGATTCGAACCTGCGACCGTAACGGTCATGCGGTTCCAGACTGTAGCGCCTTTAACCGCTCGGCCACCCCGGCCGGCCGCCTACGTATGGACCAGACGCACAATTACAACTTTAACATCTTACAACAGTTTCAACATTTGTTACACTTCAATTCTATTACAATATTGCTTGAAATTTGACATAAACATTAACATTCACCTTGAAAGTTGTTTACAGTTTCCTTAACATAATGGCATGAAACAAAAAAGAAATGAAATCAGAACATCGATTATGCTAATTTATCGAAAATCAGAAAAAAAAATTATTATATGTACAATAGCACAGCGTTGTTGTTGTTACAGGGTGTGTGTGATGTCCTTAGGTTAGTTAGGTTTAAGTAGTTCTAAGTTCTAGGGGACTTATGACCTAAGATGTTGAGTCCCATAGTGCTCAGAGGCATTTGAACCATTTTTTTGAAAGTCACTGACTGCTGTGTGAGGTCTGTGGCTGGTTTGCATTGTTGGAATATTTACTACTGTAGTGTTGGGCAGTTGGATGTGAAAAGGGCGTAACGTTGCGCAGTTCGAGGTGAGCTGGCAGCAGTGGTGGATGTGGGGAGAAAGATTGCAGAATTTTGAGACTGGACGATCTGGACGTGTGTCCATCTGAAAGAGTAAATTTGTAATATTGGATGTCATATATATTAGCACTCTGTCTTCAGGCCACAAGTGGCCAAACGGGACCACCGACCGCCGTGTCATCCTCAGCTGAGGATGCGTATAGGAGGGGCGTGTGGTCAGTACACCACTCTCCCGGTCGTTATGATGTTTTTCTTTGACCGGAGCCGCTACTATTCGGTCGAGTAGCTTCTCAGTTGGCATCACAAGGCTGACTGCACCCAGAGAAATGGCAACAGCCGTTGCCATATATATGGCGGCCTTGCCGCAGTGGATACACCGGTTCTCGTCCCGATCACCGAAGTTAAGTGCTGTCGGCCGTGGCCGGCACTTGGATGGGTGACCATCGGCGCTACTATGTGCTGTCATTATATATATGTATATATATATATATATATTATGACTTTTGAACATTATTAAGGTAAATACATTGTTTGTTCTCTATTATTAAAACCTTTCATTTGCTAACTGTGCCCACAGGTAGTTTGTGCCTTCAGTAGTTAGAATCTTTTATTTAACTGGCACTATTGGCGCTCACTGTACTGCAGTAGTTCGAGTAACGAAGATTTTTGTGAGGTAAGTGATTGATGAAAGTTATAGGTTATTGTTAGTGAGGGCCATTCTTTTGTAGGGATTATTGAAAGTCAGATAGCGTTGCGCTAAAATATTGTGTGTCAGTTTAGAGTTGATCAGAATAAGTAAAGAGAGAAATGTCTGAGTACGTTCAGTTCTGCTCAGCTGTTTGAAAATCAAATAATGTAAGAGGTTTATCAGCACTGTAATTCATTAATTTTCCGAAGGGGACGTTTCAAATTAAAGTGGCTTTCAACCTGTAACTAACTCCCAAAGGTTGAATCTGTATGCTTAAAAAATTTTTTGGGGGGCTCTTGTAATGTTTGATCAAAAAAATTAAGTTATATGTTTCAGTATAACTGACGGCCCCTTATCTTGGCCCCTTTCCACAGTCTAACTATCTGAACTGTCCTGCAGGATAAGCGGGACGTCTCACTGTTGTTTGACATAGTTCCAATACAAGTAAACTTAGTTGTGTATAATTTGGAGCTGCTTACCTCTTTGAAACCTGGAACGCGAATGATATTATATTTCCGTTCAAACTTACATTGTTACCTTACAATTTTGTTGATTGCCAAATAACTGCAAAGAATGCATAACCACTAAACTATCCTAAATGAACTACCCGACATTAAATGAAGTACCCAGGAGACATGGTTGCTTGTGGACGTAACTTCGTAAACGTACACACCATTGGAAGTTAGCTTAGAGATTAGCGGCTTTTTTTCTATTCTCATTTTGTTAGTTTTTTCGTTTGTTGTATCTGGTCGGGGCGGACGTCACAAGACACACGTTTCAGTTCGTCGTTGATCCATTAACTCAGTTTTATTATTACAGAGGGCAGCTAACCCTCTCTGTCCGCAGCTCGTGGTCGTGCGGTAGCGTTCTCGCTTCCCGCGCCTGGGTTCCCGGGTTCGATTCCCGGCGGGGTCAGGGATTTTCTCTGCCTCGTGATGACTGGGTATTGTGTGATGTCCTTAGGTTAGTTAGGTTTAAGTAGTTCTCAGTTCTAGGGGACTGATGACCAAAGATGTTAAGTCCCATAGTGCTCAGAGCCATTTGAGCTAACCCTCTGACCGAAAACGCTGAGTTACCGTGCCGGCATGGCTAAATAGAGGAGAAGTTCTCTGTGACAGGTAGAGTAGCTGCCAGCGTATGTAAGGCAGATGAGGACATGAGAAACTGAGTGATCGCGGTGAACAACACGAAAATGCGCCTAGGCGCGTGAGACAACTTTATTAGCAACTGGCCGGGGCCCACGAGAAAGGCAGGCTGCGGCGCGTGCGTCAAAGTACGTGACGCTGCAGGTGTTAAGGCCGGTTCCCACTAGAGCGCGGCAGCCCGTCGTGCGGCAACGGCAGCGGCAAGCGTTTTCCGCTTTGACGCGCGCGGCTCGCGCCATTGGCGTTCCCGTCTGGAAGCGGCAGACGCTTGCGGTAGCCAATGACGGACAGCCACTGAGGTGCGGGGCGGGACCCACTGTAACGCCCGGTGCGTTTGATTAACTATATCTTAGACCTACATGAAGGAAAGACGAAGTTGGGTGAAGACATACCAATTTTTCATTTTCTGTACAATGTACTCTTTCACATATTTCATTATTCATGTTTTATGTTTTCACTATAAACAGATTTCATGACTACCATTCATGATTGTTCACTATCTCCTAACACATTGAAACAAGGTACGATAAAAGAGATTATTCAGACAGTTAAGCGAGACAAAAATTTAAAATGTGGTACGGTAGCAGGTACACGAAAACAGTAAGAACACACAGGCTAGGGGGAAGGGATGAAAGTGGAGCCACCTGATAGAATTTCCCACAGAGCATAATGTAATCACCGCCAGCACCTTGCTGAAGAATCTCGAGAGAATAATATATACTTCGAACAGAGTTTTCGAAACCAGATTTTAAATTATAAGACATTGACCGGTGCAGACGCAAACCTTTATTTTTTATTTATTTATTTATTTATTGTTCCGTGGGACCAAACTAAGGAGCAATCTCGATGGTCATGGAACGAGTCAATACATGAAATTTTAACACGATAGCAGAAACAGATAAACTGAAATATAAAAAACATATTCAGGCGACAAGTCATAAGTTTAAATAAAGAAAATCAACAATGTAACACTGGAATTTGCTTAATTTTTTAGCTCTTCCAGGAGCTCCTCGACAGAATAGAAGGAGTGAGCCATGACGAAACTCTTCAGTTTAGACTTAAAAGACTTTGGGCTACTGCTAAGATTTTTGAGTTCTTGTGGTAGGTTATTGAAAATGGATACAGCGGAATACGGCACTCTTTTCTGCACAAGAGTCAAGGAAGTGCATTCCACATACAGATTTCAGTTCTGCCTAGTATTAACTGAGTGAAAGCTGCTAACTCTTGGGAATACGCTAATATTGCTAACAACAAACGACATTAAAGAAAATATATACTGCTAGGGCAATGTCAGAATTCCCAGACTATTGAATAGGGATCGACAAGAGGTTCTCGAACTTACACCACATATAGCCCGTTTTTGAGCCAAAAATACCCTTTTTTTAATCAGAAGAATTACCCCAAAAAATAATACCATACGGCATAAGCGTATGAAAATATGCGAAGTAGACTACTTTTCGTGTTGAACTGACACTTATTTTAGATACTGTTCTAATGGTAAATAAAGCAGCATTTAGTTTCTGAACAAGATCCTGGACATGGGCTTTCCACAACAGCTTACTATCTATCCAAACGCCTAGGAAATTGAACTGTTCCGTTTCGCTTATAATATGCCCATTCTGTCTGATCAAAATATCGGTTCTGGTTGAACTTTCAGTTAGAAACTGTAAAAACTGGGTCTTACTGTGATTTAGCTTCAAATTGTTTTCCACAAGCCACGATCTTATTTCATGAACCACATTATTTGATACTGTTCCAATATTACACACAAGATTCTTCACTACCAAGCTGGTGTCATCGGCAAACAGAAATATTTTTGAATCACCTGTAATACTAGAAGGCATATCATTTACATAAATAAGAAAGAGCAGTGGCCCCAGCACCGACCCTTGGGGAACGCCCTACTTAACAGTGCCCCATTGGGACTGAACATCACTACCACTCTCAATATTGCGGAGAATTACCTTCTGCTTTCTGTTCTTAAAGTAAGAGGCGAACCAATTGTAAGCTACTCCCCTTACTCCATAGTGGTCCAACTTCTGCAGTAATATTTTGTGGTCAACACAGTCAAAAGCCTTCGTTAAATCAATGAAAACACCTAGCGTTCGCAACCTTTTATTTAATCCGTCCAAAACCTCACAGAAAAAAGAGAATATAGCATTTTCAGTTGTTAAACCATTTCTAAAACCAAACTGTACATTTGACAGCAAATTATGTGAATTTAAATGCTCCAGTAACCTTGTATATACAACCTTCTCGATAACTTTAGCAACCTACAATAATTTATTGATTACGAGCTGCAGTTTACAGCTAAAAAGACATTAAACGGTAGCAAATTAAGGAGATGGAACTTAAGTAACCCAAGACCCACAGTTTTCCGATAATCTTAAAGTTACCGTAATGCAACGACTGACTGATACAGAGGATGGAATCCGCTAGAATACGACTGGATATCTTTGAGAAAAGAAGTGGTGAATGCAGCAGAGTATGTGAACGAGAAAAAAGTACAGTAGAAATCGTTAGATAAAACGTGATACATTAAATCTGACAAAAGGGAAAAATATAAAAGTGCTGCAAGTAAAGTAGGCCATGGGAAATAGAAATGTTTAAACATGACGTTGACAGAAAGTCCAAAATCGCAGTGCCAGCAGCCGTCTCCGGCGGGGAATAGGTAACTGTTTCAGACGAGTTTAGTTATTCTTGTGAGCGTATTTAAATGCATGCAAGCTCTCGGTAGAAGACGACAAAGAGTACCTTTTCAATTGCATACTGATTTCCTGTGGCGCCTGAAGAGAGCCCAGAGCTCACGAAGTGTGACGGACAAGCCGACTGGTGTGACGTTTCAAGTTCGTTGCTAGGAACGTGTTTCTCGTTGGCTCCGCTACTGACAGAGTGTGAAGGGCTCCTTATTGTGAGTTTCCATTCGGGCCGCTGGCTGAATTGCGCAACACCCGTATATTTGGGACACTCTAATGCGAAACTGGCTGGATGTTGGACAGCATAGGAAACTAAGTGCGGGAACAATCGTCGTCTAAATTCCGGTCGACCACGTCTGTCCGCTACAACGGAGGATCGCCGTATTGTGCCCCAAGCACATCTGCTCCCGCCATCCGAGAACTTGTACTAGAGTCCGTGCAACACTCTGCGTCGTACCACACCAATAGTGGAAGACTTGCAGTAGGTGGAAGAGGGGATTACCGTCCCACGCGTGGGCTACTCTTAAGGCAACACAGAGGACAGCGTTTCGAGTAATGCCTTGTCCCGGAAGGACAGATCGCCGGTGAATGGGGTCGTAATATCTTCAGCGACAAATAGACTACTACCCCGGACAGTCAGCTTTGACGAGTATGTAGGCGAGCTGGGGAGAGGCCCCATTTGTTTCGTACAGCTACAGCGGTGTTTGCACTGGTGTCATAGTGCGGGGAGCCATTGGCTACGACCTGATGTCGTGGCTGTCAGAATTACAGGGAACAGTGCCAGCACAACGTGCGTCACGGACATCCTGTCTTCATGTTTCGCTTTTCATTCTACAGTATGGTGGTGCCATTTTTCAACGGGAGAATGCTCGTCCACTCTTGGCTCATGTCTGTATGAACTGCTTGCGTGACATCGAAGTACTTCCGTGGCCAGATCGTGATTGGACACTGCACCAGAGCCAGTGTCCACAATATCAGGGACAGTTGCAACAGTTGTGCGTCATTTTGCCACTGAAGAGGATACAAAGGCTTTGTGACACCCTTCCCAAAGTAATTTGTACGTACTTCCAGGCCAGAAGTGTGTAACGTTATACTACTTAGTGGGCTTATACCGCCAAATTTGTAAATTTTACTCGAGCTGTGCTCACTGAAGTAACATCACTTACCCCCTTAAGTAGTAATATTTAATTTCATTTCCTCATCTGCTCCTATGTCCTTCACTTTGTTCCCAGGCGGTGTACAATGAAGTGACAAAATTCGTGGGATAGCAGTATGCAAATATACAGATGGTCTTGTACATGATGCTGCCAAAATCTGTATATGTTCATATTACTATCCCACGAATTTTGTCACTTCAGTGTATGCTGCCTGGGAAGAAAGTGAAGAATATAGGAGCGGAGGAGGAAACGAAATTAAACATTACTATTTAAGTGGTTAACTAGCCTGGTCGGTTAGCCATGCAGTCTAATGCAGTGCTTTCCAGGCAGGAAGGCGTACCGGTGCCCGGCACGAATCCATCCGGCGGATTAGTGTCCAGGTCAGGTGTGCTGGCCAGTCTGTGGATGGTTCTTGAGGAGGTTTTCCATCTGCCTTACCGAATGCTGGCTGGTTCCCCTTATTCAGCCTCAATTACACTACATCGGCGAGTGGTGCACCAACGCTTTCTCCAAGTACGCGTACACCATAATTACTCTACCACGCCAACATTGGGGTTGCACTAGTCTGGCATGAAACGTTGGTGTGGGGCGGTGGTGGGGTGGGTGGACTGCTGTAGCCTGTTGTGGGTTTGTGAACCAGTGAGGGCTACCGCTGGGACGAAGCCTCTCCGTCGTTTCTAGGTCCCTGGTTCCATACAGTAAGTATGTGGTGTTCTTTCAGCGAGAACAAAATCAAGTAAAATTTACAAATTTGACAGTATGAGCCTACTAATTAGTATGACGTTACACACTTCTGGCCTGGAAGTACGTACAAATTACGTGGCATCACGTACACGAGCTATAAAAACCCAGCCATTGACAGAGCTGTCTTTTTCACTGAGGTGATTCATGTTAAAAGGAGTCCGACGTGGTTGTGGCGGCACTACGGGAATTAACAGACTTCGAACGCGGATTGGTAATAAGAGCTAGATGGATGGATGGGACATTCCATTTCGGAAAGAGTTGGGGAATTGAATACTCCGAGTTCCACAGTGTCAATAGTATGCTGAGCATACCAATTTTTAGGTACTATCTCTCACCACAGACACTGCAGTGGCCGACGGCCTTCACTTAACGACCGAGAGAAGCGGCGTTTACGTAGAGTTTCCAGTGCTGACAGACAAGAAACACTTCGTTAAATAAATGCAAAAATCAATGTTTGACGTAAAAGTAACCTATCAGTTGGGACAGAGAGGCAAAATTTGGCTACGGCAGTAGACGACCCATGTGAGTGCTTTTGCTAACAACACGACATCGTCTGTAGCCCCTCACCTTGGCTCGTGACAATATTGGTTACACCCTATAGATTGGGAAATGGTGCGTTAGTCAGATGAGTTCCGATTTCAGTCGATAAGAGTTCTTGGTGGCGTCCCAGTGTGGAGCAGACCCTACGAAGCCACGGACCCAAGTTGTTAACAAGGCACTGAGCAGGCTGTGTGCCCAGTGTTTACATGAAATACACTAGGCCGCCTGCCCAACTGCAGTGATTCTTGACTGGAAATGGTTATGTTCGGGTACTTGGAGACTATCTGCATCTCTTCATGGACTTCATGTTACCGAACAACGCTGGAAAGCGCCATGCCTCCGGGCCACTGTTGTTCCCGATTGGTCTGAAGAACAATCTGGACATTTGGAGGGATTGATTAGACCATGCATCTAACATTCATAGGACAAAATAAAATGGCTCTGAGCACTATGGGACTTAACTGCTGAGATCATCAGTCCACTAGAACTTAGAACTACTTAAACCTAACTAACCTAAGGACATCAAACACATCCATGCCTGAGGCAGGATTCGAACCTGCGAACGTAGCGGTCGCGCGGTTCCAGACTGTAGCGCCTAGAACCGCTCGGCCACTCCGGGCGGCTTCATGGGACATAATCGACAGGTTAGTTCGTACCTAAAAGCCCGCACCGGCAACACTTTCGCAATTGCGGACGGCCAAAAAGGCAGCATGGCTCGATATTTGTGCAGGGGGACTTCCAACGACTTGTTGGGTCTACGACATTTCGAATTGTACAACGCCGGACAAACGGTTGTCGGACCCAATATTAGAAGGTACCAAATGATTTTTGTCATCTCGCTTTATTTCAAGCAACTGAATTACGCTTACTGTCATTAATCACCAAGTTGTAACCCAAATTGCTGGCTTGAATCCTACACAATTTCTGCCATGAATTGCGGAGACAGACCAAAAACTCTGCTATTCTGTTCTATGATGGGGGGGCATAGCATTAAGTTTTGCCCTTATTACCCCTCGTTGATTTATGAATAATTTAACTCAATAGCTGACTGTTCTCTGAAGTAGAACAGCGTATACGAATGGGATCTAATATCGCATTTATACCAATGCTGAATGCAGCCTCTTAACCGAGTTGTCTTTCCACGCTCCTTGTCTGTACTGAAAGCCTTAGTTTGCAGCTGCCACTGTTCCGGTTTCACTTAATCATCTGCAGTCAACGTGTATCGATGCGCAGATCTGTAGAACATTAATTGTAGACACTTGTTTGAATAGGAAATAGCAGTTTGTCCGGGTGGAAGGGAGTGGCATGAAGCTATTTCAGAACAATGGAGCCGGTGTCTATTATCCGCTGCAGCCAGAGCTAAGCGCCGGAGAACGGGCTGGCAAGCTGCTGTCGCGCACGTCCCAGCATCAATTATTATCGCCTCTCTACCTTCCCCCCACACCACCGCCCGTGGCACAATGGCGTCGCACAATTGTGGAGCGCCGATGAATGCTGCACGTAAGCAGACCACAATGCAAAACGGAAAAGCGAAAACGCCATCTGAACCGGAGTCTGGCCCCCTTTCATCTGCATCTCCCTCACACTCTTCCTCTTCACGTTGGTTCACTGTGCAGCTTCGGAAGAACTGCTTTTGTCTTAGTTGTCAATAGTTATCTAGCGCCTGGAAGCATTTCTAACACTTCTGTGCTCGTCTTCTTATTGGTGTAATGTGTCAGTGAGACAGAAGGCAGCGTCAACTTCCTGTTTGCGGCATTAAAGGCCCACCGTTTCTTCAGCTTCCTGTTTTCGGCATTAAAGGCTCACCGTTTCTCTATAATGGAAAGAGTTGCAGCAAGAAGCACCTGCTCGATATTCATCGGACTTGGTTGAGACACTCATTACATAACGGGTTTTATATCATTAAAGTTACGTCCAGTTCGGAACCACGAAGATCGCAATGAAAAAAATTTTCCATTCCGAAGGTGAGAACTTCGCAACCAAAACTTTTTTTATTCTGAAATACATATCAGTGATGTGTGACCACCAACAGGACGAACAAAGTCTTGTATTCGATATAGCATGGCAGCAAACAGTCTGCTTATGTCATCTTGGAGAATTTCTTGCCATGGCTGAAACACTTGCTCTGTCAGTTCATGAAGACTGCTGGTAGGAGTCTAGCGTCAATGTCTGCAACATCTCATCACATCCCAAATATGGTCTATGAGTAACAAGTGAAGCGAGGACGTGCGGGAAGTTTTGCTCCATATATTCCTCATGCCGTTTGTGATGTGGAATGCAATGTAAGATCTTGCAGTATATCTAGATCTACATCTACATGATCACACTAAAATTTAGATTTAATTGCCTGGTAGAGGATTCAGTGAACCAGCTTCAAGCTATTTCTCTACCGTTTCACAGCACACGGGGTAAAGGAGCTTTTGAAACTTTCTGTGCCAGCTCCGATTTCTCTTATTTTATAATGATCATTCCTCCCTCTGTAGGTGAGCACCAACAGAATGTCTTTCAATCGGAGGGCTAGGTTGGTGATTGAAATTTCTCGAGAAGATCCTGCCGAAACGAGAAACTGCCTTTGTTTTAATTATTGTCATCCCAATTCAAGTATCACGTCCATGGCGTCCTATTCATTATTTCGCCTTAATACAAAATGAGTTGGCCATCTTTGAACTTTTTAGGTGTCATTTGTCATTCTCATCTCATGTGGATCCCACACCGTACAACAATACTCCAAAAGCGTAGTGTAATCGCTCTCTTTAATGCACCTGCAGTATTTTATAACAAGGAAAACTTCCCGCCGCAAACCCCTCATATTTAGTGGTAAGATGGCTCAGTGAATATACATTCAAAAATAGGAGACCTCAAAACAGGAACAAGGTGTACGGTACTGTGAACAAAGTTATAGGTCCTAGCTGGAGATGTACAACATCGAATGAAATCGAGTAGCTACAGCGTGGTGGTCATGTGGTCATGGTTTTGGACTGCGAATGGAGATATCCGTGTTCAAATCTCCTTCGACCCCTTTCCTTCCACAAAATAATGAACTGACGGTCCGGTCATTGAAGTGTCTGTTCGCTGTATTTAGATTTGTGTCTGCGTCGTGGCGTAACGATAGTTTGTAACAGACGTTCATACCTCCTATTTGTTCTACGAGAGTACCACATATTACGACTCCTACTTTCCGTATTGGAAGTTTTCACTCTTGAATTCCACTGTTTTAACATACGTCACATACGTTCATTTCTGTGAGAGGTCTCTGCGGCCTCGCACCTAGTATCCCTATTCATCACGATTACTTGTGACGGTAATATACTCTTACCACATGACTCACATTCCATAGCCGATGTATAGTATGACTATTGCCAAGACTACAGAGTCAGAACACGTCAGTAATGGGACGGGAAACTCATAATTTTATGACAAAAAATGCTGCATGAAGGAGATCTGAACACAGATCTCCCACTCCGCAGTCCTGCACCATCACCACATAACCACAACTCCGTGGCTCTTGCTGTTCGCTCCATGTTGCACGCCTTGAGCTTGAAACTTCCACTATTTCTATTTTGCTTTCTGTTTCAGAGTTCAGTACACCTTCCTCCTGGTTTCATGCTTGATATGTCTTATGATTTTAAAGGGCTATTCAATAGTCATTTTACCACTAACTCTCAGGGAGATGCGGTGAGGAGTTTGCCTTGTAAGTGTTCTGCCAATAAATCGCAGGCCTTCGTTTGCTTTACCTACCGCATCATCTATGTGATGTTAGAAACTTAAGATATTCGTAATTTTAATCCCTAAGTATGTAGTTTAATTTAGTTTTGTGTGATTTATCGTGTAACCGAAATTTAGCGGATATCCTTTAGTATTCATCCAGATGACGTCACGCCTTTCATTATTTAGATTCAACTGCCACTTTTCGCACCATACAGGTATCTTGTCTAAATCATTTTGCAATTCGTTTTGATCATCTGATGACTTTAGGAGACGGTAAATGACTGTCTCATCTGCTTACGATCTAAGAGTGCTACTTGGATTGTCTGTTGTGTCATTTATGGCGATCAAGAACAGCATACGACCTATAACACATTTTTGGCGAACGCCGGGTATTCTGTTTTACTCGATAACTTTCCGTCAGTTTCTTAGAATTGTGAGCGTGCTGACAGGAAATCAAGTATCCATTAATAACTCAGGTGATAATCCATAGTCATGCAATCTGGTTGAAATGCGCCTATGAGTAACTGTGTCGAAGGCTTTCTGGAAATCTAAAAATACGGAATCAATTAGACAGCCCCTGTCAGTAGCACTTATTACTCCGTGAAAATAAGCAGCTAGTTATGTTTCACAAGAGCGATATTTTAGGAAGCCATGTTGACCATTTGTCTATAAATCGTTTTCATCGAAGTAATTCGTAATGTTCCTGTTGCAAATCGACGTTGGTGCTGTGGAGCTGTAATTCGGTGGTACACTCCAGTTTCCTTTCCTAGATATTGGTGTAACTTTTGCAACTTTTTAGTTTTTATGTACGAATCTTTCGAAGAGCGAGCTGGCAAATGACATTTGATACCCTGGAAACGAAGTCCATGACAGTGGCGCTAACCAAATCAGTCCTGTTGTTATACCTACTAGCTCTAAACACTTTGGTTACGGCAGTGGGAGAGAATCAATGCTTCCTGTGGCTTTTCAGCAGATCGTCTAGACACGTGAACGTCAATTTGACCACCGCAAATAGTTGTCTCTGACTCTACACTATGCATCCGACGCAATGCTCTGCTTTCTGTAGTTTGATGTCAGCGGTAAATGACACTTGACCACTCGAGATCCCAATGCAGCTCTCAGTAATATGTTCTGGTTATGCTCCGATTTCCTTATCATTCGACATTTCCCAGCTCAAAGTTCACGATAACCTGCACTTACAGTCCTCTGGGCATTGTATTGTATTGTATTGTATTGTAAGGAACTGGGGACCTAGAAACGACGGAGAGGCTTCGTCCCCGTCGTAGCCCTCAGTGGTTGACAACACCACATCAGGTTACAGCAGTCCACTCACCCAACTGTCGCCCCACACCGAACCCAGGGTTATTGTGCGGTTAGGCCCCCAGTGAATCCCCCGGGAACGTCTCGCACCAGATGAGTGTAACCCCAATGTTTGCGTAGTAGGATAATTATAGTGCACGCGTACGTTGAGAAAGTGTTTGCGCAGCAACCGCCGACGTAGTGTAACTGAGGCGGAATAACGGGAACCATCCCACATTCGCCGAGTCAGATGGGAAACCATCCACAGACTGGCTAGCATAGCATACCTAGGTACTAATTGATTCGTGCCAGGGACCGGCACGCCTTCCCTCCCGATAAGCAGTGCGTTAGACCACACAGCTGTCAGGGTGGGCCCTCTGGGCATACTCAGTTGAAAACTACACCTTTGATATACCAGTAAAGTTAGATACACCTAGCTGCCAAGATATAATCACAGGACTCTTCATCAGTAACAGTGAGGCTACTTAGCGCGAATAGACAGACGAAAATAAACTCGCGTAAGAATGAAGTTTTAATCAACGTCACATCTAGGAGTTCATGGTGCAGCACTTTCCATCTCCATTAGCGTAGGTGCTTCGTTCTCCACTGAATATTCCATTTTGATTAATTAGTTAATCACTAGTTGGTACAGAATGCATGTGATATGAGTCAGACTGCTTGACATAAGAGCACCAAAAGATGATTTGAGAATTAATTCTAAATGCAACTCTATACTCAAATCTAGGCTACAGTTGGTGTTACGTGGTATTAGTGATTCCTAGTGGTGACTGAGGTCTTGTCCAGCGTGCGTATTCAGCTTTGAAAACTGTCCAGTTCACTGACACGACTTGGTGGCACTTGTGCACACAGAAGGATAAGATACGGAAGGGAACCCAAATTTTTAGTTATTTGGATTAGTTGATTATAGCGAGAAAAGTATTTCTAGCACCGCACAAAAGAAATTATTACGTTAATTTTATTTATTCTCGAATCAGAAACATACAAATTTACAGTGGCCATACACATAAATAAATACCTACAGTCGTACTCAAAAGTATGCGGACGACCTGAATTGCATTTCGACTGATTCGAATGCAACCCACATAGCGCAGCTGTCTAGCAGGTCCTCTAATCGCCCCTCGGTACAGTCGTTTGACTATTGAAAGTGGTTCCAACAAGCCACCACTAGAAAACACTGCTCTGTATCGCAATAACTCAAGATTTAAAGTAATACCAAGGTACTACAAATATCAGGGAACATCTTATCACAGATAAGACGGTCCTTAAGGCTTGTAAGCTCACATTTATTACAATAAACGACATACCTGAAATGTTAGCACTCTCACTATTACGCCAGATAGGTAATTCACGTAGTAAGTTCGTCGTATTCATGATTTCCTCTTCAAAGTAACATTCCGTACTTATTATTTAACACAAAAAGAGATTACAAATTTAAGTTACTCACGAGCAGCTAGTTGAGAATATATATGAACGGCAAATGACACGACGAACCGCCTCGTTCTGCATATGGATTCATACCCAGGTCATGCAGACTAAGCAAATACTTCGTGACTGACGGAAACTAACAGTCATTCCTGACTAGGCATACAGAGAGTGATATACCTCGATTTTCGATAGTATCAGTAAACAAATATCACCTTTAAAATACACAACGTAAACATTTTTAACAGACGCGAATTCCTACCCAGCATCTATTGTCCTTGTTAACGAACTACGAGACATGTTAAATATTGCTTCTTCACAAGTAACTTACTTGAAATGCCATGAGGTAAAGCTTTGTGTTGGACAGGGATTCGAACCCAGAACCTAATTGGATTGTCATCGAAGCACAATCAACTGTGACATATCGGATTTTCTCGGCAGTAGTTAGATGTTTTAACTGAAATGACGAGACGAAACATTACCTTTTTCTTTCCCAGGACTCCAACTGGGGCCTATCGCTGTTATATTCTAGAGAAAACGAACGTTAAAAATGGGTTTGTTACAACAGCTGCGACATGTGAGCATATTTGAACTAGAAATAATATGACGAAGGGTTCAGTGCTGCCTGGGAATCGAACCCCACACATATCGTTGTAGACTGCATACTAAGAGACGTCAGCTACCGAATTTTTCGCCACTAGCAGCTCGGAATAACATCCTTGAACTTACAGTGATCTCGCAAACAGTTCTGTGTCTCACTGGGACTCAAAACCGTCAGATATCGTTATTGTTGACAACGAATGAAAATACATTAAAAATCAAAATTATTATCCACCTCCTGATAGGCGTTCTCATGCTAGAGCTTGATAATACTTAATAAAAGTTTTAGTGCCGGGCCAGGATTCGAACCCTTTCACGCGCAATATGTGGAGATGTTGAGGAATCTGCAGTTTTGAACAAACAACAAATTGCAGTCGAGCTGTATTGTCACGAAGGGATCAAATTCAGCGTTAAGGGCGGTCTGAGTTGCATTCCCAGTTCACAACAAATTGTATCGACATACAGAAGCTCAAATAAAAGATGGAATAAGTGTCCTGTGACCCTACGCAGCGTTTGTTTCGTCACTAGAAATAAATACCTAACATAAGAAAGGTTACTGTTGATAGGATTTCTACGTGTCGCGACTCCTGACTTTATTATGGTTCACCCTAATGTCTTCTTGGTAGAGAAGGAATATCATACTTAACATGAATGTCACAACACAATGCCATTATACCTTCTTCACTTGGTGTAGCCAGAAGAAAACAGAATCTGCCTCTCCTTATCAAAAATCATCAGCAGAATTTGGAATTTGGAGCCTGTGTGTCAGAATTCTCATCCAATGTGGCGCAACGTTGTTATGATAGAAAAATGAGTAGTGCAGGAGAGAGTATGGTGGTCTCTTGAATTGATGCTAGTCCATATGCCTATGTCTTTTTCCACTGTCAGTGTCTCCTTGTTGGCAGCCACTGTTCTGCGTATCCATGGTGGCGCTATTCCAGCCAGGCAGTAGAGCTTATCAGTTTGGGGTAGGTCTTAAGCAACCTGTGATCAACCTGCCGTTTCGTTGAGAGCAATGTCTACTTGTCTGGCATGAGATAACCTGTACCAGACTGGAGAAGCATATTCAGCAGTAGAAAAGCACAGTGCCATTGCAGAACAGCGAATAGTTTGTGGATGTGATCCCCACTGTGTCCCCGCTAGTTTACGAATTAGGTTGTTTCGAGCGGAGATTTTCGTTTTGGTGCTCTTGCAGTGAGTTTTGAATGTCAGAGATCTATCGAGAGTGACTCCCAAGTATTAAGGTGCGTGATGATGCTGGAGTTGGATGCCTGACCATGCAATATGTAGCTCACGATTAGATTACGTTAATTAATACCTATCACATACCTTTAGACCTTCGGCAGCGACCTTTTGGAGACAAATCGAAATTATAACTGCATCTCGCCTCTTTTATCTTGCTTTTTATTTATTATTTCATATGTAAGTTGCGCTGATGATACTGGATTTACGATCTTAGTGAAACTTTGACAATGTCAAACATATTCAATGTATTTCAGTAGCACAGCTACGGAGACAGAGAGCAGAATAACGTCACCACGCTACTGATGAATTTATCATTTGAATGATTTGATTCACTGTATTTCTTTTATACTACTTTATGTAGGTTTTCTAGCTGTTCCACCTGACACATTAAGTGCTAGAATATTCTGTCATATAATTCATTGGGCTTGCGATTTATATATCTCGTTACAGTTTCCTCACAAAATAATTAAAAAGCGTGGTTTTGAAAACCGATTCCAGTCTCAGTAAACATTATTGTATTCGTTCTTTGTTGTTATAAGCTTTATTTACAGTTTCGGAGGCTCCAGCCGCCACTGAAGCGAAGAGTACCAATACTGTAAGATACGTTGCATTTCTCCCTACTGACACTCAACTAGTAAGAGAAAAAAAATATCGCCTTACTTCAATGTTTTGTGTACTGCACCTCTGATTCTTTTCTGTAGCAAAGCTTTCCCGCGTTGAAGCACCTACGCACAGATGCTGCAGCGTCAGCTGCTCTGAAACCCTTTCCCCTCTCTGTATGCAAATGTCGGAACACTCGGCAGACCGCTGAGTTTACCCGCACTTTTCCAACGGTGTGGGATTTGCATTTCCGGGAACCCACCACTGTTCTGAGTTGTGTATACAATCAGCATCCAGGAGCAGAACCGTCAATAACGCGCACAGGTAAAACACAGATAGGTTTCCTGTAGTGAATTTCGGCGCTCTCTCACTCGAATACACGAAGCAGATAACCAAAATGAGTTCAATGCGAGATTTTTTTGCTACCTGAATGAAAACAGAGCTACGTCAGTAACAGGCGCACCTACGAAACTTTCTCGCTGTTACATCCGTACTTGTCTGACGATTTTGGAAGCTTAAAGTAAAACAAATATCAAGGTTGCATAAGTAGATTACTAAAACGTTCTGATTATCTAAGAAACAATTAGAATTTTTTATGTTAGTTGTAACTTTGGCAGAGGTTACTGCACAATCACTTATATTACGGATACTACAGTTTTGCAAACAATGATAATAAATTCAAAAAGTTTGGGACAACTTGAATCTAATAGCCGGCCGGAGTGGCCGTGCCGTTCTAGGCGCTACAGTCTGGAGCCGAGCGACCGCTACGGTCGCAGGTTCGAATCCTGCCTCCGGCACGGATTTGTGTGATGTCCTTAGGTTAGTTAGGTTTAATTAGTTCTACGTTCTAGGCGACTGATGACCTCAGAAGTTAAGTCGCATAGTGCTCAGAGCCATTTGAACCATTTTTTTGGAATCTAATATCCATGATTCAAGAAAACGGAATACTATATCTGCCCTTAGAAGAAATTATTCTGTTGCAAAACGCATGGTACAAGAATGGTAAATAATAATGCTAATAATAATAACTATAATGACAAAAACAATAAATCAAAAGTGAATATGTGAAATTATAGGAATGTCAATTTTTTCAAATTTGTGTTAAGCGATTTCCTCACTGTGCTCTTTTCAAATGAGGATATTGCCATCGAACAGAAGGGTGTGGCAGCAGTACTCAAGAATTTAACTGATCATGGGAAAACCGCGAAACGATAAGGTGAGTTTGCTGATGAGACTGAAGGAAGATAACAGAAATTTGGATGAGAAGAAAGTGTACAGTGATGACTGTGTGTTAGTTACTGGTGCACTCTTAGACTCAAGGAAAATATTTGAGATAAGCGAGACGGAAAGCTAGACCAACCGCGTTCTAATACATGAGGTCTGTTCCATATTCGTTCCCCAGTCACTGCTTACCAGTGTGGTTTACCATTCGTACGCGGTTCTCGACATTTATCCAAGAAATGGTTCTTCACACGGTTTCTAGTGATCTTTCTTTTAAATTAAGTAAATGACTCAACTTGTTGCAGTAGCTTTCTAGTACAGGTACGGGGCTTTCGTTTGTCACCATCTTTATTTTAGACTAATTAATTTTGTATGTTACTTTTTCCCCATAATTACTCATTTTTCTGGAACGCACGTCTCATTAAGTTAAATTACTGTTTCGTTCTATTTACGATCTTTTGGAATCTTGTTAATACCTGTGTGTCGTTCTGGAATTGTACTTAGTTGTCCTATGTACTCCAGGATGTGCGATTTTGGCGTTTAAGGGTACATTTTACCCAAGGACTCTCATTGTGCGTATTTTAAGAACGTGTGTTAGTTGCTCACTTGTACTGTTTACAATGTTGCCATCTATCGTCTTTCGTTTGCATAATGATGTGTGTATTTGGATTGATATTCATTTGTAGGTTACGGTAGTATGTCTATAGCTGTGTGTGGTGGTAGTTTCTCAGCAGAAAGAGGGCCTGGGGTTAGGGGAATGTGAGTAAAGGGAATCGCATCATGACTGAAATGTGCTCGCAAGCATTTAAAGTCGCTTATCCTGGGCTACGCAAACAATGAACCACAATTCATTCAAAAATGGTTCAAATGGCTCTGAGCACTATGGGACTTAACTTCTGTGGTCATCAGTCCCCTAGAACTTAGAACTACTTAAACCTAACGAACCTAAGGACATCGCACACATCCATGCCCGAGGCAGGATTCGAACCTGCGACCGTAGCGGTCGCGCGGTTCCGGACTGCGCGCCTAGAACCGCTAGACCACCGCGGCCAGCCACAATTCATTGGAGACACATACTGGATAACAAGATCTCAAAATAAGTTAGCAAAATTGAATAATAATTGAACCCTACGAGACTTATGCACCGAAAAGTGGTCTCTTACCTAACAATAAGAGAATATTTCTTCTTCACCATAGTATTCACTCCGACCAGTATGAGCTGCGCTTTTTCAAGATCTAGCAAATTGTATTTTATTTTTAACTTTTTCGCCGGACGCCCTTCCTGACAAGACAGTCCTGATGGTAATCTATGGGAAGGAAGTGATGACACAAAGCATTGTCTCTCCGTCAGTAAACCGCATAATCTTTGTTCTGCATTTGACCATATTTTAACATTTTGTGTTTTGTAATCCTTGTTGATGGTTTCGGGAATAATACTAGCTTTAGCCCAATCGAATGTGGGAATCAGCCAAAAAACTATAAACCCGAAAGGTCACCACTCGACGGTCGTTAATCCTCCATGCGGATCCTATCCGTGTGTGACACAACTTCCTGTCTCGTGAACAATATGCTACACGAGCCAGTCTGTAAAGAATATAAAACACATTCATTATAAGCAAAAACAAAACTTTATTACAGTCTACATTGGATGTTTTGTTGAAAAAGAAATGTGAAAAGCGTTCACAAATAAACAGGCCTGGGGCTGGAAAATGAAAACCTCTGAAAGGATCATAATGCCATTGACTGCGGAAGAAGGTGTGATCCCTGTAAGAGCACTAATTTGCCTCGGAATTTCACGGGCAACCCAACCTAAGGGATGCCGTCGGGGATGCCTGCGACTTAGGCACTAGAGTAGCAGTGAGGCTGAAAGGGTGTCGATGTCTCCGGCAGGTACATAATTAACATGCTCAACAAAGGTGTGTGGGTGGCACCGAGAGCGTTTTCTAAAAATGGTTCAAATGGCTCTGAGCACTATGGGACTTAACAGCTGTGGTCATCAGTCCCCTAGAACTTAGAAATACTTAAACCTAACTAACCCAAGGACATCACACACATCCATGCCCGAGGCAGGATTCGAACCTGCGACCGTAGCAGTCGCACGGTTCCGGACTGCGCGCCTAGAACCGCTAGACCACCGCAGTGTTTTCTAGCTTCAGCGTCTTAGTAGGACCTTTTGCTGTTTTATTCACCCACATGTTAACGTTGCATGTCCCCCAGCCTCCTTGTGATCACACCAAAGGAGGGGCGAAAAAGCATGAACACCTCTTGCTGCTTTGGATCGCTTTCAAATTTTGTCGATTGGTTTTGGAAGGTTCCTTGTGATTCCACTCTGTATACCAGAGCGAAACCTGCGGCCACAAAACACTACAAAGGGGTCAGATCACATTCAATGGGGTTGCAGCCCATGATGCGCATACGGTAGGGTTAAATCACCCAGGTGTTGACAGCAGGAACGGCATCGTGTTGCTCGTCGTATCTTGAAGTATCGTTTTCGGCCGCGAAACGTGTGGAAATCAACGCCCCAACCGAATGGATAGTTTCACTGACACCATTTATGTCACCTCCGGAGGACTCTTCGTGTAGATTCTGAGCGAAGGTGTGTCTGAAGCGTTTTCTTCGCCACTAATTGCAAAATCGTGTAATTTCAGCGATGGGTCGCGGTCATGGTTTCCATCGCAGAAGCGAAACAAAAGGGGTGGAATGTGTGTAAGAAGGGGTGTGAAGACTTTCCCACCATGTGAAATATATACGATGGCGTCTGGCAGAATTTTGGTGAAATTTGGTGATAATGTGCATTTATTAGCCCACATTCCACCTCACATGAACTTATTAGCGGGGGCCTTTTTTTCGCATGTCTCGACACATTGCTTTTTGAATTCCAATCCCGAAGGTGACATCGCAGGGTCCACGCTTCTGCACCGTTACAGTGGAAGGCTGCAGGCACCTTTGGGCCAAATTTCACGCTTATGCCTCGCAAATGGAGACAGTTACGGCGTTTCGAAGAAGTGGTCCTTTAATTTCGTTGAACAGTATATTAAATCGCTGATGGGAATCACTCTCCCAGTTTCTGTTTTATCACTACTGTTTTCTAGAATACACTCTCTTCTCTGGTCGTGTTAGTGAGTAGTATGTAATTTCTGCTCTATTAGTTGCACCTACTTTGTTATGCTAGTGGATGAACAAAAAATTGTTGAAATGTATGCGAAATCTTATTGGACTTAACTGCTAAGTTCATTAGTCCCTAAGCCTACACACTACTTAACCTAAATTAACCTAAGGACAAACACGCACACCCAAGCCCGAGGGAGGACTCGAACCTCCGCCGGGATCTGCCGCACAGTCCATGACTGCAGCGCCTTAGAGCGCTCGGCTAATCACGCGTGGCGTGGATGAACAGTTTGCTTAGAGCTTGTTACTTTTATCCACTGCACGACAATAAATTAGAATTGATAAACTCGGTAAATTAATTACTCTACTGGCCATTAAAGTAGCTACACCACGAAGATGACGTGCTACAGACGCGAAATGTAACCGACAGGAAGAAAATGCTGTGATATGCTAATGATAAGCTTTTCAGAGCATTCACACATAGTTGGCGCCGGTGGCGACACCTACAACATGCTGACATGAGGAAAGTTTCCAACTGATTTCTCAAACAGAAACAGCAGTTGACCGGCGTTGCCTGGGGAAAGTTGTTGTGATGCCTCGTGTAAGGAGGAAAAATGCATACCATTACGTTTCCGACTTTGATAAAGCCTATCGCAATTGCGGTTTATCGTATCGCGACACTGCTGCTCGCGTTGGTCGAGATACAATGACTATTAGCAGAATATGGAATCGGTGGGTTCAGGATGGTAATACGGAACGCCGTGCTGGATCCTAACGATCTCGTATCACTAGCAGTCGAGATGAAAGGCATCTTATCCACATGGCTGTAACAGATCGTGCAGCCACGTCTCGATCCCTGAGTCAACAGATGGGGACGTTTGCAAGACAACAACCATCTGCACGAACAGTTCGACGACGTTTGCAGCAACATGGACTATGAGCTCGGAGACCACGGCTGCGGTTACCCTTGACGCTGCGTCACAGACAGGAGCGCCTGCGATGGTGTACTCAACGACGAACCTGGGTGCACGAATGGCAAAACATCATTTTTTCGGATGAATCCAGGTTCTGTTTACAGCATCATGATGGTTGCATCCGTGTTTGGCGACATCGCAGTGAACGCACATTGGAAGCGTGTATTCGTTATCGCCATACTGGCGTATCACCCGACGTGATGGTATGGGGTGCCAATGGTTACACGTCTCGGTCACCTCTTGTTCGCATTGACGGCACTTTGAACAGTGGACGTTACATTTCAGATGTGTTACGAACCGTAGCTCTACCCTTCATTCGATCCCCACGAAACCCTACATTTCAGCAGGATAATACATGACCGCATGTTGCAGGTCCTGCACGGGCCTTTCTGGATACAGAAAATGTTCGACTGTTGCCCTGGCCAGCACATTCTCCACATTTCTCACCAATTGAAAACGTCTGGTTAATAGTGGCCGAGCAACTTGCTCGTCACAATACGCCAGTCACTGCTGTTGATGAACTGTGGTATCATGTTGAAACTGCATGGGCAGCTGTACCTGTACACGCCTTCCAAGCTCTGTTTGCCTCAATGCCCAAGCGTATCAAGGTCGCTATTACGGCCGGAGGTGGTTGTTCTGGGTACTGATTTCTCAGGATCTATGCACCCAAACTGCGTGAAAATGTAATCACATGTCAGTACAAGTATAATATATTTGTCCAATGAATACCCTTTTATCATCTGCATTTCTTCCTGGTGTAGTAAGTTTAATGGCCAGTAGTGTAGTATTCACTTTTTTAACTCATTAATTTGAACTTCGTGTTGTTAATCCATTTTTCTGCTTAAGTATTTTGTAATAGGTTTCTCGTTGTGGTGAGCAGTAGGTAACGCGGACGACCTGCTGAAGCGAGAGATGTATACATTGGTAAGCCAAAACATTAAGATGACCTGATTAATAACTTGTTCGTCCGTCTTTGGAAAGAAATATATCACTGATTCTGCTTGTATGGGATCCGACAGTTTATTGCTAGGTTTGTGGATGTATGTGACAGTAGATATCTACTCACACGTCGTGTAATTGGCGTAAATAACGGGCTGTTGATTCTCGTACGCGGTGATGACTCCCGGTAGTGAGTCATATGGGTTCCATAGGATTTAGATGAGGCGGGACGTCAACGTGAGTTCACTATAATTCTCCTGAAACCACTGTATCAAGGTTCTGGTTCCGAGACATAGCTATAATGTTGAAAGACGACATCGCCCTCAGGGCAAACATCAAGCATGAAGGGATGGAGGTGGTTCTCAGCTGTCAGCGAGTCTTTCGTTACCATCACAGGTCCCCATACATGCGCAGGAGAATGTCTCCCATAGCATAATACTTTTCTCAGCAGCCGACGTCCGTGATCGCTACAAGTTCCGAGCCTTCGTTCACCTCGATGACGGGGTTTGTGGAGACGACCATCGACCTAGTGTAGCAAAAATTTGCGTCACCCGAAAAGCCGACACGTTTCCATAGATCGACGGTCGAATCCCGATGGTCCAGTGCCCACAGCAGATGTAACTGATCACGTCGTTGGGTCAACATGTGAATACGTAGAGGTGGTTTGCTGCGGAGCTCCATGTTCAACAGTGCACGATGAACGGTGTGCTCCGAAGCACTTGTGCGTGCACCAACATTATACCTTTTCGGCATAGATGTCACACGTCACCATCTATCCTATTTTAAAGAGTAGGCGAGCCTCCGAATCCCACGTTCAGTGAAGAGCCGTGGACGTCCAACCACTTAGCGCCTACTTTCCATAGATGTTCACTACAGCAGCATATCAACATTCGACCAGCCTCGGCGTTTTCGAAATACTCGTTCACAGAGTCTGGGTAATAATAACCTGCTCTTTGTCAAAGTTACTTATCTCAACAGCTTTCTCCATTCGCAAGGGTCATCCTCCGTAAGTATCTGCTCCGGTTACATACTTCTGCTACCACGTCACTTGCCCATAACGCCACCAGGTGGCATCCAACATCGCGGTGGTCAGTGGTAATAACTTCCTGGCTGTTCAGTGTTGTGCAGTTACCCTCGCACGCCAGCGGTTATGAAGTAGGATCTGACCTGCAGATCGTTCTGCGGAACGACAATTACCGATCTACCAAGTACGAAGACATTTAAACGGTCTGTATGGTTATAAAAATGCTATTATTATTCAATTAAAAAGTGGTAGAATAATTAGTAGTATGTCTCAGGAAGCGCAGATTTGTCATATTGTACTAATTCACACGTAATTCATTTATAAAGTAATCCCACCATCGGAGCTGTTTTATACATATGACTTTGATTTCTTAAAGATTCAGGGGTGTGGGTTGGGAGGACGTGGTTCCCTGGTAAAAAATAACACAAGAATCGTTCTAAAATCAAGAATATGTCAAGTACAGCTGGATTCATTTAACTGTATATCCAGTACTTTTAAATTTCTACTTGACTTTCATGGCCATTACTTCGAACGTCTTATTAGACGTATACATCAAAACCGTAAATTCATTTCAAGGAGAGTATTTAGCACGACGTTCACTTAGATTTTATTACAACATCTGCGCAAAATCCGCTGCCAATACCTCTGATTACGTAAGATCATAATTAATGGGAACCTACTAATGAGTTCGAACATAATTTTCCAGTTCAGTCAGCCGTTATTATTAATTTCTGTTCAGATACTTGTTATAAGGTTTGGTGATATTCCAATCTTCGCATTTTATGAAATCCTTATATTCTAGAGCGAACATGTAGCCTTCTTTCTTTGCAGATGACATGAGAACTTTATACAAAAAGGAATCAACTTAATGTAGGTTGTTTCTTACAAAGAAGAAGACAGCAACCAGTCACTGTTAATACTGCTATTTATCTAAGTAAATAGAGCCGTAACCAGTTTAGAACTGACAAGTTCATCATCAGACGGCTGTTCACAAGATTTGCCAGATACACTTTACATAATCGTCAGTTATCGATTTTTGTTCTTCCACTGTGGCGAAATATTCTTGGTGTTTTGGTGCCATCGAAAAATTTCGCACCAACACACCAAGAATATTTCGCCACAGTGGAAGAACAAAAATCGAAAACTGACGATTATGTAAAGTGTATCTGGCAAATCTTGTGAACAGCCGTCTGATGATGAACTTGTCAGTTCGAAACCGGTTATGGCACTATTTACTTAAATAAATAGCAGTATTAACAGTGGCTGGTTGCTGTCTTCTTCTTTGTAAGAATCAACCTACATTCATTGTACACAGCCACGGTCTCACCATGTCAGTTTTAGACAACATAGCATCAACTTAAGCTGTGAATTGCCTTTATTCTGAATCGCTTTAGACAAGTGCGGGAACGCTTTCTGTGAATCCCTACCGTTAGAGCTTTAATTAATAAACAACTTAAGTACTAACCGACGCTAATTGTTCTGTAACTTTCACATTTATCACCTCACACTACTCCTTATTCCACGCATTTGATGTATAATTTACATCCGTTGCTGAAAATGGCATGTACATTTTCTCTTTTATGAACAAGTTTTACATTCGCGGAAATTTAGATTTTTAGTTATTCCCTTTTCTAAATGTCGGATACGCAGCTGTGACAACTCTAATTTCGGATACAGGATTGTAATACCAAACTGTGTTATGGACTGGATTCGGATTCCAAAATCATTTACGAGAAATTCTCTCTTAAAAATTGACTGGAAAACTAGTTTTCTTAATCATGTATGTGTTCTAATTGGGTACTGTAATGAAATTATCGCGCAGAAACCTGAACCCGTTATCAGCACTGGGAAACTGATATGCCAATTCACTTACACGATTCCTTGTAAGCATATGTTGATACATAACATAAGAGTCTCAGGAATTCTGAATGAAATTTTCACTCTGCGGCGAAGTGTGCACTCTTATGAAAATTCGTGCAGATTAAAACTGTCTGCCGGATCGAAATTCGAATTCCGAGACTTTAGTTTTTTGCAGCCAAGTACTGTGCCGGCTGCGCTACCCGTGCACGACTCCGCCTCTGCCTCATCTCCTTTCTTCCAGACTCAACAGTTCTTTTGCCACAATTTGGCTACGAAAGGCTACGGTCTCGAGTTCCAGTCTCAGTGTGGCACACAGTTTTATTCTGACAGGAAGTTCATCTTCAGGAATTCAACTGCACAAAATAATAAATTCCAAATCTGACTGGATGCACAAATTATAAGCTGATTACAGCAGTAAAAACAAAATAAAAATGAGTGAAGTTCTGTACACTTTACCTAGGCAGATAGGCGCACGTGACAGTAAAGTACGTTTTTTCCCGGATTCGGGGGCCGCGCTGGCCCTGGATCGAGTCTGTCCGGCAGAATAACGGCGAGGGCCTGTGTGCAGGCCAGTCTAGATGTAGTGTTTAGGTGGTTTCCCACACCCCAGTAGGTGAATACCGGACTGGTACCCACGTCTTGTGTTGCGCTATCGTCTTTGGCCAAACTGTCATATACCGTAATTAAATTCAAATGAATTCATGAGTCAAGTCAACCTAAATTATCCAAGTGCTAGAAAGGAGAACAGAAGTATGAGTAAAGTCTGTGATTGCCGCATCCATTTACTAGATAATCATACTATATACTTTTCCTGGAATTCTGTCTAAATGTAGCTGATGGTCCTACTGAGCTCAGGTTGGGCAGAGTACAGGTAGGAAGTCAGGAGAGTATACCATGTGTAGGCTTAACTCCAAGAAAGAGGCACGATCTACGTTGCGCCCTAAACGACAGGAAGACTTTGTATCACGTTTTTAACGTGAACAGTTTGCAGGTGCTGGATGGACACTCCACGAGCAGACAGTGAAAGAATGCAGTTTTACGCCGCCCTATCCTTAGCAGGGACTCAGCCTTCTCGGAATATGTCGACCCGAAGCAATACAAAGGCTGAAGTGGAATAAGGCAGGCGACAGTCCAGCAGTTTTGTGTTCGAGAACACACAGATCCACAGTTGACAGGCTGGCATCTAGTTAACTAGCTTGTTGTGAAAAAATAGCAAGAGCACCTACCATTCGATAGTATGGATAAAATACAGTGAGAGGAGAGGAGCTGCTGAGCGCACATACAGAAGACCTGGGTGACTGAAAATACAAGATAAGATAGGTGATGTGAGCAGCTGCTTCTCACAAACTTCAAACACTAAACAACATGGATAACTATGTTTGAACTGAGTATGAAAAGGCGGATTGTTGGAATTTCTAAACGGACTTGATTTGTGGGCACTCGGAGAAAGCACTCATTTGAGTTAGAAATCACGCACAGGTAAAAATTCTGCGTCTTCTGGGAGCACTCTGGGAAACTGCCTTCCATCCGAGACCCGCCAGAACTCGCTTGAGTCGAGAGATGGACTTTCATTCCATGCTCTGAGTCAACGCATGTGATGCAGAACTTTCAACCACAACCACCGCAGCTTTCAGGCTCCGGCAATGATATGTATGATAAGCCTCTGCAGCGTTCGCTAACCAAGTGATATGAATTACGTCCAATTTTCAGATCGACTTTAGGGCTGTTACGGTTCTGATTCGAGTACAGTCAGTAGTAATGTCGAATATGAGCTCAATAAAGATAGTAAGTGATTCCTTCTGTAGGTCGTTGTTTCCTCTCAGATTAACATTTGGCAGTCACTGCACGACATCCGCGAAGTCTATTCCCCTCCTCCCCCAACCCCACCCCCCTTCCCCTTACCACCCCTTTGTTGAACTGACTCTAACGTATTCACCTCCAGCGCATTACCTGACCTTTGCTAGTTGCTGTTAGTTTAATTTCGCTGTAAACATGTATTAATACCCAATGAGCCTCATGATTTCGTGTCTTATGTGCTTCTGTTTTACTTGAAGTCTACGGCAAATTGTAATAAGACGGATTTTATGGTGATCGTTCTTAAATTTAGTTTTTTGATGAAATTACCTATTTTAACATTTTGTAAGGTACCTCAGTCCACGCTCCCACGTATGCTAGGGTCATCCCAGTTTCATAAATTAATCTCATTAAGTTGTTCGTTTCACGACACCTGTAATTAAATTCACGTGATTCTGTGGGTGACCAACCGATGGTCGGTAAGGTCACCCGATACACCTCTTCCTGACATCCATGTCGATGGCTCAGCGTTAACCTTACCCCCGCCTCTGTTTCACGACTCGTAAACATTTAGAAACAAGTCACTACACAAATTCGATCCCGGGAAGGTTAAGTGGACGGGTAGCATATCAGGCCAACATCGAACAATGGCAATACGAAATCCAATTATAACCACGTCGGCGCAGTGTAGGTACGGGATAAAGGCTAAAGTGAAAGATGGAGAAGTAACTTAAACTTAAATCAAATTTCTACATTTTCGTCGGTAAAAGGCAAGATATTGCTTTTCGTCGTGACAAACTACATTGTGGTAAACAGCATAGGGAAATGGAAAAAAAAGATGTTGTAGTTTAGGAAGAACTAACGCGTTACGTACATTACCATAATCTTGTTTAGCTCTGCAGGGATAGATGCTTTTAAAATAAATGTAAAAATGAAAGTGCTCAGAAATTATTTGTACGCAGCACATTTCCCAGGTGAATTCATCTCAAAAGTACTTCGACAATTAGGTTGCATAACTGACGTACGATGTATGAGGTGTCATTAAAATATAACACCCGTAACTCTGACTGTAAAAACGCAACGTATGATCAGATAATTCAATCGCAATTACGTGGTGTATGAAGTAGACAAAAACTTCATTCTTTCTCCCATTACGGTATGATGATTATATGGTACCACTGAACTGCTACAAATTTTTATCATCAGCCCACTTTGGTGTGCTATTTCACATCGACTATGAAACTTTTTACCACTTAGGGCCATCTTTTCGCCGGGAATGGAAGCTTGTAGGTTTCATCTTTATCTCACAACCAAGAATTTCGGAGACACATCAAATTGCCAAGTTTTACTTTGGTATTTATGGTTTAATGTTGAGTAGGTTCACAGGCTTTTCTGTAATTTATTAATGCTGTTTAATGAGCTTTGAGTGAAAGCTTTTTTACTGAGTTCTAAATTTAACTACTTAATAATGAATCCATAAAGTTTTCACGACGCCTCCGGAAACAGCCGTGAGTGCAGATTGATAATGGTTTTTGCTTCTGAACTGTCGCTAGCCCTCACTGCCTGAAAATTTATCTACTCATATTCTTCTATATTCTGATCCTTAACTGCAACAGCAATAGAAATTACTTGACTGTTCAGTTACGTTTAATAAAACAGGTTCCGCTTTATTTATTTCTACATCTGTCTGTTGCTGCTAGAAGGAGCAACGATGCACTGCATTATGAAAATCTTTTCATTTAACACAGTGATGTAAAAGCACTTAACATAGGCTTAATAACTTCTTACATCTGTGAAGTTACTCTTATTTAATATGTAGCGCCAGAACATGTAATAGTGTTTATGGTGACAGAATTAAAGCAGCCTCATCTTCTCGAAAAATGCAAATTTTGTCTTTAGTTTTAGTTGCTGCAAATACAGTTCAATGGATACTATACCATTATCTTGGAGAATACTATGGAAACATGGCCACTAAAAACAAGTTGTAGTAGTAGAAGCTGATTGTTAGTTTCAGTGATGTACATAAAAACAAAATTGCATGGCAGTGTTATGAGTGTAATGTGGTCATTGCGTAATGTTCGATGAACATTGGCGAAACATTATACTCACAGCAAGGTAGCTCTCTTTACAACAATTGTTAGTAACGTGTTTCTTATGTATTCGATTCCTGCAAGTGCTTCATACTTTGACATTGATTGTGATCTGTTTGGCAATGTTTTAGCTGGGATGTCAGTTAAGATACATTAGTAAAAAAATACCAAAGAATATATAACCTCAAGAAACAAACCTTGCGCTATGCTGACAGCAACAGTGTACCATATGAAATAAATTTACCTCACACTTCCACGTCGTCTAGGTGAAACAGCTAATTCTGCTAATTCAACGTTTCTATTCAACTGACAAACATGATAACAATGCAACATTCTCATTTTGAGGCTGATATGGAATGTTACAGACAGACTTAAAGAGTGTAACTATGTGGGTGAATATCCGACGTGCTGCAAGTGCCTAAGCACTGAGACATTGTTAACAAAGTAGTTAAATGGTTACTTTATAACTTACAGGACCATGTTAAATTACTGTCGTGGAAGAATAAAAGATACTTGTTCAAACCGCTTGTAGCGTGGTATAAGTTCATCTCTTTCCGTAGGTTCTCAAGCTTGTTATTATTTACTGTTTGTCTTTTATGCGTACAAAAAATTCATAAGGTAAGATTAGAAATAATATGTATCTTAATAAATCTGTACCAAACCGTCCGTGACAGCGTGATTCGACCTGTTCAAGTACGCAGAACACACATAAAAAACACTTCACCCACTTGTGTGCAGCGTTCATTTATCCTTATACAAAGCAAGTTTCTGCTGGTGACAAGTTTTCGTTATCCCTGAGTAAGATTAATGAAAGACGCGACAGTCATCGTTAAAACTAGAATAAACGCCATTCTGCGAAACACTGAATCCGACACTGTATTAACTCAGAGACAAGCAATGCTTCATCTATTCGCGGATTACAACCAACTAACAAACAGAGAACGTCAGAATGTTTCCTGGTTTATACGTTTCCTAGTGTGAGTAGGTCTCTCTAATCTGTCCTTCTCCGACTAGTACACTACTGACCATTAAAATTGCTACACCACGAAGATGACGTACTACAGACACGAAATTCAACCGACAGGAAGTAGATGCTGTGATATGTAAATGATTAGCTTTCGAGAGCATTCACACAAGGTTGGCGCCGGTGGCGACACCTACAACATTGTGACATGAGGAAAGATTGCAACTGATTTTTCATACACAAACAGCAGCTGACCGGCGTTGCCTGGTGAAACGATGTTGTAATGCCTCGTGTAAGAAGGAGAAGTGCGTACCATCACGTTTCTGACTTTGATAAAGGTCGGATTGTAGCCCATCGCGATTGCGGTTTTTTCGTATCGCGACATTGCTGCTCACGTTGGTCGAGATCCAATGACTGTTAGCAGAATATGGAATCGGTTGGATCAGGAGGGTAATACGGAACGCCGTGCTGGATCCCAACGGCCTCGTGTCACTAGCAGTCGAGATGACAGGCATCTCATCTGCATGGCTGTAACAGATCGTGCAGCCACGTCTCGATCCCTGAGTCAAGAGATGGGGATGTTCGCAAGACAACAACCATCTGCACGAACAGTTCGACGACGTTTGCAGCAGCATGGTCTATCAGCTCGGAGACCATGGCTGCGGTTACCCTTGACACTGCATCACAGACAGGAGAGCCTGCGATGGTGTACTCAACGATGAACCTGGGTGCACGAATGCAAAAACGTCATTTTTTCAGATGAATCCAGGTTCTGTTTACAGCATCATGATGGTCGCATCCATATATCGCGATATCGCGGTGAACACACATTGGAAGCGTGTATTAGAAATCGCCATACTCGCGTATCACCCGGCGTGATGGTACGGGGTGCTATTGGTTACACGTCTCGGTCACCTTTTGTTCACATTGACGGCACTTTGAACAGTGGACGTTACATTCCAGATGTGCTACGACCTGTGGCTCTACCCTTCATTCGATCCCTGCAGAACACTACATCTCATCAGGATAATGCACGACCCCATGTTGCAGGTCCTGTACGGGCCTTTCTGGATACAGAAAATGTTCGACTGCTGCCCTGGCCAGCACATTCTCCAGATCTCTCACCAATTGAAAATGTCTTTTCAATGGTGGCCCAACAACTGTCTCGTCAAAATACGCCAATCGCTACTCTTGATGAACTGTGGTATCGTGTTGAAGCTGCATGGGCAGCTGTGCCTGTACACTCCATCCAAGCTCTGTTTGACTCAATGCCCAGGCGTATCAAGGCCGTTATTACGGCCAGAGGTGGTTGTTCTGGGTACTGATTTCTGGGGATCTATGCACCCAAACTACATGGAAATGTAATCTCACGTCAGTTCTAGTATAAAATATTTGTCCAACGAATACCCGTTTATCATCTGCATTTCTTTTTGGTGTAGCAATTTTAATGGCCGGTAATGTAATTTCACTTAAAGGTAATATACTCCTGACATCTTCCGCCTCTCCGTGTCTCACTACTTGAGTAATGAGTCAATTGTCACAAAATCATCTGCCATCTTCTTATTAATGCCCCTAGTACCACGGGAATCAATACGACCCCATAAGCCCTATTGTTTTCGAAACTGTTATTTCCAAAATATATAACATTTTGTGTCTGAATCAGTTGTATCCGAAGATGTTTCGCTCTTTTTTTATGTAAAACACATTTAAATTTGCTCATTGTTTTTGCACTGAATACCACTGGTGTCCTTAAGACCACTTCTATATCGGTTGTTTCTTTTCTTCTCTTTTTGCTTATAGAACGTAATATTTATGAAAACACAATTATGACTGTGACGCTGAATAAGTGTAAGTTCTTTACTTCTGGTTTTATGACGCCCAGTGGCACTGAGTGAAAGTCAGAATTCCTGATACTATGACGGTTCAACTTCCGTCACTGTTTCCACTGGTAATTCGCCATTCAGAACTCTATACTCTGTTGCAAAAGACAAACCTCTGACTGTAGTTTCACTCATTTTCTTTTCCAACAGCTGCCTGCATCCATAGCGTCCTCGACGGCGAGAGTTCATCAGAGACAAGAGTATCATCTGTAGTGCTCCAAGAAAGTGTGGAGGAACTCCTGTTATTTTCTATGTGTATAATCTGTCGGTCAAGGTAATTAGCGGTCTGCGATTGTTCGCTAATGATGCTGTGGTGTATGGGAAGTGTCGGCCTTGAGTGACTGTAGGATTACACAAGACGACATGGAAAACAATTTCGAGTTGATGTGATGAATGGCGTTTAGCTCTAAATGTAGGAAAATGTAAGTTAATGCAGATGAGTAGAAAAGAAACACTTAATCTACGAATACACTACTAGTAGTGTGCTGCTAGAGACAGTCACGTCGATGAAATATATAGGCGTAACTTTATAAAGCAATATGAAACGGATTGAGCATGTAAGGACAGTATTAGGGAATGCAAATGGTCGACTTCGATTTATTGGGAGAATTCTAGTAAAGTGTGGTTCATCTGTAGAGGAGACCGCATATAGGTCACTAGTGCTAGCCATTGTTAAGTACTGTTCGAGAGTTTGGGATCCACACCAGGTAGGATTAAAGAAAGACATCGTGGCAATTCAGAGGCAAACTGGTAAATTTATTACCAGTGGGCTCTAACAACATATAAATAGTACGGAGATGCTTCGGTACCTAAAATAGGAATCATTGGAGGCAAGGAGACGTTATTTCCTGGAGCACTATTAAGAAAATTTAGAAAACCGGCATTTGCGGCTTACTCTGAACGATCCTACTGCCGCCAACGTACATAACTCGTAATTACGATGAAGATTGTCTTAGAGACATTAGGGCTCGCACGGAGGCATACAGGTAGCCGTTTTTCCCTCTCTCTATTTGCGAGTAGAACAGAAAAGCAAATGACATGTAGTGGTACAACGTACCCTTCGCCACGCACCTCACGGTCGCTTGAGGATTATGTATGTAGGTGTAGATGTATACATGTATTGTTGCCAAGCGCTGTGTAAAGCACGTGCTCTTTTGTGTGTTGGAAAACTATATAAATGAATGTAGCTGTCTGCCGCACAATGTGCTAATCACCACCAAACTGTTCCATTGCTGTGTTTAATATGTCCTGTAACATAGCACATTTTTCATATATCCACTCAGTTCCAAAATAAAGTGTACGCCGTAATGTTAAGTGTAAAGTCCACAGCGGCGTCTCTGGTAGTGTTCTCGATCTGTATTCAATGTGCTTTTCAAATGGTTCAAATGGGTCTAAGCACTATGGAACTTAACATCTAGTCCCCTGGACTTAGAACTAATTAGACCTAACTAACCTAAGGACATCACACACATCCATGCCCGAGGGAGGATTCGAACCGGCGACCGTAGCAGCAGCGCGGCTCCGGAGTGAAGCGCCTTGAACCGCTCAGCCACAATGCGTTTTTGCACAGTGTATAGACAAACAGTGTAGAGATGAATGTTTCGTTTTGTCATTGGCAGTTTTGCTATTTGCACTTATTTGCAGCCAATTTAAACGCAGAAAAAATGTGCAATATTTATCAAAAATGCCTTGTGAGGTCCGTTAACAAGCTATCTGGTTCGAACGAGGCAAGCTGGGTGCTTCAAGTGGGTAATCATCCGAAACATTGCAGCCGTGTCTGTACAGCGTGTAAACAAGACAATGGGGTGTCCACGATAAATTGGTCTACACGTTCTCCGGATGCTAACCCTACCACAAAATGTCTGGTCGTATATTGCGATGAATTTTAAAGGAAAGCAGCTGTCATACAAAATCAGAACGACATGGAGATCGTTATCGAGAGAATATGCAGAAAATCCCGTGAAAAGCCTGCGAAAAAGGTGCCAAACTATAATGGTTAATGGTGGTGATTGGATCAACTGTTAGGTAATTGTGCAGTTAGCAATAACATGTATTTTCATGTAAACATATATTTATAATAGTATTTTTATTTCGTACAGATATCGACGAAAAAGTTCTTGTGGAACTCACTGAATATCTCAATATGCTAGGGGAACCCGAAATCCACCGACACAATTTTGAAATTTGTTGCAAAATATTTTCTGAATATTTTGTTCAAATGGTTCTGAGCACTATGGGACTTAACATCTGAGGTCATCAGTCCCCTAGACTTAGAACTACTTAAACGTAACTAACCTAAGGACATCACACACATCCATGCCCGAGGCCGGATTCGAACCTGCGACCGTAGCAGCAACTCGGTTTCGGAAGCGCCTAGAACCGCTCTTCCACAGCGGTCGGCGAATACTTTGTCGTAAGTCATGCGGGATCTCAGAGGGCTCGGCATTTCTGTTGATTTATTATCCCCACTTATGCGCGTATCTGATTTGTTAAGTAAGCCATATGACGGCGGTCTTGTTTAGAAACAAACTTGTTTCCGTCACTCACGGTACATGATGTCGGGAGTGCTAACGTACACTTTATTCTTCGCCATAAAGTTGAATTCCGTATTGCCCAGTCGTATCAAGATTTCATTTTTAAAGTGTAACCTCGCAGCACAATATTGTTAAATGGAAATGGAGCCAGATGTAAACTCCCCACAAAATATTGTTAAATGGAAATGGAAATGTGCCAAGCGTAGCCTCGCCACAAAATAATAATAATTAAAATGAATTTTTCTAATATTGTAACCTCTGAACAAAATTGACTCCCATTTATTGTCTGTGTGCAGAAATGCATTCACACTTAATATTCCCACAAAATTCTTTTCTCATTTGATGTCAAGTTCGAAACAGAAAAATTCCTAAGCACCAAAATAATAAAAAAAGTTTTGTAGCCTGATGAATCTATAAGGACAGCAGCGCTGACCTTCGGCCCTGTATTCTGAATAACAAAAGCAAAAATTCTTACCTCAATATAACTGCAATTATATCTGCTCTTAAAGCTGGCGTATATATTTTTTTTTTTTATTCTTGGAAGCAATGATAATGCACTGGAAAAATTCTTTAAATTGAAATGAATGCTTTTCTTTAAAAGAATTGCTTTATATTATAAAAATTATTATTGGGGCATTTTTGAACAAACTAATTACAATTAACATACATTATTTAATATGCACAAGGCTGCTTCTTTACCTTCTACAACAATACTCATCCTCCAGAGTCCTGACGAGAGTCGCGAGCAGAGCACACAGCCGACGCATGCCGACTCCCGCCGACTCACGCAGACTACACCCACTCGCTACCGACTACTACTGTCGACTCGCTACTGAAGCCGACCGACTACTACTGTCGACTCGCGCAGACTAGCGCAGACTAGCGACAAGCAACAACTAACGATAAACCACTCTCCGGTCAGAGATTCTCTCATGCCTCGCCAATCGCCTGCAAAGCATACGTCTTACAAAAGTAGTGTGCATTTTACGACATGCTTTAGCATGGACAGGGTTAATCATGAAGAGCTGTAAACGTTGCAGATTTGAAATTACTGTAACGTGGATGCCGTCGCGGCGGGGACTGCTCAGCCTACGGTCTCGACCGCTTATCCATTGCATTCAGTGAACACATGCAGTATACCAGGTACGTAATTGTGAACCCTTCATTAGTAAAGGTATGCATCTTTACTGATATATATCACTGCCACCCTACGCCTCTTCAAATGCCACTCCGGCCATCTATACTGAGGGGGAAAATTGCAACACTAAAAAGTAATTAATGTAGACTAATGAAATTTCAGGTACACATTTGACTAGGAAACATATCTATGTGATTAACTCTGTAATAGCACACGCTAACTTAAGTGCGAGATAATCATTGTGAATGTGAAATCCTGGTACATTAATAACGAGTGAGGCCAATATGTTGAATGCAATCAAACACAAGTGCCTGCAAGAGCTGAATGTCATTTTGGGGATGTAGTACCATGCCTGTTGCACTTGGTCTGTCAATACAGGGTTGGTTAAATCTGGTTCTGGATGACGCTGTCTGAAGATGTCCTATATGTGCTTGACTGAAGACAGATCCGCTGATAGAGCTGGTTAAGGCAACGAGTAGAGCATGTTCGGTTGAAACAGTGGTATGTGGTCCAGCGTTATCCTATTGGAAAACACCCCAAGGAATGCTGCTCATGAATGGCGGCACAACAGGTCTAATCGCCACACAGACGTACAAATTTGCAGTCAGTGTGGTGGGATAATAATGAGAGTGTTCCTACTGTCATAAGAAATTGCACCAGACACCATTAGTTCAGGTGTAGGTCCGGTGTGTCTACAACGAAGAGAGGTTTGTTGCAGGCCCTTAATTAGCCTCATTCTAACCAATACACGACCGTCACTGGCACCGAGGCAGAAATAGTTATCGTCAGAAAACACAACAGATCTCCATCTTTCCATTCAACGATCTCTCGCTTGACGCCACTGAAGTCGCACATGGCAGTAGTTTGGAGTCATTGGAATGCATGCTACAAGACTTCTGGCTTGGAGCTGTCCTTGTAACAGATCTTTGTGTCACAGTGGAACCAACTGCTGCTCAAACAGCTGCTGCAGATACGTGCGATGCGCCAGAGACATACGAGGTGCAACAATAAAGCAATGAGACTGATTTTCTTTGCAAGATGTGGCAACCCTCCAGGCTTGCGGAGGCACAATATCTTTGACCATGGTCTATAAGCTGCTTTTGGTGCAAGCAGCACATCGATGCAACTGCTCAGTCGTGAGTTGTGCTGTAATACGTTAACACGTGTTTGTGTCTTTCGTTACGGAAATGGAACTGCATAATATTGTGCAACGGTATGCCATTTCTTTTTTGCGTTAAATTTGGTGAAAACGTGACGACAACTTACGGTAAGCTTCAGAAGGCTTTTGGAGAGGAGCTTATGTCAAGAGCTCAAGTTTTACGTTGGCATAAAATGTTTAGTGAAGGTAGAACAAATGTTGAAGATGAAGACCGCAGTGGACGACCATCAACCTCACGGATGGATGTCAACTTGGCCAGGGTGCGTGAGCTCGTACGACCTGATAGAAGATTAGCCGTGAAAATGATTGCAGAAGAACTGAACATCAATCGAGAAACGGTTCGTCTAATAATAACTGAAGATCTGGGTATGAGAAAGATTTGTGCAAAAATTGTCCCCAATAATCTCACACCACAACAGCGAGAAACACGGAAAAATGAGGCATCCGATCGGTTAGAGCGAACGGAAATCAATCCAGAATTGTTGAGCTGTGTTATCACTGGTGATGGAAGTTGTTTTCTTCAGTATGATCCAGAGACAAAACGCCAAAGTTCGAAATGTTGCTCAAAGGGGTCACCCAGACCAAAAAAAGCTCCCATGTCAAAGACAAAAGTGAAATGCATGCTTGTGTGCTTCTTTGATTCCAAGGAAATTGTTCATAAACAGTGGGTGTCTCCTGGACAAACAGTTAACCAATATTACTAGAAATAAATTTTGGAAAGACTTCGTAAAAGAGTTCTTCGTGTCCATGCCAACATTGCTGATAATTGGATTCTGCATCACGATAATGCGCCATCCCATACTGCTCTGTCAGTACAGCAATTTTTAACCTGAAAACAAATTTCAGTACTACCACAGCCACCTTATTCACCAGATATCGCTCCAAGTGACTTTTTTTCAATTTCCAAGAGTCGTAACGGCGATCAAGAGACACCATATTCAATTAACACAACATGTCCAAAATGCTGTGACGAGGCTCTTGGAGGATATTACAGAAGATGAGTTCCAGAAATATTACCATCAGTGGCAGATGCGCAGGAAAAAGTGTGTGCAATCAGAAGGGAACTACTTTGAGGGAGACAACACTAAACTTGACTAAAACGTTAAGCAACATTTTTTTCACATCAGTTTCATTACTTTATTGTCACACCTGGTATGCCAGACACGATGATCTTCCCTCTCAGTAATGTCAAATGTCCGTCCGGAGCCCATTCTTCTTGCGACCATACATCCTTGTTACTACCGCTGCCAGCAATCACGTACAGTGGCAATATTCCTGCTAAATCTTTCCGCACATATCACAGAGGGAACATCCAGCTTCTAGCATCCGTATTACACGACCTCGTTCAAACTCAGTGCAGCGTTTATAATGACGACTTTGTCGCCTAAAAGACATTCTTGACTACGAACAACTCACCTCTTTCGATCTCACATGTAACTAACGCTCACGACCGTTATAGCGTGCGCTTAAACCAAACCTGTTTTGCTTCCTCATAGTGGCGCTACTATTGCCATTCTTATACGACTGGGGCGAAATTGTAATAGGTTTACCTTTAAGATATTACCAACTTTCGTTTATGTCACACAACTCCTTATTTGTGTTCTGGCAGGCGCACATCACTTCTTCTTCTCCCAGTCTAGATTTTACCCACATTATCCAATGGAACGCGCTCTTACCATTTTTAACAAACGTTTTACCGTTTTACTCTATTTTTAACAGAGTCAACAACAAGCTAACTAACTAGATGATAACCTGGCGACTGCGGGTCTGTGTTCTCAGACACAAAAGTGCCGGACGATCTCCTGTCTCATTCCACTTCACAGATATCTACCTTTCTATTGCTTAGGATCGAGAAATTCCCAGTACACTGACTTCATGCTGAGGGCAAGACACAGGAAAACTGCGTTCCTTCATTCTCAACTTGTGGAGTGTCCATACGGTACCAGCAGCCTGTTTATGTTAAAAACACGATATATCTGCTTCCTGTCGTTTAGGACACAACGTAGATGGTGCCTCCTTGGCAGGCTTTGGCCCACGAACAACATTCTCTTCTGACTTCCCACCTGTACTCTGCCCAACCTGTGCCTAATAAATGGTTCAAATGGCTCTGAGCAATATGGGACTTAACATGTGAGGTCGGCAGTCCCCTTGAACCTAGAACTCCTTGAACCTAACTAACCTAAGGAAATCCCACACATCCATGCCCGAGGCAGGATACGAACCTGCGACCGTAGCAGTCGAGCGGTTCCGAATTGAAGCGCCTAGATCCGCTCGTACACAGCGGCCGGCGTGCTCAATTGAACTCCCAACTACATTCAGACAGAATTCCAGAAGAAGAATTTAATATGTACCAGGGTTGGAACTTAAATAGTGGCAAATATTTATTCACGACCGATACAAAAGAGTTACATGTTTGCACCTGTTACTGTCCTTTAAAGTAGTCACCAGCGTTGTATAGAACCCGTTGCCAGCGATGTGGTAGGCGTAGTATAGTGTTAGCTGAGCGTATTCTGTTGATGGTGCGAATGGAGAGATCTAAAGTTATTGTGATTCGCCTGTATGACTGTGATGGTGTTATCCTAACGCATTACGTTCCTCCACGGCAGCCCGTCAGTGCACAGTATTACTGTTCGTTTTTGGAGCATCACCTGCGACCAGCTTTGCGAAAGAAGCGGCGACACTTTCTGCACAACCTACTGTGACGTCCCTTCCTTCCTTCTTCACTCGCCGGGAGGAAACGCGTCTCGTAACGATGCTCGTTCCTGTCGGTATGACGTGGAACAGCACCTGTAACTCTTGTAAGAACACAACTCCTGGCGCGGTTTAGAAATATTCTATTATCTGTCCGCAACAGTCTTCTCAGATTGTGCGAACTCGTAAACTGCAATCGTTTATTTTTATTTTTATGCCCGGTTAGTTCCGCAATGAAATAAAATCTTGATCCTTGATTTCATCATTACGGTCGTTTTTCACGTCATACATAGCGAGGACGCTATTCCTTTGCTACGCCCAGTTCAAGGTTACTAAATAATAAGGTTGGGCAGTGAGCGCTCTGCTCTGCCATTGGCTGGCCAAGTGACGTCAGCGTGGAAGCAAGCGCTCACAAGCAGACGACACGGCATGGGCGTTTACGTAAAGTTCTTGGCGGCAGATTTTGTTTATACCAGAATTGAGATGTCATAACTGCTTTTCTGCTGCTAAAATATTACAGTTAAAACTGATGAGTTATATTATTTCGCAGCATATGCCTCTCACATCGGTAAAATATCAGATCGCAACCACACTGACACACGCTTGAAATTCGAAACCTTGGCTCAAATAAATCAGAAACTATTCCTTTAATCGCACTGAAATGAATTTACTTAAGAGCTCGAAGTTGCACGCACTTGTTTGTAAGAACAGCATTCCTTCTTTCTAAAGCCGCTATAGTATTCACCAAAGTAACTTTATCTGTGTTTGAAACAAAAACTGTCATCTGTACATGTGCTCTTATTATCATTATTCTTATTTGGTGACAGCTTTTCCAGAGTTTCCAGAGACCTCTTATGTAGTTCTCGTTTCTTATACCGTTCGGTTCTGTCTTCTGTCGCGGGTGACACATTGACAGTCGCACTACTGCACGGCAAATTGCACTAAGGAACTGCATCTGGCTTGAGCATTCTTTTTCGGGGCAAATTAAGCAATTCAGACTGTAAATCCCTTAAGTAATCTGTTTCTGCGAAATGGTGAGAAAATATTCGTGCATGCGCAACATTTACACTGTCTTTCCTACAACATTTCGAAAACCATAGTTTTTGTAATGTTTCATTACGCGGGAAACTGTGATATATTACGTCAGTTACCATTGTGCTCCGGTTGTAGGAAAAACAGCCTGTAACAGCGCAGCCTGCCATTGTAAAAATTAATTTTCTCACTCACTTGTAGATTCTCCAAGAAGAATTTTACAGGAAGAACCATAAATTATAGAGCTGGCGAACACAACGTTGATCCCGCTGTCCACTATCGCTAACTATTTCAGTTCCGAATCAAATATCAATTACAGCAAAAACCCTAAACACTCCCGAATTCCGAATGTTTCCGCTGTTGACTGAGTACCTCAGAAGAAAGAACTCAATCAAAATACTCCTTCAAACACAAAACAACACAACAATCACACACAATTCGAACTGCGTACTGTTTGGCACAGCTGCTTCATCCTTGACGGCATGCGCACAACTGAGAAAACACATTGCTTTCTGCGCATCGCTTTCTCCGCCCCCCCTGGTCCAGTTATTAACAACGGTCCGACGTAACTCCAGAGATAACTTATGTTGGAGTAAATGTTTTCTTTTTAATACAACGTAATACTGGTTTAAACTAATCACTCTTCACTGTCCATTATTCATGTACTCACTTAGTCACTTAAAATATTTAAAGAGTCATTTAACTTTCATTAATACTCATTGTATTATCCGTTTAATGAGTTAGGACACATGTAAGATTTACCTTTTGAGTCAGATTTTATAGTTCTGTCTGTAATTAATTGTTTGTCCCTTCAACACACGCACACCGATATGTCATTCAAGATTAACTTGTGTTCAGTTCAGTAATCGTGACGCTGACGACAACTTTTGACTAATCGGCGTACTTGTTTGTCTTTCTTCGTGTCTTCGTTTGATTGTGTCCTACTCAAGACTACGAATTGTTTTTCTGACGTTATCCATTGCTCTCAAGGTTTGTAACTGTTCATTAGTACAAAGGCTAATTCCGATAAACCAATATCACACAGCTGAAGTCTAACACACGTCTTACTATACCGTCGCTTTGAGAAGATTAACTTTCTTCGGTTGAATGACTGAACAATACTTTAATCCCTATCTCATGAATTATCAAACTTCCAAAACTGAAACAATCTAATAGAATTTGCATCCAGACAACTATCGCAAAAGTACTCTATAGCGACTCAAGAGCAACTAACTAACTGAACATTCCCATATCGAAGTGGCATTGTAGTCGCATTGAATTTCCTTTTCGATGCGGCTACAACTCTCTTCCATTGTAAATGTTACCTTTGACTGAATTACTTTCTTGGATTTATTCTTCGTTCATATGATTATGAATTTATTCTATAGATGATTGATAAAGAATCGATGATAATCCTTTCCTTTTATCTCCCCTTTTTGTACGCTATTCTCAGTATCTGAATGATATAGGTGTTAATCAAAATATTACCAGTGTAGATTTTATCGTCAATAGTTGCAGTCACTGTCAAGATGGCTCACTTCCCTACTTTAAGTTTACACAACGTTTGTTAATTGGTGTTTTCTGTCCTTGGGGCGTTGCACTACTCACCATTTTGCACGACAATGCGAGGTTGCAGACAGCGCAAGCTGTGACTGCTCTGTATATCCAGTAACAGGATACGGTGATTTTACATTAACTTAAATAATATTTCTACTCTCCCTCGTAGCTTGTGGTTAATTTAGACTTGCTTGACTTATTAATCCACTGGAATTTAATTATGGGACATGACAGGTTTGCCAGAAACGGTCGCGTAACACAAGACGTGGGTACCGGCCCAGTATTCACTGCAGTCAAGTGTGAGGAACCACCTAAGAGTTACATCTAGGCTGGCCTGCACACCGGTCCTCAGCGTTAATGCGGCAGAATTTCAGTCCAGTTTTGTTGTTGTAACCGCCATGAATTCCCTTAGCTCTTGTAAAGGATAAAAGTTTGTCAAGTCGGAACGAGAGGGATCAGTGGTATGATGCATTATTGAGTTGCTCCGTAAATCGTGTACTGGTGGCTGCATAATACGATCATAAACATCAGTAGCAGGAATTGGGAAAGGGGTCTTATTCGTAAACAGTTTTAACTTGTAATGAATGATCAGCCATGTGTGTACTTCAAAGAATGGTTGAAAAATTTATCCTCTTCATAAAAGTCTACTGTAGACGTGATATACCACGAAGAAAACTGAGTAATTACATGGCCTATTAAAAATTATAAATAAAAATAATTCTTTCAGAATGTTGTTATGTTTCAACTGATAGGTTAACATAGACTACTAAATTCAGTTAATAGCATTTCAGAAGGTACAAAGTTGTAAAATCATTAAATTTATGCAAGCAGTTGATAATGAATTACAATGAACTCTTTAAGTGGTTACGGTTGATTCTAGTTTTCGTTGCATACATCGTAAGTTTACCTGCACCTGCGGAAAAAAATTGAGATTTTATCTATATAGTTTATGGCAGATGAAATACAACCATTGACAGTCTACAATGGCTTCGTGCTCCACGTGTTGACCGTAACACATCCGTTTCGATTGTTTAATTGCGTTCCGATATTCAGAGCAGCATATGGCAAGACTGTGTGTTTCTCATTTTTAATCTGTGCTAACAGAGCCAACTCACTGACCGTTCTTCCAATGTGACAGTATCACTTTCCGATTGCGGAGTACATGGTATATGCGTTAGCAATCAATTTTACAGTTTACGGCAATTAAAACGAACGATAGTAACCTTACATGTCATGCAGATGGCTCATACTTACGGCTTATCCCGTCTCATAGCAGATGTTTCAAAGATAAATTCTTAAATGTTGTACAGTTGTTCCTCCTAGTTAAAAGTAAACTTAAACCACGTATAACACTGTTTACCGTATTAAAAGTCAATATACAGACAATATTTTTATAAGAATCTGTTGTGACCTATGTTCTTAGCGAAACGTTGCCTTGTTACTTTACAAGTCTTAATGCTATATTTATAAGTGTAACAGAACGTGTTTTGTGCGTCTAACTATCGCATGCTTCGTTACCTTATATTTTTCGAGAGAGAAATATTTGAACTGAGGTTAAAATCTAACAGTTTGGGAAGGGTGATAATCGCTAGAGGGAATGTGCGTGAAGAGTACATTCACCTGTAAAATATGTAACCGACATCTTAATGTATTGCTATGCTGTACCCTGAGACGAAAGGTACTTAATGGTGCAAATGCTACATAAATCTGACCTCTTAAGTCGTGCGTTTATGTTACTTTTTAACTAATGATCTAAGTGACTCGGTTTTTCTTGAACGTTTCCGACGAGATATAGCATGAGTTCAAGCTACACATCCATATGGAATGCATTGTTTTCTGTCCAATAATCACTTTTGGTTGTCCTTGTTGATAAGTGCTTCGCTTTTGAAACGACAGTGCAGGAATAATGCACTGGAAGGAAAACGTAAGGCGCATTAACTTCACTTCTTTAGGAACTGCAGATATTAATGATAGTTGACGAATGGGTAATTAAAGCCAAGGTAGTTAGAAGTCGTACCTTACTTTCGTATATGACTTCCTTATACCCAACGTCGTGGTAATCGTCTCTTAATTTACTAACAGCACATTCTGCTCCACGTTAGTTAAATATGGCACGAACTGATCACCTGAAATCCAACGCTATCCATGTTTCTGTCGGTTGACAATATTCCCAAAGCTCGATAAATTTGTTACCCTAAATCTCTGCACTTTCGATTATTTAGCACAGTATTATAAAGTACAAAGTTTAGCTACAGCTATGAAGCTACCTAAAAAGTCTCTTAATGCTAGGAACATTACTACTGCAAGAAGAATCCGCTATACTTCTTACAGTACTTTCCGCTGGAATGAACATGATATTGTATACAGATCGCTGGTCTCTAGTGAACACTCATCCATAGATCAACAATATAACCACAACCGCAGTCCATGACTATGAACAAATATGTGCAAGTCTGACAGTCATTGACTCAAACACTATACCTTAAGAATATGCGAAATTCCTCGATGCACTCACCTACAATTCCTTACTTTCAGAGACATCTTAGGACACCATCTAACTGAATACTTTATAGCTTGCACTGTTAAGTATGATATTAAAAAAGGTATCATAGGTGTAGTCTCAATGACATCGTCTATTTTGTGTAATCAATGGGCCCTTGTCACGTCGAGATGTTCTGTATTTATGAGGTTAAAGCCATTCTTACAATACCGACCCGTTCCGCTCTACGCTGTACACTCACATTTCTATCCATGATTTTTAAAATTTTGCTGGATATCATGAATGAATCGTCTTTCTACTTTGTAGCGTATCTAATGTAAACCATGTTCAAAACAGAGTTGCATCAACCCAGCAAAGCAGCGTTTCGAATAGCTCGAAGCTCCTGGGACCTCACGTGTTGCGGCTGGCGGGCATGAGGCGGGCATCCATTGAATTACGGCTGGAGGTGAGAGCAGAGCTAGCTCCCGTAATCACATTTGTGGCGCCTCTGATGCCTCCCTGCGACCTACAGCTCAGTTTGCTTTCGAGTCTTACGCGCTGTTCACTGGCAAAATCCATTTCACAGTATTTACCTTTGTGAACTAGATAGTTAACCGGAAGGCTATATAATATGTATGGCTTTGATCTCCCTGAGCCCCTGCAACGAATAAGACATTAGGAGCAGCGGCAAGCTTCCATACAGCGTATTCTCCTCCATTTGTCTCAGTGAATTAGAGGTTGAAGGTGCGCTTCAAGTTCAGTCACTACTGTAGCTACTCAACCTTCTGAACCGGGAATAATACGTCGTAATTCGGTTTTCCATTGTCACTCACTCACATTGTGTCACAAAAATTATTGTAAATAATTTTATTTCTTTGAAAAGGAGGTGTTTGGTAAATTGTATTTCCTTCTTTTTTGTAGTAATTTCTTGGTTATGTTGTTAGAAATACATACCTTTTATAGATAAAAGTGCCTAACCATTTGGCAAACTTCTGACTTGAATCTGAATGCTCATTCCTATTACTAACCTGTTTCGCACCTAACGAAAACCAATGTTTTCAGTTCGTCTTTCTTGAAAATACTAGCCTGTTCCCTGCAATTTCTCCCGTGTATGTGTTCGACACTTATAATGAGCCCACTCTGGGGCGACGAGTGGGTGGTATAATAGTAACAAATATAAGAATATTCCCAATCTTTTACGAGAGCCTGAGAACTATTTCTGCAATGAGCCAGAAAGTGATGGAGATCATACTGACCACAATTTCTAGAGCCAGAAAGTGATGGAGAACATACTGACCACAATTTCCAGTCTGCAAGTCCACATTCTTCTTGTACTCACTGAAATAAATCTTTGTACTCTCTGTTTACTCAACGGGATCAGGAACTATGATTATAAATGAAAGTTTTGAGTTCTAACTGAATTATATTCTGAAAAAGTTCAGAGGCAATACATAACAATATTGATGGTAATGCGAGGGTTTTTTCTTCAACAATTCTTTATTGAACGTAGTGTGAATTACACACACGAAAGGATGGTGTTTTATCTACACATCCTATTTTTCCACGTTATCTCCATCCTGTTCTATGGCCTTCCTCCAGCGCAAAACAAGGGCGTGTATGCCTTGTCGGTACCAATCCTTGACCTGACAGCGGAGCCAGTGCATCAGTGTGTGAATCACCTCCTCATTGTCCTCAAAATGCCTTCCACGAATGGCATCCTTTAATGGCCCAAACAAGTAGAAGTCCGTGGGGACAGGGTCAAGGCTGTAGGGTGGGTGGCGTAACACTTTCCAACCCTCTTTTGCAGTGTGTTGACCAGTCCTCAGACTTGTGTGGGGGCGAGCGTTATCGTGGTGGAGCAAAGTATCTATTGGGTTGCTGTCGCGTCGAAGTCGCCGGAAGCGCATCTTGAGGTTTGTTAATATGTTGTCATATGCTTTTGAATTAATGGTACGTCTCTTGGCATCACATCAATGAGAATTAGACCTTCACAGTCCCAGAACACGGTGATCATGAACTTACTGGCGGAAGCAATTGTTTTGAATTTTTACTTCTGTGGAGCGTCGGACTGGCGCTATTCCATCGACTGTCGTTTTGTTTCGGGCTCAAAATGGAGAACCCAGGTTTCATCACCCGTCTCCATCAGGGTCAAGAAGGCCTCCCCCTCAACTTCAAAATGTTGCAAAAAGTCAAAACAAATGTAATTTTTTTTCTGTGCGATTTTTGATCCACTGTTAGACACCGCGGGTCCTATCGTGCACACACCTTTGAATAACCAAGATTGCGGATAATTGCATCCACACTTCCTTTGCTGACTGACATATGCGGCGGCGACTGCCGAGTCCGTCCTCGCGAATTACAACATCAGCTCGCTGCAACATGTCAAGTGTGACAGCCGTGGATGGTCTCGCCGACCGCTGCAAATCGTGGAGCTCCGGCGAAACACCTTCTGATGAACTCACCCTCCGTGTCCAGTGACTAACTGTACTTCTGTCGACAGCAGATGCTCCATAGACTTTGAACTGGCAGAGGCAAGTACTTTCGACGTCACATCGGGGGACTTGCGCGTCGGAGATGGGGATGAAATGATGATGAGGACAACACAACACCCAGTCCCTGAGCGGAGAAAATCTCCTGCCCCAGCTGGTAATCGAAGCCGGTCCCTTGGGGTGGCATCCCGCCGCGCTGACCACTCTGCTAACGGGGGCGGACTGCAGTTACATTATCTGTAACGTTTCGCATTTTTAGCATTGTTTTCAGCTGAGAAAAAAATGCGGTGCATTACTTTCTGGGCAACCCTCGCAACAATAATCAAGTTCCTATCATAAACAGCATTAGAAGCAGTTCAGAGGCGACCTCTACTGTACGTTCCAATCAAATTAGTCACTCGCTCTGACTTCTAATCATCAAAGTTAATTGCTCACCACAAAAGTTGAAAATAATCTAACCACGTGCCACGCGGTTTTGATAACATTGCGGGCGTTGCACAATCAGGTACTCCCGCGAAATATAAGTTATCCAGGGTGGAGTATAGTCCTCGCGAGCTCACTTCTAACTTGTACCGAAAAGATGCGTTCAGTTGCAGCCTGACTGTGACGTCATCCGCGACAGCGGGTAAGCAGGCGTTAAACTAACGTGGAAAGAGTGATAGCTACCTGTGAAGTCCGTACTTAGAAGAAATCTAAATAAACAAGAACGGTGTACAGTTCTAAAGAGTTCACTTTCTATTATTGCTGAATACGTGCGATTCGTAACGGCCTGGTTGTGACATCATCCGAGGCAGCGCGTAAACCGGGGTTTGACTGACGGTAGCTGAGTGCGATGTTGTCACTGCCTCTGAGGGCCGTATTTGTACATGGGTGCAGCGGACGGCGGTTCAAAAAGTGGCTCTGAGCACTATGGGACTTAACATCTGAGGTCATCAGTCCCCTATAACTTAGAACTACTTAAACCTAACTAACGTAAGGACATCACACACATCCATGCCCGAGGCAGGATTCGAACCTGCGACCGTATCGGTCGCGCGGTTCCAGACTGAAGCACCTAGAACCACTCGGCCACCACAGCCGGCACTGACGGCGGAAGGGAACACGTGCCGTCAACTGCGTTATTCCCAGGTAGCAGTATCTAAACAGCCGCTTTCTCTGAGACATATTATTTAATAGCCCTGTTGTGTACCCATTCACAATAATCGTAATTTTTATGTGAATGGAGCTAAGTTGGCTTTAATTACAGAAAAAGTCTTAGCTCGACTGCGTTTCAACATTGCCGGCTAGAATTTTTGGAACGGAACTGACAATGGAACATGACCTCTGAACTACAGCTTGAAGAGACCTTGTATTGATTGGTATTTGCATCAAAGCCTTGAAACTTGTTATAGCTGTATTATTTAAAGCATTTAATCAAGTGCAGTAATGAGAACTTTCTATATTACTATAAATGATACTTAATCTATTACAAATAGGAAAACTTTTGTTCCAAATTTAGTTTCCAGTAAATTACTCGAAAACTATTAGAGTTAGCTTAATGGGGTCACATAGTCAATATTTTATGTCTAACTGAAGCTTCATAGGAATTTGCATATTTCTATGTCTAACATTTAGTGCCTTCAATTGTTCGTAAAAACGCCGATTTTGACCAAAATATTGCTCCGATCAAATTGAGACTTCTAACAGTTCATTTTGACATACATTTGCACATTCTCAAATATTTTTAGCTTTCTATCTTTATTATTTAGCGTCACTAATTTTATTTTCTTAAAACGATGTATTTAGGGAAACATATTCATCTGATCACTCTGAGATTCATCAATTTAAAAATTAATAAACTGCAACATATATTGACAAAGTTAGGAAAAGCTACTTTGTTTTTAAATTTTATCCTTAGATTACGGAGCAGTACCTGCACGTTATGCACAGGCGCGTTATGGTGACGCATCAGTGAACTGGGCTAAGTCCCGGCACAATCGCTCGCCTCTGTATATCTCAAATAACGCAGCGCTTGCTTCGTCACATCTCCCCCCATGTATTTTTATTAAAAAAAAATTATTTTTGAACAAAGTTAAATATTAGAACACTAATGTACTATAACTGTCCTCTTTTAAAATGAAATTGATTTTAGAAAAATTTCCATATACGACACTCATGACCATGACGTAATGGATTTTTATATAAGTAATGTACATAAATTACATAGCGACATGAAATAAAATTTTTGATTATTACCAAATTAGTTTTTCTTTAAAGTTTTCAGTTTTTATACGAAAGAGAAACACACAAAATTTTTCACTTTTTAGTACTCACTCATTTAATTACAGTCGTAGGCATCACTGTGAGCGTCCCACGAACTTCTTTGTATAAAACAATGGAGGTAGAGGGTGGGAAATTATTTTATGGTATTTTCCAATACAACCAAAGGGAAAGGTGTGGATTCACTGTAGACTGAATCCTCCTCGCTTCCTTCTCAACTATGGCTTGTAGGCTGCCTTACATGAAGTCTCCATGGCCCTGTGAAACAGATAACACAGACTCAGCTACTGTATAAGAATATAGTAACTATTCTCGAAAGAACAGATACCAATGATGACCGTGCAGCTTCTCTAGAATAAATGAAAATTAATTGAAACCCTTAGATGTCGACGGGTGTTGTTGATATACTTCGATGGGGACAACCGAAAATGTGTTCCCCAACCGGGACTCGAACCCGCGATCTCCTACTTAAATGGCAGAGGCTCTATCCATCTGAGCCACCAAGGACACAGATAAACAGCGCGACTGCAGGGACTTATCCCTTGCACGCTTCCCGTGAGATCCACATTCCCAAGTGTCCACAATCTATCACGTTAGTGTGCGCGACTAATGAGTGGATGGGCAAATATCTATTAGGTACTATACGTATGTAGATTGTGGACCGTTAGGAACGTGGGTCACGCGGGATGCCTGCAAGGGATAAGTCCCTGCAGTCGCGCTATCTTCTGTGTCCTCGGTGGCTCAGATGGATGCCAGCACGGTAGCTCAGAGTGTTCGGTCAGAGGGTTAGCTGCCCTCTGTAATAAAAAAAAACTGAGGTAATCGATTAACAACGAACTTAAACGGATGTCTTACGATGTCTGCCCCGAGCAGATGCAACGAACAAAAGCGAACAAAATGACATTTAAAAAAAGGGTTGGATAGAGCGTCTGCCATGTAAGCAGGAGACCACGGGTTGGAGTAACGGTTATTTTAACTTTTAGAATTCACTATTGAAATCTACCTCTCATATTCTTTTGGAAGTCATCATTTTGGTATAGTCATTTTCGGGGATCATTCTTACTCACTAGGAAGACATTAAAAACTAATAACCCATGTACAACATGAAGACATATACAGGGTTATTACAAATGATTGAAGCGATTTCACAGCTCTACAATAACTTTGTTATTTGAGATATTTTCACAATGCTTTGCACACACATACAAAAACTCAAAAAGTTTTTTTAGACATTCACAAATGTTCGATATGTGCCCCTTTAGTGATTCGGCAGACATCAAGCCGATAATCAAGTTCCTCCCACACTCGGCGCAGCATGTCCCCATCAATGAGTTCGAAAGCATTGTTGATGCGAGCTCGCAGTTCTGGCACGTTTCTTGGAAGAGGGGGCTTAAACACTGAATCTTTCACATCACTATGCGTGAAACTTGCCCGCACGACTTCAACCGTTTCTTCGCTCACTGCAGGCCGACCCGTTGATTTCCCCTTACAGAGGCATCCAGAAGCTTTAAACTACGCATACCATCGCCGAATGGAGTTAGCAGTTGGTGGATCTTTGTTGAACTTCGTCCTGAAGTGTCGTTGCACTGTTATGACTGACTGATGTGAGTGCACTTCAAGCACGACATACACTTTTTCGGCTTCTGTCGCCATTTTGACTCACTGCGCTCTCGAGCGCTCTGGCGGCAGAAACCTGAAGTGCGGCTTCAGCCGAACAAAACTTTGAGTTTTTCTACGTATCTGTAGTGTGTCGTGACCATATGTCAACGAATGGAGCTACAGTGAATTTATGAAATCGCTTCAATCATTTGTAATAGCCCTGTATTCCTAACTTAGTATGATAGGGCAGAAGAAGGGAATGAAACCAGAAAGAGAAATAAAGTTTCATCCAGCTGGGACCGCACAGTGCACCAAATTGTGTATTCGCTAATGAGTGGCAGACGCCCTACAGAAACTAGTTGCGGTCTTTTTTTATTTCTATAGAACTACAGTGTTGCGTAAACCCAGCTCATTTATACCCTTCGGTTATTCCCAATTGCATGCGTTTTCATGATGCCTGTGTATTGTGTATTAAGCTGGGGACTTAGAAACAACGGAGAGGCTTCGTCACGCCATAGCCCTCAGTGGTTCACAACCCCACAACAGGTCACAGCAGTCCACCCACCCTACCGCCGGCCCACAACGAACCCAGGGCTATTGTGCGGTTAAGCCCCCAGTGAACCCCAAATGTTTGCGTGGTTGACTAATTACGGTGTACGCCTACGTGGAGAGTGTTTGCACAACAACTGCCGACATAGTATACCTGAGGCGGAATAAGGGGAACCAGCCCGCATTCACCGATTTAGATGGAAAACCGCCCTTAAAAACCATCCACAGGCTGGCCGGCACACCAGAGCTCGACACTAATCCGCCGAGCGGATGCGTGCCGTGGATCGGCACGCCTCCCGCTGGGGAAGCAGTGTGGCTAGCCGGGCGTGCTTTTCATGAGGCTTACTTATTACCCAGAATGGTACTTGATAAACATGCATAAACTTCTTTGCTTCCACTGAAATTTTCTTAGATTTTTCTTTAGTTTTGACAAACCAAAACCAGTAAACGTATGTTTGCTCTAGCCTGTACCTTCTCCTCATATAAAGAGCTCTGAGATAGGTTAGGAAAATCAACCAAGCCTGAAAGGATGTAATGGGGTTCCTGATTGAACATTAGTTCACAAGGAGAAAAGCCTGTGGCATCATATTAAAGGTTGTTGACGATTTCTTCAAAGTTTTTGATAAGATCCGAACAAATTGAATGCTTCCTGGTACAGTAACTTCTACACAATCTGTTTAACTCACGCATTACTCCCTCGCTCATATTTCCCTGCGGAAAATACACCGAGATGGTGAATTCCAGCCTTTTCAAGACATGCCTTAAATTTGTCTGATACAAACTGAGGGTCATTATCCGATAAGAGACTCTTAAGCTTGCCAACCTTTACAAAACAGTCCTTTCCTAGCTTGTCTACCAGCGTTTTGGCTTTAGCTCTCTCTATCAGGTACTGTTTGACATATTTGCTAAAACCGTCAATCACCTCAAAAACATGGGTATATCCTCCTTTAGTTGTCGGAAGGGGCCCAAAAAGATCGGCTGCACATAATTCCAGAGGTTCACTTTGTTCTACATTGTGCTTATCTCCTCGAACTATACTATTTACTGCACATGCATGTTATCAAAATGACTTTTTCTCTTAAATTAGCAATGCGTTTCATGCACCCATAATGGCCATATCGCAGATACATGTAATTTACCAGCAGACCCACATGTTGTGAAGGAAAACATATTTTCCATACTGCTAAATCTAACTTCCTTCTTCGTAATAAAATTCCTTTCTGTAAGCAGTAGTACTGCACTACTATTGGATAAATAATGACCTAAATGCATTTTGACTAACCTCAAATGATCATCATCATTTTGCTTCATTTTTAAGTTTTTGCATATTTTCTTCGAGGCACTTTCCTTCTTGAGCTCATGTATGGTTATCATGCTCACTTGATTCCTATGTTGTAGCGGAATTTCTGATATTCTGCATACCTCAGCACTTCTTGATATCCCATCTGCTACCAGATTGCTCTTCCCTTCTATGTATTTAAGCTCAAGGTCGAAATGCTGAACGCACATACCCCACCTGCTTAGCCTTGGATGCCTCAGTTTTAAAGTTTTTAAAAACGTAAGTGCCTTGTGATCACTATAGATTATCGCCTTGTTCCCTAACATATAATGCTCAAACTTTTGCATACCAAATGCGATGGCCAGTGCCTCTAATTCCGAAATTCCATAATTTCGCTCAGCAGGTTGCAGTAAACGACTCGCAAAGGCGATTGTTTTGTTTATCTCTTGGTCGTCTGCTGCTTCCATCTGATACACTTCTACAGTACTCCAATTCCATAACCACTTGCGTCAACCGAATGCAAAATAATATCGAAAAACCTGAATGGTGTAGAAGCAGACTATTCATCAAACGGTTTCTTATTTCTTCAAAAGCGGACTCATACTTTTTAGTCCAAACCCATGGGGCATTCTACTTCAACAAGTGGAGTAAACAAGGTGCATTAAAAAAATGATTTTTTAACAAAACAGCGGTAGAATCTGAAAAAAACCGAACGTTGGCCTGAGCTGCTGTTTATTTCGGGTGCCTCAGATCTTTCAGTGGCTAATGACTCGTAGGGATCAGGTAATATACCTTCTCTGCTGATTTAATGGCTGAGGAATTTCATTTTGTCCCTTACACACTCAGCATTTTCTAATTTCATACCTCCGTTTTCTATAGCTTCCAGCATCCTGTATAGTAGACTGATACGTTCTACCGATATGGGAGTTGCCAATAGTATATCATCAACATAAATAGTTACCTGATCCAACAGTTCCTGCCACAAAACATGGGCCATTACTCTTACAAAGTCACACACAGAAATATTTAATCCAAATGGCGCTACTTTATATTGTCAACACACTCCTTCATACAAAAAGGCTGTATATCTTCGTGTCTCCTTCGTCAGGGTCAAATTACGGTATCCACAAATTATGTCCATAGATGTAAAACGCTTACCTCTTCGGAACGTCTGTATTAGCTCGTCCATATTCTGCCGGACGGTCACTCTCTCTTATTGCAATTTCACGTAGCCATCGCGCATCCAGTATTAATTTAACGCTTCCCTCAAGCTTACACACAACATGACTGTTTGCTTAATGACACCCAATGCCAACATATGTTGAATTTCTTTCTTAACCTCTTGCTTTCTTGAAACATGTATCTGATAAGGTTTCTTGAAAAATACCTGTCCAGGTCTTACAATCAAACAGCATCCCTTTAATTTCACGTGGCGTATTTGAAAATACATTTTGATGAGTCGTTACTGCTTCTCTTAATTCTGCTCTCTAGTTATCAGAAATTTGATTTGTTGACTGTACCTTTGCCTCTGTCTCTTCTGGGATATAGTTCTCTTCCACATTAGTATATTGCAAATTGTTAGTGAACTTAGTATCTTCCTGCAAGTATCCTCTATTCCTCATTACACTAACAGGCAGTTCCCATCTTCATTCTTACAGCGTATATAATTTCCTATGAAAGTTTCTTTTATTACCGGAGAATAGGGTAATGTTAATACTTAGTGGCTCTGATGAAAGTCAATCCTTCCCTGATATCCTGTTAAGAGATCTGTCTCTGTTAATATGTCAACACCTAAACCGAGCACGATTAAAGAACGATAATTTTTTATTACCTTACCTATACCAATTGGTATAAGCTTCGTGTTGTACTGGTCTAGAAACTTTTCCAGTAGCACCTGTTGCTCTCAAACCACTTCCGTTGATGACAGTTAATTCACTCTTATAAGGAATAGAATAAAAAAATGCTTGGGACAAAGCACTTGCTTCACTACCAGTGTCAAAAAGACAACGCACCGTTAGCCGTGAGATGTTAGTTTTTATAACACAGTGAGTTATTCAAGTTTTAACAGGTTCCTTATAAACTTCTTCTAATATCTCCTTTTCAATCTGTTTCCAGTTAAAGTAGTTTAGTTCATTTGCAAATACATTCACACAGATTCACGGGGTCATCAATCTCTAAATTTCCAGCTGCCTTTTCCAAACTGTCCACCAATTTTAACACTAATTACTTAACGACTTCCTCTACTTTCGTTTGCTGCACATCAGCTAAACTATTCCCTAGTTCTGAGCAACTGCGCAACATTGCTATCTATAACACTGTCGTCGGCTTTTACAGTTTGTGGCAAGTCAACACAGATTATGGGTTCCTTGGCCTCATTGTTATTGCTACCCCCTCCATCCATCAACTCCTCTTATCTTCAGTACCTTGCGAGACTGACTCTATTTCCTCTAACGAAAGTTTAACATTCTGATTGTCATCATTTTCAAAGGTGTAAGACTCTACCTCATCTTCGTCCTTATCAGATACAGACCCGATACTATGTTCCTCTCTATTATTTATAGTGTTTTCTTTCTCCCTCTTGACCCACTTTTCTAAAGTGTCCAAAATGCCGTCAACTACATAACGAGAGTGGTTTAGCACATCGCCGATTCTGTCTGTTCCTATTTCATCATCCCTCTTACCTGTATGCGTGTGTTGACCGATTGTGGTCTGCGTTTTTGTTACTGGTTATGTTACTGTTTCCACCTTGTGAGCACCAGTTCCCTCTTAGACTGGACGTGTTTCCCACACGCGGCGTATTGTGTTCATTAGGTACAGAAATAGATATGGTAGTATTTTGCTCTCTGTCTCGCCTCAAGGGCATATTATTTACATTTCTGCTCTCGTCATAATAATTGTTGCGAAAGCGTGATTGTTATCTACCCCTCTTTCTCTATCACGTCCTTGACTACGATAATTAGATCTTGTATTCTGAATCTCCATACGTCTAACATTTACGTTCCCGCTGTAATTATTCCTGTTATGTACATTATTGTTGGAAGGCCTGTTATTATTTCACACCTACTCCTCAGCAGCAGTTACTTTGTCTACTCGTTCCAAATAGCGAATGAACCTATCCACATCATCTCTAGGTGCAGAAATGATTCTCTTCCGCCAGTACCAAGGCTGCTCACCTTCTAATCTCATGATAATCATTTCCGGTTTCATCTTTTCTGTCAGATGTGACAGCCGTGAAACCCACATTCTAGAGAGCTTTTTACTGACAAACGTCCTTGAGCAAACATTTTACCACTCCAGAACTCTCTCAAGACACCGTTTTGTTTGATGTGTGACCAGTACTGATTAAGAAAAGTAGTTTTAAATTCGGGAAGAGTTTTGCACCTAATCATTGCGTCAGCTGACTACCACAAAGCATCTTCTGACAAATGACTTCTTATGAAAGAAATTTTCTCTCGTTCCGTCCATGTGTTAGGCAAAAATCCTCAAAATCATTTCAGAACTGTAATGGGTGAAAGTGTTTGTCTGGATCAAAACGTAAAAAATTGACGATATCTGATGAAAGCTGCGTCAGCTGAAGCAACATTCTGTATAGTACTATTACAAGAACTACCAGAGGTTACTTCGTTTTCTATGTTAGTAATACTAGTGTTTAGTTCTGCTGCTCGTAATCTACTGTTTCCACCCTGTTAGAAAATTTTTTCATCAACATCCTCACATACTTTCTCACAATCAAATTTTACCTTCTTAATATCTTTTTGAAAAGCATTTATTTTATTACTTACTTCTGCAAATCGGTTAGAGCAAAGATTGGGTTCATTGTTTGTTTTTTCTGACAACCTCCCTTCCAAAAGTTCATCTGCGTCTTAGAAATTTTTGGCTCGCCGGTGTGGCCGAGCGGTTTTAGGCCCTTCAGTCTGGAACCGCACGACCGCTATGGTCGCAGGTTCGAGTCCTACCTCGGGCATGGATGTGTGTGCTGTCCTTAGGTTAGTTAGGTTTAAGTAGTTCTGAGTTCTAGGGGACTGATGACCTCAGATGTTAAGTCCCATAGTGCTCAGAGCCATTTCAACCATTTTCTTAGAAATTTTTGCGAACTTCGCTAATTTCGCTTTTGAAAGTACTATGCAATTTATTTAGCTGGTGCCCTACTTTGACTTAAAGTTCCTGGTGGTAACAATTTTATAATTTAAACTACTCAGTTTTCCGGCCGTTTCATCGTATAATGCTTTGTTACTATTTTTCAGTTTTTTAATAATATCCTTTAGTTCTTTGCTGCTAGATTCAATCGTACTTTTTAACTGTTTACTATTTGATTCCTTCATACTGTTCAGTTCTTTATTGAAGACTCAGTCTCACTGCTTAACTGTTTACTGTTTGATTCCACCTAACTGTTCAGTTCTTTATGAAACGATTCAAGTTTAGCAAACAGTAGCTGCATCCAATTTGGTGCCTCCACATATCCACTTGGCATTGCCATCGATTTTAAAGGAGTTTATAACATTTCCCGACTTGGCTGAATTTCAGTCATGTTGAACTCAGTTTCATTATCTATCAATTCTACATTTTCCTTTTTGACCCAAACTTCAATTACCTTGGCATCAGGAAATGGTCCTAACTATGCAATTGAAATTACTTTCAGGTTCTACTTTAGACAAATCACATTGTAATTTTGGATTTATTAGTTTGACAGAACCATCCTCATTAATGTCAGTTTCTAATTTATAGGATTCACCGTCAGTGACTGGTTCCATCTTAACTTTCACATTATAATTATCAATATTTTCCATTTTCCGTAGCCTACTGGAACAATTAACAAATACTTTAAATATTCTAGACTTCACTTAATTGCTTGACTTCGACGAACTGTGCCGGCGCGGTGTACCAACAAAGGTGATGCGACGCCCCTTTAGAGGACGGCAGCGCGGCGTGCTGCAACGACAGCGGCAAGCGTTTTCCGTGGTGAGGCGGTGGTATGCGGAACTGGTGTTCCCACCTGGAAGCGGCAGACGCTAGCGATAGCCAATGACAGTCAGCCACTGAGATACGGTTGACGACCCACTGAAAGGAATTTCAACGTGTGACTAGAAGTCGCGTCCATTCGTCAACATGGCACGATACTGTGACTTACAATGTGCAGTTGCAGTACATGTATTTCAACTTCTCTGTAAGTGTTTGTTAGTGAAACAATCAATGAAATAGTATCACCTTACTCAACTCCATCTCTAAACTGCCATTAACCTTACCATAGAAAAGACAGACATAAAACCAAAGCTGACCCACCATAGTGGTACAAGTTTACATGTCTACCGACACCACAGATGATGAAAAGTTTGGAAGCATGTACTATAAAATAAAGAAAAATATTCAGATTGTTAGAGGAGACGAAAATTTGATAAAATAATGAAAAACTGGAATTCGGTATCAGGGATAGGAAAATGAAATAGCAGAAGAACACGGGCTAAGGGGAGGGAATGAAAGGGGAAGCCACCTTGTAAAATTTTGCACAGAGTGTAATTAAATCATCGCTAACGTTGAGCAGTTGAACAGAATGGAAAGTGTCTTGAAAGGAGGATATAAGATGAACATCAACAAAAGCAAAACGAGAATAATGGAATGTAGTCGAATTCAGTCGAGTGATGCTGAGGGAATTAGATTAGGAAATGAGACACTTAAAGTGGGGAAGGAATTTAGCTGTTTGGGGAGCAAAATAACTGATGATGGTCGAAGTAGAGAGGATATAAAATGTAGACTGGCAATGGCAAGGAAAGCGTTTCTGAAGAAGAGAAATTTCTTAACATCGAGTATAGATTTAAGTGTCAGGAAGTCATTTCTGAAAATATTTGTATGAAGTGTAGCCATGTATGGAAGTGAAACATGGACGATAAATAGTTTGGACAAGAACTGAATAGAAGCTTTCTAAATGTGGTGCTACAGAAGAATGCTGAAGATTAGATGGGTAGATCACATAACTAATGAGGAAGTACTGAATAGGACTGGGGAGAAGAGAAGTTTGTGGCACAACTTGATCAGAAGAAGGATCGGTAGGTAGGACATGTTCTGAGACATCAAGGGATCACCAATTTAGTATTGGAGGGCAGCGTGGAGGGTAAAAATCGTAGAGGGAGACCAAGAGATGAATACACTAAGCAGATTCAGAAGGATGTAGGTTGCAGTAGGTAGTGGGACATGAAGAAGCTTGCGCAGGATAGAATAGCATGGAGAGCTGCATCAAACCAGTCTCAGGACTGAAGACTACAACAACAACAACAACAACGTTTTGTTTAAGAATCATGAAAGAAGGATGTGTCCGTGGAATACAGTAGACTTTCCGAAACGAGATTTTTAATTCTATGAGATTTCCAGGTGCAGATGCACACTGACGATACTTTACTACTGATTACAACGGATGAGACAGCCACATATAGCGAATTAAGGGATGAAACCTGAGTAAGTTAAGACCCATGGGTTGTCGATAATCTTAAAGATTCGGCAACGATTGACTGAAACAGAGGAAGAAATACACTACACGAATGGGTACCTTTTAGAAAACAGGCAGTGAGCGCAGCAGAGGATAAAAATGGGAAAGAAGTACATGAGAAATCATTGCGTAACACACGATATATTGACTTCAAATGACAACAGGAGAAAAAATAAAAAGGAGTAAATCAAGTAGGCATAAGACATATAGTTGTCAAAAAAAGATATTCTGACAGAAAGTGTAGAATCGTAAATCAACAAAGGCTTTCCAGTTGCACTTGAGAAAGGTTGATTCCGCATGTAGGGTGATTAAATTTTTTTTTAAAGTCTTTGGAACAAAGAAAAGCAATTGTACGAATATCAACAGCTCAGGTGGCAAGCCAGAACTAAACAGAGAAGAGATGGTTGCAAGCTGGATGGAATATGTGTATGGGGTTGGAGGGTTGAACACGCAATGCAATACTGTTCCTACAACTATCTTAGTAGATAGACTGAATGAAGACAAACCTACGTTTATTTGTAGTTTTAGAGAAATTTTTAAAAAACTTGACGGAAATACACTCTTAGAAGCTCCGGAGGTATCAGCGATAAAACACAGTGACATAAACTTACTTACATCTCGTACAGAAACCAGACTGTAGTTGTGAGACTTAAGAACTTGAAAGGGAAAGTAGTTGCGAAGACAGAGTTAGAGAAGATATAAACTATAGACTGGTGACAGCAAGAAAAGCAGTCCTGAAGAAGAAAATTCGTTGACACTAATTATAAATTTAAATGATGGAAAATACTTTGTGAACGGAAAGTAGACCTGTATGTGAGTGAGTGTGGACAATAAACAGTTCTGTCAAGACGACAATGGATGCTTTCGAAATGTGGTGCTAAAGGAGAATGCTGAATATTAGATATGTATATCGTACAACAGATGAAGAGGTACTGAATCAAACTGAAGATAAAAAGCAATTATAACACAACTTGCCTAAAACAAGCGGTTGATGGATAGGACATATTATGAAGCACCACCGAATCATCAGTTTGGTAATGGAAGTAGAATTATAGAGACGATGGTAAGCAGATTCGAATGGATGTAGGACGCAGTAATCAGATAGAGCTGAAGAGGGATACACGAAACAGACTACAGAGGAACGCTGTATCAATAGTCTTCAGGCTGAATACCACAACAAACAAATAGACGATTTGTAGTCTCGTTAACGGAGTCTTGCTGCAATTAGCAGCTTTGATTAACAAGGTCAGTTGTGCATTTATTTCGAGATTATATTTTTCTTAATACAGCAGCTACTATGTATCACTTGCCCGCCCGGTTAGCCGAGCGACCTAATGCACGACTTTCCGGAGTGGGAAGGAGCGCCTGGTCCCCGGTAAGAATCCGCCAGCGGACATGTGTCGAGGTCCGGAGAGCCGGCCACTCTGTGGGGGGTGTTTAGGTGGTTTTCCATCTGCCTCGGCAAATGCGGGCTTGTTCCACTTATTGCGCCTCAGCTATACTATGTCGGCGATTTCTGCGCAAACAAGTTCTCCACGTACGCGTACACCACCATTACTCTACCACGCAAACATAGGGGTTGCACTCGTCGGGTGTAAGACGTTCCCTGGGGGTCCACCGGGGGCCGAACTGCACAATAACCCTGGGTTCGGTGTGGGGCGGCGGAGGGGTGAAGTGGACTGCGGTAGTCGTCGTCGGGTTGTGGACCACTGCGGCTGCGGCGGGGACGGAGCCTTTCCGTCGTTTCTAGGTCCACAGTTAACATACAATACAATGCATTACGTGTACGCTTGTGAAGTATTTGTGCATAATTTCGTAACAACCTTATATTAGGAAAAAGGTTCCAGATTCTACAGACACTGAAGACGGTGCACAGAATATTGTATCTGGTACTTTATGCCTACATGTTTCGCGAGGATGCGATCAGGGATGTACAGTCTTTTGGTAGAATAAGCTGGCTTATCAGAGGCTATACAACCCCCCCCCCCCCAGTAAAGACTAATTTTTCGATGCTGTAAGAAATAACTGGCAAGCAGGTGTTATAACATGGCGCTCTAAATTATTCTGAATGTTGCAAACAAACAAAGTTTCTTAAAAAAAATTAAATAATTAATACTTGTTGTATGTAGCAATTGTACACTACTGGCATTTAAAATAGCTACACCACGAAGATGACGTGCTACAGACGTCAAATTTAACGCATATGCTGTCATATGCAAATGATTAGCTTTTCAGAGCATTTACACAAGGTTGGTGCCGGTGGCGACACCTACAACGTGCTGACATGAGGAAAGTTTCCAACCGATTTCCATACACAAACAGCAAGTCGACCGGCGTTGCCTGGTGAAACGTTGTTGTGATGCCTCGTGTAAGGAGGAGAAATGCGTACCATCACGTTTCCGATTTTGATAAAGGTCGGACTGTAGCCTATCGCGATTGCGGTTTATCGTATCGCGACATTGCTGCTCGCGTTCGTCGAGATCCAATGACTGTTAGCAGAATATGGAATCGGTGGGTTCAGGAGGGTAATACGGAACGCCGTGCTGGATCCCAACGGCCTCGTATCACTAGCAGTCAAGATGACAGGCATCTTATCCGCATGGCTGTAACGAATCGTGCAGCCGCGTCTTGATCCCTGAGTCAAGAGATGGGGACGTTTGCAAGACAACAACCATCTGCACGAACAGATCGACGACGTTTGCAGCTCGGAGACCATGGCTGCAGTTACCCTTGACGCTGCATCACAGACAGGAGCGCCAGCGATGGTGTACTCAACGACGTACCTGGGTGCACGAATGGCAAAACGTCTTTTTTTATGATGAACCCAGGTTCTGTTTACAGCATCATGATGGTGGCATCCGTGTTTGGCGACATCGCGGTGAACGCACATTGGAAGCGTGTATTCGTCATAGCCATACTGGCGTATCACCCGGCGTGTTGGTGTGGGGTGCCATTGGCTACACGCCTCGGTCACCTCTTGTTCGCATTGACGGCACTTTAAACAGTGGACGTTACATTTCAGATGTGTTACGAGCCGTGGCTCTACCCGTCATTCGATCCCTGCGAAACCCTACATTTCAGCAGGATAATGCTCTACCGCATGTTGCAGGTCCTGTACGGGCCTTTTTGGATACAGAAAATGTTCGACTGCTGTCCTGGCCAGCACATTCTCCAGATCTCTGACTAATTGAAAACGTCTGGTCAATGGTGGCCGAGCAACTGGATCGTCAGAATACGCCAGTCACTACTCTTGATAAAATGTGGTATCTAGTTGAAGCTGCATGGGCAGCTGTGCCTGTACACGCCATCCAAGCTCTGTTTGACTCAATGCCCAGGCGTATCAAGGCTGTTATTATGGTCAGAAGTGGTTGTTCTGGGTACTGATTTCTCAGGCTCTATGCACCCAAATTGCGTGAAAATGTAATCACATGTCAGTTCTAGTATATCTGTCCAATGAATACCCGTTTATCATCTGAATTTGTTCTTGGTGTTACAATTTTAATGGCCTGTAGTCTATATTGTGAAATAGGAGCAATTTGGTTTCTGTTTAAGCTATGTCGGTCTATATAGGAAATGGTAAATATTAACGTGTTCCGTGACGCTGTGCTTCTAATTTCACATGCTACTCAATGGCGTTTAAAAAGTAAATTGATCAATCGTAAAAAAATATAATTAGTTCCACATCTCAATAAATAAAAAAGTTTCGAGCGTTTACCGAATGACAAAATACGCAATTCTATGCGAACGATTGTTTGCAAAAATGCACGTTTCAGTATCTTGAACTGTTTACGAAATTTGATGCTGTTACAACCACACAAGATTGACTACGAGCATGGCTTCCCGCAAGTGTCTACGGTGCGACCCGGCCGCCGACATGTCATCCATTATCTTGAGAACGGTGGTTGCTATCATACTCCTCTCAACTTTAAAAACAACTGCGATAGGTTGGCTAAATTTCATGGGCAGTAATGTATTACCTAAAATAAATTGTGTCCAAAGTATTCGTAATGCAGCACACTGAACAAAATTTCGGGTAGTGGTCCACTTGAAAGTTATACAGGAAGTAACCGTATATATATTGTATGTATATATTTGTTATTTAAATGCTTTCTTTCAATAAGTGAGGATATTGCTTCACTGTATGTGTAAATTTAGGTAGAAGTTTGTTGACGTTTCATTGTATTTATCTGTATTTTACTGTGAAACGTATAAGCTGTGGGAATAAGCCAATGGAATTGTTTCCAGAATGAGATTTTCACTCTGCAGCGGAGTGTGCGCTGATATGAAACTTCCTGGCAGATTGAAACTGTGTGCCCGACCGACACTCGAACTCGGGACCTTTGCCTTTCGCGGGCAAGTGCTCTACCATCTGAGCTACCGAAGCACGACTCGCGCCCGGTACTCACAGCTTTACTTCTGCCAGTACCTCGTCTCCTACCTCCTGCCAGGAAGTTTCATACCAGCGCACACTCCGCTGCAGAGTGAAAATCTCATTCTGGAAACATCCCCCAGGCTGTGGCTAAGCCATGTCTCCGCAATATCCTTTCTTTCAGGAGTGCTAGTTCTGCAGGTTCGCAGGAGAGCTTCTGTAAAGTTTGGAAGGTAGGAGACGAGGTACTGGCGGAAGTAAAGCTGTGAGTACCGGGCGTGAGTCGTGCTTCGGTGGCTCAGTTGGTAGAGCACTTGCCCGCGAAAGGCAAAGGTCCCGAGTTCGAGTCTCGGTCGGGCACACAGTTTTAATCTGCCAGGAAGTTTCTTAATGGAATTGTTATTTGCATCGACTAGCTACGATAATAGCAGTGCTTGTGCGTTGTAAGATCTTTGGGTAGGGGGTTGTTGTGCAGAGCGCGCGGAGAGAGCGGGAGAAAGGTTCCAGCGCTTGTAGTGTGCGGAAGTGTGATGTTAACGCTCTTGCTGTAGAGAGTACCATTTCGGCAGCATCATGTACGCGCGTCGGCCAGATGACTGGTAGCTGGAAGTAGGACAGTGAACGGGCGGAAGAGGCTGTATTAATTACAATTGCTCGTTCCTGTAACTAGCCGTGGCCCCAAAAGATGCTACCGTCTTCAACAACAGCAGCAGTTTCAGCAACACAGATTCGTCGTCGGCTCCGAGTTTCGTCGCACGCACAGCACTGAAGTAAAACTGTTCATTGGGAGAAAGTATTAACTGCTAACCCAGCAGCACAACTCAATGTAATTTGATTAATGAACTTTGTTTAAATAATAATCAGTTAAATTCAGGGCGATTGTGTCCTTATTGCCCCCAGACATTGTTTCCAAGCAGGGTCCTTGTTCCCTTTCTTCCCTTACATGCAAACTGAAGTTTGAGAATCTATCACTGGAAAAAATCTAAATCAAAAGAAAATGCACAAATTAAGAATGTGGAAGTTTTATTTATTTTACATATAGCTTGGAGCACATAGCTGTTCGGTTTGATACGTATTCTAGTAGGGTTTCATATCATTCTGAACAACTGAGCGTTTTTGATGACTTGAACAGAATTCAAAAAATTAAAAACATTTTTTTAAATTCTGTTCAAGTCAGTAAAAAAGGATCAATTGTTCAGAAAATAATATGAAATCCTATTTGAAAATTAGGTAACTCCAAAGTAAAAAGTGCTTGCCTTTTTTTAAATTTCTTTGATGACATTATGTTGAGGTCTCTGAAAGTCATTGTTCACGTAACGAATTTCAATACTAACATACAGTTTAAGTGGATATTTTCAAATCATTAGTCGATTGCCTTTTTCAAAATTTAATGACACACTTAACGTAAAAGTGACTTCTCAGTTTTATTTATCATTACATACTCACTTAAAATTTGTGTCAAAAAATGTGACAACCTTCAGATGCCACGTCAGTGTTTAATAACAAATATTTTCCTTTCCCATCATCTTGTACAGGATTTTGGATGTAAATCGCCCTAGTGGGCTGGTGACTGTAATTATTTCCTTTTCGTTCATTAGTGTTACTTTTGGATTCATAATCAGTGGCACCCCTTTTCTGTCCAGTCTTGTTCGTGAGTGAATGCATAAAATAACTTTCATTTATCCAAATTGTAGCCGTGTGTAGTTGCATTACTTTTTTTTCTAGACTTTTCTATCAGAAAGATCGGTTGTACACTTTCCCCGTACTTACCGGTATTTCTTCTTCTGGAAAGACAGCCTTATCCAATTACAAAAATTCCATTAGCTATACACGCGGTCCATGGTCATATTTTATATCGCAAGCAGGATACACCGATTAGTAAGGGGGAGGTTACAATATCAGACTGTAAGATGCGAAAGAAAAATAAATTTTACCGAATGGTTTCCTTGAAATGGGATGATATGCAATTAATAGTTACCGCCACGTCCGCGCCAGCATTTAGGCGACAGTTCGTATGGCCCGGGGTTTCTGTAGCTGACTTCACGCTCAGCGCGCTCTGTGATTGGCGGCGCGGACCTGTAGCGCGGCACGCGGCGGCAGCATCGGTTAGACATGAGCAAACCTTGACTCAGAGGCGGCTATGCTGCGCCGCTGAGGCCATTTCCATGGCAACCAAGGCCCTGGCGCTACGCTTTGATACGCGGCAACCGGCCTTGTGTCAGCCAGCAGCAGCAGCCGCGGCGGTCAGGATGACAGCGAGTATCGCCTACTGTAGTAGCTCCACTGGGCTGGGCGACCGTGAGCGCGGCAGTCGCTTGCACGTAACTCACAGGTCCACGCAACTCCTTGATGATCCACTGTCTTCATCTGATCTCAGCGCCGGCGGTAGTCGCGATCTAGTGTCGTCTTCTTCCCTCCTTCCGTTACGATCAAGGCTACTCTGGCTAATATTCACAGCTTAGTTTCCACACTGGCAAGCAAATCTTCGCACTGCTCCTGCACTGCTTTCGATATATCTCATGTCGGTATCCTGTTAGTGCCTACCTGTTTTCTACCGATCACTTCCACTGTACCGTTGTAGAATGCCGCGCTGAAAGGCGGGCGGTCCGGGTTCGTTTCCCGGCCGATGCACCGTATGTGCGCCGGGGCGTCGCAGTAAGAAATTGAATCAGAATATTTTGTTCGCCATATTTTTTACAAGAGTCTGAAAACTGTTTTTGCGGTCACCCAGAAAGCGATATTGACCATAATTTCCACATTCCCCTTGTACTCACTGAAAGAAATGTTTCTACTCTCTGTTTTCTCAACGGCATCAGGAGCTATGATTACAACTCAAAGTTTTGTGTTCTAACCGAATTATATTGTGAGAAAGTTCACACGCAAAACATAACAGTATTCCTGATAACAATCTACATCAAAATCTACATTTATAGTCCGCAAGCCACCCAACGGTGTGTGGCGGAGGGCACTTTACGTGCCACTGTCATTACCTCCCTTTTCTGTTACAGTCGCGTATGGTTCGCGGGAAGAACGACAGCCGGAAAGCCTCCGTGAGCACTCGAATCTCTCTAATTTTACATTCGTGATCTCTTCGGGAAGTATAAGTAGGGGGAAGCAATATATTCGATACCTCATCCAGAAACGCACCCTCTCAAAACCTCGCGAGCAAGCTACACCGCGATGCAGAGAGCCTTTCTTGCAGAGTCTGCCACTTGAGTTTGCTAAATATCTCCGTAACGCTATCACGCTTACCGAATAACCCTGTGACGAAACGCGCCGCTCTTCTTTGGATCATCTCTATCTCCTCCGTCAACCCGATCTGGTACGGATCCCACACTGATGAGCAATACTCAATTATAGGTCGAACGAGTGTTTTGTAAGCCACCTCCTTTGTTGATGGACTACATTTTCTAAGGACTCTCCCAATGAATCTCAACCTGACACTCGCCTTACCAACCAATTAATTTTATATGATGATTCCACTTCAAATCGTTACGCACGCATACTCCCAGATATTTTACAGAAGTAACTGCTACCATTGTTTGTTCCGCTATCATATAATCATACAGTAAAGGATCCTTCTTTCTATATATTCGCAATACATTACATTTTTCTATGATAAGGGCCAGTTGCCACTCCCTGCACCAAGTGCCTATCCGCTGCAGATCTTCCTGCGTTTCGTTACAATTTTCTAATGCTGCAACTTCTCTGTATACTACAGCATCATCCGCGAAAAGCCGCATGGAACTTCTTACACTATCTACTAGGTCATTTATATATATTGTGAAAAGCAATGGTCCCATAACACTCCCCTGTGGCACGCCAGAGGTTACTTTAAAGTCTGTAGACGTCTCTCCATTGAGTAAAACATGCTGTGTTCTGTTTGCTAAAAACTCTTCAATCCAGCCACACAGCTGGTCTGATATTCCGTAGGCTCTTATTTTGTTTATCAGACGTCAGTGCGGAACTGTATCGAACGCCTTCCGGAAGTCAAGGAAAATAGATTCTACCTGGGAGCCTGTATCTAATATTTTCTGGGTCTCATGAACAAATCAAGCGACTTGGGTCTCACACGATCGCTGTTTCCGGAATCCATGTTGATTCCTACAGAGTAGATTCTGGGTTTCCAGAAACGACATGATACGCGATCAAAAAACATGTTCTAACATTCTACAACAGATCGACGTAAGAGATATAGGTCTATAGTTTTGCGCAACTGTTCGACGACCCTTCTTGAAAACTGGGACTACCTGTGCTCTTTTCCAATCATTTGGAACCTTCCACTCCTCTGGAGACTTGCGGTACACGACTGTTAGAAGGGGGGTATGTTCTTTCGCGTACTCTGTGTAGAATCAAATTGGTACCCCGTCAGGTCCAGTGGACTTTCCTCTGTTGAGTGATTCCAGTTGCTTTTCTATTCCTTGGACACTTATTACGATGTCAGCCATTTTTTCGTTTGTGCGAGGATTTAGAGAAGGAACTGCAGTGCGGTCTTCCTTTGTGAAACAGTTTTGGAAAAAGGTGTTTAGTATTTCAGTTCTACACGTGTCATCCTCTGTTTCAATGCCATCATCATCCCAGATTGTCTGGATATACCGTTTCGAGCCACTTACTGATTTAACGTAAGACCAGAACTTCCTAGGATTTTCTGTCAAGTCGGTACATAGACTTTTACTTTCGAATTCACTGAACGCTTCACGCACAGCCCTCCTTACGCTAACTTTGACATCGTTTAGCTTCTGTTTGTCTGAGAGATTCTGGCTGCGTTTAAACTTGCAGTGGAGCTCTCTTTGCTTTCGCAGTAATTTCCTAACTTTGTTGTTGAACCACGTTGTGTTTTTCCTGTCCCTCACAGTTTTACTCGGCACGTACCTGTCTAAAACGCATTTTACGATTGCCTTGAACTGTTTCCATAAACACTCAACATTGTCAGTGTCGGAGCAGAAATTTTCGTTTTGATCTGTTAGGTAGTCTGAAATCTGCCTTCTATTACTCTTGCTAAACAGATAAACCTTCCTCCCATTTCTTTATATTCCTATTAACTTCCATATTCAGGGATGCTGCAACGGCCTTATGATCACTGATTCCCTGTTCTGCACTTACAGAGTCGAAAAGTTCGGGTCTGTGTTATCAGTAGTTCCAAGATGTTATCTCCACAAGTCGGTTCTCTGTTTAATTGCTCGAGGTAATTTTCGGATAGTGCACTCAGTATAATGTCACTCGATGCTCTGTCCCTACCACCCGTCTTAAACATCTGAGTGTCCCAGTCTACATCTTTTAAGTTGAAATCTCCACCTAAGACTATAACATGCTGAGAAAATTTATGTGAAATGTATTGCAAATTTTCTCTCAGCTGTTCTGCCACTAATGCTGCTGAGTCGGGAGGTCGGTAAAAGGAGCCAATTATTAACCTAGCTCGGTTGTTGAGTGTAACCTCCACCCATAATAATTCACAGGAACTATCCACTTCTACTTCACTACAGGATAAACTACTACTAACAGCGACAAACACGCACGCCACCACCTGGTTGCATGCAATCTATCCTTTCTAAACACCGTCTGTGCCTTTGTGAAAATTTCGGCAGAATTTATATCTGGCTTCAGCCAGCTTTCTGTACCTATAACGATTTCAGCTTCGGTGCTTTCTATCAGCGCTTGAAGTTCCGGTACTTTACCAATGCAGCTTCGACAGTTTACAATTACAATACCGATTGCTGCTTGGTCCCCACATGTCCTGAATCTGCCCTGCACCCTTTGAGGCTGTTGCCCTTTCTGTACTTGCCCGAGGCCATCTAACCTAAAAAACCGCCCGGTCCACGCCACACAACCACCGCCACCCGTGTAGTCGCCTGCTGCGTGTAGTGGTCTCCTGACCTATCCAGCGGAACACGAAGCCCCACCACCCTACGGGGCAAGTCGAGGAATCTGCAGCCCACACGGTCGCAGAACCGTCTCAGCCTCTGATTCAGACCCTCCACTCGGCTCTGTACCAAAGGTCCGCAGTCAGTCCTGTCGACGATGCTGCAGATTGTGAGCTCTGCTTTCATCCCGCTAGCGAGACTGGCAGTCTTCACCACATCATATAGCCGCCGGAAGCCAGAGAGGATTTCCTCCGATCCATAGCGACACACATCATTGGTGCCGACATGAGCGACCACCTGCAGATGGGTGCATCCTGTACCCTTCATGGCATCCGGAAGGACCCCTTCCACATCTGGAATGACTCCCCCCGGTATGCACGGAGTGCACATTGGTTTTCTTCCCCTCTCTTGCTACCATATCCCTAAGGGGCCCCATTACCCGCCTGACGTTGGAGCTCCCAACTGCCAGTAAGCCCAACGTTGGAGCTCCCAACTACCAGTAAGCCCACCCTCTGTGACTGCTCGTATCTTGCAGACTGAGGGGAAACCTCTGGAACAGGACAATCAGCCATGTCCGGCCGAAGATCAGTATCAGCCTGAGACAGAGCCTGAAACCGGTTCGGCCGGCAAACTGGAGAGGCCTTCCGTTCAGCCCTCCGGAATGTCTTTCGCCCCCTGCCACACCTCAAGACGACCTCCCACTCCACCACAGGTGAGGGGTCATCCTCCATGTGGGCAGTATCCCGGGCAACCACAGACGTAGTCCGATCGGGGGATGCGTGGGACGAGCTGCCTGCTCCTGACAAACCCCACCCAGACCCCCACAGTGATGCCCATTGGCAACAGCCTCAAGCTGTGTGACCGAAGCCAACACTGCCTGAAGCTGGGAGCGAAGGGATGCCAACTCAGCCCGCATATGAACACAACAGTTGCAGTCCCTATCCATGCTAAAATCTGTTGTGCAAAGATCGTCTGAACTAATCTAGTGAGAGCACAAACAATGTACAGAGAGCACAACAATAATGAAGTTCCCATCATAAACAGCACTAGTAGCATCTCACAGGCGACCTCTACTGTAAGTTCCAATCAGACTAGTCAGTCGCCCTGACTTCTAATCATCAGAGTTGACTGCTCGCCACAAAGGTGGACAGTCCGCAGCTCGTGGCCGTGCGGTAGCGTTCTCGCTTTCCACGCCCGGGTTCCCGGGTTCGATTCCCGGCGGGGTCAGAGATTTTCTCTACCTCGTGATGACTGGGTGTTGTGTGATGTCCTTAGGTTAGTTAGGTTAAGGTTCAAATGGCTTTGAGCACTACGGGAGTTAACACCTATGGTCATCAGTCCCCTAGAACTTAGAACTACTTAAACCTAACTAACCTAAGGACATCACACACATTCATGCCCGAGGCAGGATTTGAACCTGCGGCCGTAGTAGTCGCGCGGCTCCGGACTGAGCGCCTAGAACCGCTAGACTACCGCGGCCGGCCTAGGTTTATGTAGTTCTAAGTTCTAAGGGTCTGATGACCATAGATGTTAAGTCCCATAGTGCTCATAACCACAAAAGTGGACAATAATCTCACCACTAGCCACTCGGTTTTGATAAAATTATATGCAGCACAAAAACAGGTACGCCAGCGAAATCTAAGCCATCCAGGACGATGTACAGGCCTCGTGAGTTCACTTCCTACTTGTACTGTAAATATGCGTCCAGCTCAGCCTGGCTGCGACATCATCCGAGGGAACTCATAAACACTCGTTTCACTAACGTGGGAAGAATGATAGCTCGGTACGAATTGTGTAGTTTGAAGATATCTATACGATCCAAGACTGTGTACAGTCCTCGCGGGTTCACCTTCTTTCTTTCTTTCACTGGTGCCATGTCGCGCACTGCCGCTGGGTCGGCAGTGTTAGAAACAGATTTGGCAAGGTTAGTGGAAAGGGCTGGCCGGATGGCCTTCCTGCCGCCACCCCATACCCGCCAGGACGGAATTAGTGTACCACTACTGTCTGCGTCGAGTGTAATTAATGGAATATTGCGAGTGTGTCCAGATGTCTGAGAGTCGAGTAACTGAGACGGAACGTGGGGACCAGCCGAGTATTCACCCAGCGGGATGTGGAAAACCGCCTAAAAACCACATCCAGGCTGGCCGGCACACCGGCCCTCGACGTTAATCCGCGGGCGGATTCGATCTGGGGCCGGCGCGCCTACCCAAGTCCAGGAAGCAGCGTGTTAGCGCTCTCGGCTACCCTGGCGCGTCCTCGCGAGTTCAGCTTCTATTATTACTGAAAATATGCGTTAAGTAACGGCCTTGTCATGACGACATACGAGGCAGGGCGTAAACCAGCGTTTGAATGACGCGGACCCTGTGACAGCTGAGTGGTAAGTGAAGTGTCACTGCAGACGCAATCGTTGGCGCAGCAGCAGGACGAACTTCCTTAGCTCGGCCTGGAGCATGCTAAGGGCAGTGTGCTGTTCCTGCGGTACCTGACGGGGTTGGGAGCTGTGTCATGGCGGTGTGAGGGTCCTAACTCGTGATTTTGGTTTGTCGTGAGTCTACTGGGAAGCAAATCACTGCAGCAGAGTATCCAGTACTGGCCTGTGGTGTATTTGGTGGCCCAGGTCCCTGATGAGCCTCTAGCGGAATTCACCCGCTTTCTCGGAGAACTTGTGTTCTGTGGGCCGGAAGCGGTCCCTCATCAGCAGGATACCGGTGCCTTAATTTAGTTTTTTTGTTTGGGGTAAGTCCTGGGTAGGCGCAGGGCGAGTTTAAGGACCCTGTTTTGGAGCCTTGGCAGGGCGGGTGTCTTGGTGTCAGCGGCATTGTCCCACACCACGGCTGCATACTCCAGCACTGAGCGTATCAGTGTGAGGTACAGGATAATGCCGAGGTGAGTAGGCAAGGTCGACTCCAGGCTCAACAGAGGATATAGATCGCGGAGACGCGCTTTTTCCCTTCTCACTGAGCCAAAGAATGTGGGGATGCCACTAGAGGCACTGGTCTAGCTTGACGCCGAGGTAAACTACAGTCTTTGTCCACCGGAGGGGCCTCTCGCAATGCCGAGTGGAGCAAGGTTCGGCGGTATCCTCCGCTTAGTAAAGCTGAACGCCTTGCTCTAGGCGGGTGGAGTGTCACTGCGTCTCAGGTCGTATTTATGTACGAGCGCAGCGGACGATGGAAGGGAACACCTGCCATCATCTGCTGTATGCCCGGGTAGCAGCATCCACATGGCCGCTTTCTCGGTTATTTAATAACTCTGTTGTGTTCAAATGGTTCAAGTGGCACTGAGCACTATGGGACTCAACTGCTAAGGTCATAAGTCCCCTAGAACTTAGAACTACTTAAACCTAACTAACCTAAGGACATCACACACATCCATGCCCGAGGCAGGATTCGAACCTGCGGTCGTAGCGGTAGCGCGGTTCCAGACTGTAGCGCCTAGAACCGCTCGGCCACTCCGGCCGGCCTCTGTTGTGTATCTATTTACAATCATAGTAATTTTTATACGTATGGAGTTAAGTTGGCTATAATTAGTGAAAAAGTTTTAGCGCGACTGCATTTAAACTTTGTCGCTAGAACTTTGAGAACAGAACCGATAGTGGAATTTTATGTTTTCTCTATGTAAGTAGGCTGTTTAGGTTTTTTATTGGAAACGCCACCTCTGTATGAAAATCACTGGCTGTGCTGTGTGCAGTCTGTGGCTGCTTTGCATTGTTGTCTGCCATTGTAGTGTTGGGCAGCGGCAGCTGGCTGTGAACAGCGCGTAGCGTTGGGCAGTTGCAGGTGAGCCGCCAGCAGTGGTGGATGTGGGGAGAGAGATGGCGGAGTTTTGAAATTTGTCATGAACTGCTATATTTATATATGATGATATCAAGGTAAATACATTGTTTGTTCTCTATTAATATCTTTCATTTGCTAACTATCCCTATCAGTAGTTAGTGCCTTCCATAGTTTGAATCTTTTATTTAGCTGGCAGTAGTGGCGCTCGCTGTATTGCAGTAGCTTGAGCAGCGAAGATTTTTGTGAGGTAAGTGATTTGTGAAAGGTATAGTTTAATGTTAGTCAGGGCCATTCTTTTGTTGGGATTTTTGAAAGTCAGATTGCGTTGCGCTAAAAAAAAAAATTATTGTGTATCAGTTTAAGGACAGTCCTGTATAATTGTTCAAAGGGGACGTTTTAGAATATGTGCTCTCAACTACAGCTTTAAGAGATTTGTATTGATTGGTATTGGCATAAAAGTCTTGAAACTTGTTATAGCTCTATTATTTAACGGATTTAATAAAATGCTGTAATCAGAACTTTCTATCATTAACATAAATGATACTTAACCTATTAAAAATAGGGACGTTTATGTTCCAAATTTAGTTTCCAGTAAACTACTTGTAAACTATTAGAGGTAGCTTAATAGTGCCACATAGTTAATGTTTATATATTGAACTGAAGCTTCATACGAATTTCGATATTTCTGAGTCTAATATTTAACTCCTTCAATTTTTCGTAAAAACTCCGATTTTGACCAAAATATTGCTGTGATGGAGTTGAAACTTGTGACAGTTGAGTTTTACATACATTTTCACATTCTGAACAGTTTTTGTCTTTCTAGCTTTATTATTTAGCCCCACTTATTTTTTTACGATGTATTTAGGGAAACATAGTCTTCTGATCACTCTGAGATATAGCAATTTATACATTAATGGTAGTGACAGATATATTGACCAAGTCTGGAAAAACTACCTTAATTTTTAATTTCTTCCTTAAATTATGGTGCGATATTTGTATGATACGCACAGGAGCGTTATGATGACGTGGCGCTAGTAGCAGTGAGCTGGGTAAGTCCCAGCACTCTAGCTCGCCTCTGTACCTCCCTAATGATACATTTTCTGTTTCGCCACGACACCTCTTCCTGCCCCTCTCTTTAACCGCCACTCCCTCTGCTCACTCCATCTCCTACCTCTTGCTATTTCCTCTTCCTACCAATCTGTCTCTGGACCTCCCCGGCCCACCCCCCCCCCTTTCTGTCCATTTCTTCCACAATCTCACTTTGGCCATATTCTCCTTCCCAAGTATCCCTCCATCTTCACCTCCCCCTTTTCCCTTTCCACCTGCCCACTACCACTTTACGACTTCCAACTGCCTCATGCATCTCCTCACCCTAGCCTCTCTCTGTCCATTTCCTTATCTCCCTTGGTCGTCCATTCCATCTTCTCCCCAACTCAACCTGTCCTCAGACATTCTCGTCAGCACACGTAGGTCCTACAATACACATCAGTAAACCAGGCTGATGATACTCCCACAGCATACTTGTCATACATGGCAGGCTACACGTCTGTCTTGAAATAAGTTTATTTGTACTGACATGCTGGATGGCACTCAAAACAGGTCGATAAAGAAGGCCGATACTACAGTAAGACAACATGAATGTCATGCACTGCAGCCTCATATCAGGGCCCAGAAAACCCTCCCTTGTGGGTAACATGTAGGCTACCCTCCAAATCAGATTGATTTGTCATGCCAAACTGACCCTATGCAAAATACTTGTCGTGCAGGGCAACCTATACACCAGGGGGTTGAAAAAATACATCGTTGGCCATATATCCACTTCTATTGAACCTAGGAGGCTATAAAACCCACGGTGCTGTTACTCATTAGGCCTACTGTTTCTGTGTCACATTTGGTTGAAGTCGATCGACGGTTTGCGCAGACATGCTGCTTTTTATATACTGTATAATTGGAGTATACAAAAGTTGGTTGTATCTACAAGGGACCACAGGGGAAATATAAGGCGTCCTGCCCTCCCCATTCACCATACAAACACACACACACACACACACATCTCAAGCAGTCTCAAGCATTCTTGGCTGCGATATTGCCTCTAATCACTGCTCTCTTAGAGCCCACAAAACTTTTTCCTCCAGTATTTTGAAACCCTCTTACTCATGAGGTTCTACCATGGGAAATGAATTGCTATGTCTGGAACTAGAGCCAGTTGATTTCTGTATGTTTGCTAATGTTTGTAAAATGTAAAAGAATGATACAAAAATAAGGACATTTTGAAATGAAATATATTAAACCCGATTTGAACCGCTATTCGTGAGAAATGAAAGCTTTGTTACACAATAGATAACATTTTGTATTGACATCAAGAGCGTTCTGCACGTCCTTCTCTCTGTAATTCGCAAGAATGATCTTTCCAGTTACTGTTATTATGTCTTAACTACAAATATTTTCAATTTGGCACTAGACTCTCGACGTATCTGTTAAAATGTTATCAAAAGTAGCGCTACTTTTTTCCTCGTATCTTGTTGCCAATTGTATGCGGAAGAAACGTACCCGTGAGATAGAAAGCCTGACTTAAAATTTTCAGCTAATGTTACATTATTCTGTTCAGAGCTTCAAAGCTTAACAACCTGTCAATTTATTCCATAAATGCCGTAGCGTTGCTAACTTCGCATGAATTTCTACTTTCACAACACCAATCCCAAATGCGAATCCTAACAAAATCCGAGTGTCTTCCCTTCATAATGTAAATGGAAACTCGTGCTTCACTTCTAAGAGCGGTTCCTGCTTTCTAAATAACAACAAATTTTAGCGTTAAGCCGTTCCTCCACGTGCCTATAGCGGAACGAAACAAAATCGTACACCCACGTTTAGTAGCGAGACTAAAGTATCGCTGCCAGCCATCCATATTACCAGTCGGATTTATTAAGTATTACGAGCGATCAGCAAATCACAATTTGCGAGCACACCTGCGACCTACGGACAAATCTCGCATCCTCACAACGGAATGCTATGATTCGTTACTCCTGTTGGAGTCCTTCCTGGAAACAAACAGTCAATAAATGAAATACACGATCCTTTGAAATTGTTGCACTGAAAAGGAAAGCTTGAGAAACATGCTATGTATTAAAAACGCATAGGTATTTAGTTGTCTACGTAAGCTACTGATCTGCGTATGAAAGTGATATGAAATAAATAACGAATAAGCATTCAGCTAAGTGTAAAAAGCGTTTCATTTCTTTTTAAGTTGCTGATTATAGGAGAAACATCTCTGCATGAGCCGATGCTAAGTAGCTAAAGCATGTCTCTTTCAGTGTATTGATATTTGTTAGGGCAATAAAAGTTGGTGCCCAATGTCAGTTACAAACGTGGTGGGTTGGACCATAAGTTCGTAGCATTTTTCCATGAGCTCAGTAAACACAACAGATACACACGCAACTTTAGCCATCGATAATATATTGTCCTTCACTATGTACACAAGTCTGCCAACGCTGGGGTACCTTTTCGAATCTGCGACCGTATAAATCTCTTGATTTCGAGTCGAAGAACATGTGGAGCCACGTCCGGAGAGCATTGTAATCCGCAAATTAAGTTCCTTCAAGGTTGTTCGACAGAGAGCGGGAAGAGTGAAAATCTGAGAGCGCCAGATGAAGTGAATAAAGCGGTTGTGGAATAACTACCCATCCCATCTGCTGTAAAATGTTGTTTATCAGTCTAGTAGAATGCGGGCCCTAGATACCGTGGAGTAGCATCACTTCACACCGTCTTTCTGATTGTTGTTCGTGGATTGCGTCTGCAAGACATCCCAGTTGTTGACAATAAATGTCAGCAGCGGTGGTTAAACCTCGGGGAAGCAATTGTTAGTACAGTACACCGTCACTGTCCCACCAGATGCATAATATTGTCCTTTGTGGACGCGAACAGGTCTTCCTATGGGGTGTTGCTGCTTTGTTTGGGCTCAACCATTCCTTTCTTTCCCTTGTGTTAGCATAAAGACCCAATTTCTCGTCACCAGTAACAGTCCTGATAGGAATGGCCGGTGTTGTTCACGAACCAATTGATGACGAGCAAGCAGAGATGCGCGTATAGCCACCCGCTGATCTTTGTGATTTTGGCTTAGAGCATACGATACCCATACACCCGATTTTATGGTAGTGCCTTCCCCATTGCATGTAAGTGTGGCACGATGGTGGAATGAACACAGTCCATCACATTTGCCAGTTCTCGTATATACTGACTTCTACCATTGTGGATTAATGCGATTGAACGATGGTCATCAAACACCGAAGATCTTCCTGAACGTGGAGAATCACTAATATGAAAACGATCCTCCTAATATATAATCTCAAATAGCAACAGTGACCTACAAATGAAAAATGACAGTCGACAATATAAACCAACAGCAATCGGAATACCAACATGCAAAACCAAAACGCTACGAACCTAATATATCTATGTTGTAAGCTGTGATTTATTCAAAACTTTCCTGCATGGCTAATTTGAACTTAGGTACCTTACTTGGAGCAAAATTTTTGTTATCTTAATCTCTTCTAGCTTCAAAATTTTAAGTGGAAGACAGCGAAAGTGCAAAATAACTCATCTGATTTGTGCAATTCGCTGCCACTAAAACGTAAAATTTTCTCCTTGGTGGTGTTGCTGATTTTGTGTATCATGCCAAACTCATGACATAGTTAAGTCTTTTTAAATTTCTGAAATATCTTCCAGGCTCTTGGTCTACATTACACAGTATTTCTTACTTTTAATAAATAAATTTAAATTAAGTGAAAAGCTGCTATTCTGCCGCCTGATGATTCATACCTGCTCCTCAACAAGATGCAAGTGAACGCCATAGCATGAATACAACGTAACGCTCAAATTTAATACAGCAGACGTCTGAGCACCCAGTCTAAGTTAGGCATGTCTCTATACCCTAAAAGTCACTTTACTGTCTGTCGTGGGGTAATGTACCACAATCAATTGCAGCCCTCCCCTTTCCTCTGGTGCTGAAATCAATAGGAGTTTTCTTATGTTCGGAGAAACGTTTGTGTGCAGAGCAAAATTGTTATATTTGAGCAGCCATTAACATGTTTCTATCAGATGCTGACTGAGGTCCTTTCTCTGAAGCTTCCTATAGTGTTACATGCATGGCAAATAAAGTGAAACGCCATGAAGGGAAGAAGGAAACACAATGAAACTACACGGGTTAAGACGGTATTGTTGTGAATTGGCAGGAGCCAATTCACGGAGTTTGGAGGAAGCCGAAAGGCACACGTTTAAACTCACGCAGGCTGGCGTGAGGTCTGGAAAATGACAAGGAATTATAGTAGCCAAAAATAGTACATAGCTTCTGGAATACTTAACTTTAATCCATAATTGGAGAACATCGCTCTTGATGGTACATAATTACAATCTCAATATAAGCTGGTAATGGCGCCTTGCTAGGTCGTAGCAAATGACGTAGCTGAAGGCTAAGCTAACTATCGTCTCGGAAAATGAGAGCGTATTTGTCAGTGTAGCATCGCTAGCAAAGTCGTCTGTACAACTGGGGCGAGTGCTAGGACGTCTCTCTAGACCTGCCGTGTGGCGGCGCTCGGTCTGCAATCACTGACAGTGGCGACACGTGGGTCCGACGTATACTAACGGACCGCGGCCGATTTAAAGGGTACCACCTAGCAAGTGTGGTGTCTGGCGGTGACACCACAGGTATATTGTGTTATTTCAGCGATTACGAAATCGAGTCAAATTTACAAAGAACTTGGCAGTATGGGCCAACCTTTAGTATGACGATGTACCATTCTGGCCTGGATGCATTCACTAATTCGGTTGGGAAGGGTGTAAAAAGGCCGTTATGTCCCCTCCTGACGCAAACTGGCACACAACTTTTGCAACTCGTCATTGATAAACCCGGATACTGGCAACGAGACAGCGTTGATGTCCAACATAGTCGCATGCTGACAAATCTGCGAATCTTACTAGCCACGAGAGTACCTCGGTATCACAAAGTTCACAGAGACACGTGCGTTATGTGGATGCGTCTTGTCCTGTTCAAAAATGGCCCCACTATACTGTCGAATGAAAGGTAATGCTTGAGGGTGCAGGGTGTCCGTGACCTTCCACGGTGACGTCGGAGTTCCCTCAGTCATTGCCAGCCGTGACCTGCCATAACCGATGTCTCCCTACCCCATGACGCCACCACTAGGCCTCTTCAAAACATTGAAATAATGGGACATCACACCGTGGTTCGTCGCGGAACACAATGCGAAATTATTCGTCACCAGTCGATGCTACCTGGCATGTAATGTTCCAGACGCGTTCGACTCTGTTGTGTTGTTAACGGCAGCCTGTTCACATGAGGTATTAACTCCTTAGTACAGCTACTGCTAGCCCGAAGTAGTGTTGTGGGATGAAACAGAATGTCGCAGGGACCATTACTTATTGTTGGGTGGCAGACGCAGATGTGAACGCGTAGCGATGCGCTTTGTTCACAATAATCGGAACGGCTATAAGATGGGGACTGATTGGAGCATAGTTAAGTGGTAAGTGTTTTAGGTTCAGTGCTGGAACCACTACTGATTCTTAAATATTTGCACCTCTCCCTCTCCTCCTCCTGTCTCTCTCTCTCTCTCTCTCTCTCTCTCTCTCTTACTAGATGCTGCTATTTTCACCATTAAAACAGTATCGCACCAAGTGATTGGTCAGCACAAGAATTAGACTCCGTTGTTTATTTTGATTGGCTTATGACAATGGGAGATACGATACTGCGTGAAGAGTTTGACAGAGCACTGAAGGACCTGAGTCGAAACAAGGCCCCCGGAGTAGACAACATTCCATTGGAACTACTGACGGCCTTGGGAGAGCCAGTCCTGACAAAACTCTACCATCTGGTGAGCAAGATGTATGAAACAGGCGAAATACCCTCAGACTTCAAGAAGAATATAATAATTCCAATCCCAAAGAAAGCAGGTGTTGACAGATGTGAAAATTACCGAACAATCAGTTTAATAAGCCACAGCTGCAATGTACTAACACGAATTCTTTACAGACGAATGGAAAAACTAGTAGAAGCTGACCTCGGGGAAGATCAGTTTGGATTCCGTAGAAATACTGGAACACGTGAGGCAATACTGACCTTACGACTTATCTTAGAAGAAAGATTAAGGAAAGGCAAACCTACGTTTCTAGCATTTGTAGACTTAGAGAAAGCTTTTGACAATGTTGACTGGAATACTCTCTTTCAAATCCTAAAGGTGGCAGGGGTAAAATACAGGGAGCGAAAGGCTATTTACAACTTGTACAGAAACCAGATCGCAGTTATAAGAGTTGAGGGACATGAAAGGGAAGCAGTGGTTAGGAAGGGAGTAAGACAGGGTTGTAGCCTCTCCCCGATGTTATTCAATCTGTATATTGAGCAAGCAGTAAAGGAAACAAAAGAAGAATTTGGAGTAGGTATTAAAATCCATGGAGAAGAAATAAAAACTTTGAGGTTCGCCGATGACATTGTAATTCTGTCAGAGACAGCAAAGGACTTGGAAGAGCAGTTGAACGGAATGGATGGTGTCTTGAAGGGAGGATATAAGATGAACATCAACAAAAGCAAAACGAGGATAATGGAATGTAGTCGAAGTAAGTAGGGTGATGCTGAGGGTATTAGATTAGGAAATGAGACACTTAAAGTAGTAAAGGAGTTTTGCTATTTGGGGAGCAAAATAACTGATGATGGACGAAGTAGAGAGGATATAAAATGTAGACTGGCAATGGCAAGGAAAGCGTTTCTGAAAAAGAGAAATTTGTTAACATCGAGTATAGATTTAAGTGTCAGGAAGTTATTTCTGAAAGTATTTGTATGGAGTGTAGCCATGTATGGAAGTGAAACATGGACGGTAAATAGTTTGGACAAGAAGAGAATAGAAGCTCTCGAAATGTGGTGCTACAGAAGAATGCTGAAGATTAGATGGGTGGATCACATAACTAATGAGGAAGTATTGAATAGGATTGGGGAGAAGAGAAGTTTGTGGCACAACTTGACCAGAAGAAGGGATCGGTTGGTAGGACATGTTCTGAGGCATCAAGGGATCACCAATTTAGTATTGGAGGGCAGCGTGGAGGGTAAAAATCATAGGGGGAGACCAAGAGATGAATACACCAAGCAGATTCAGAAGGATGTAGGTTGCAGTAGGTACTGGGACGTGAAGAAGCTTGCACAGGATAGAGTAGCATGGAGAGCTGCATCAAACCAGTCTCAGGACTGAAGACCACAACAACAACAACAATGACAAATGGAATTATATTCTCCACTAACTCGTTCCAGTAACAACTGTTATTTTTGGCTCAGGAACGGCAGTTCGTGTAAGATCGCAAATCTGTTGTCCACTCTAATTCATGACGCTGGGAAATATGTCACTGAAGAGGTTGAAAAAATCAGCCAACCAGTTGCAACTCAAATGTTCGTTTAGCCCATGACTTAGGTTTCGGTGTTTATAAAAATATCTTCTTCAGAAAGAGTGGGCCTCGTTACATCACATAGTGGTAAATTACATAAGCTGCAGCCAAGCGGCTCTTGTCACGTATAAAATTTATATGAAACGAGAGACATCACATGCCGTAGGTTATGATAGCACCCAGATTACATTCAGCGTCAGAATAAATGCACAAATACATTCGCTCACTGAAAGAGGCCTTTACCAGTAGGCGAATACATCTGTGCATTTATAATGACGCTGAATGTAATTGGGTGCTATCTTAAGCCGTGGTATGTGATATTTCTGGTTTTTATATTAACTTTATATATGACAAGATCCGATCGGCTGCAGTTTATGTAATTTACAACCATGTGATGTACCAAGGCCCACCCTTCTGAAGAAATCTTAGTCATGGACTAAACGAACGTTTGATCTGAAACTGATTGGATGATATTTTTAACCTCTTCAGATTTATAAAGCTGCCGAATCGCTGCTATGCTTAAGATTTAGAAATCTTACACTGTTTTCTCCGTACATGATCCCTTCATTGTTGTTTGTTGTTCACAACATGAGCTTGCTCCCAAGAATTAGCAGCTCTCACACGGTTAATACTAGGCAGAAATATAATCTGCATTTGGATAGCACGTCCTTGACTCTAGTGCAGAAATGCGTACAGTATTCCATTGCATTCCTTTTAAGTTAGTTACCTCAAAATGGTTTTAAAAAAATTGTACTAATCATCGTGTAACTGCTGTTTCCAGGAAAAGTATCAGTAATGATGTCGCTGACCAACGCCACTTACGTATGCTTTCAACAAATCTCTGTTGTCCAGGTTCTCATGTGATGCGACTTCACGAGTTTCGTTAATTGCAGGGTGTCCACTTTACTCAGACAGTTGGTTGGTGACGGATCGTGGACGCAAACAGAGGAATATATGAATAGCAGTTAATCTGAATCGGACTGAGGTATATTCGCCTGACATCTATCAACATACATGCAGTGTGTGTGGATGGTCGTTGAATCATTGGATAAAATGAACGTATCTGTTTTCTCTCTCCTCTTTTAAAGTACGATTTCAAGTAGCCTTCCTCAAGTTATGTTGGTATTAATTCGTTTTTCTCAGATTTTGCGGATTTGTTTTACTTGATTAGCTAAATCTTCACAAGGTTCCAGTGTGTCACGGCTGTTACTGTGAGACTTAGTCATTGCTTTGCGTCATCGTCTGATAAAATTTGTCGAGATTCTCTCTCTCTCTCTCTCTGTCTCTGTCTCTCCATCTATCCGTATGTACCTGTGCTTTCTACATCATCCTGGCACGGTTATGTAAATGAGAATTGGTGCGATTGTGTGAAACATACCCAAATAGTTTTGTATTAACATAGGTGTCCGTGTTTCTACACCGGAGTATGTTTAAACGAATTTCTCAATAGGCTGCTGACCATGTTATTAGCGTCCACCCTGAGCTCTTTGTTATGACTACCGCGTACTTTGACTTCAGTTGTTGTTTGTGAATTAGACTACGTATATTTTTCACTGTGGAGGGGCTCGAAATATTCAATAATTTTATTGCCTTAGCGCATGCGCTTTCGTATTTTCGTCCAATATAAATATTCCGTCGTTTACAGTTTGAATCAGTTATTGGCGAGAGCGGCTTAGCTTTTTTCATCTGATGACGGTGGTCAGGTGGACCACGGAAATATTGTGTGGAGACGACAGTTTGATCCGGCTGAAGACTCGACAAGAATTTGAGTCGTTTTATAGCACGTATGAGTGCTAGTGGTCACAATTTTAAATACGTAAAGGTCAGCATTGCGATCTTTTGTCACGTAAATGGTGTCCCACCTAAATCACTGTACGCGCCTTCAAACTTGTTACTTAAAGTTAGAAGACATAAGACATCAATCCACTTAAAATAACAAAGTTGACCTATCTCCTCTACCCACCTAGTTCTCCCCTTCAAGCTAGGCGGCTTTTGTTTGAAAGATTTTCTCTTACTACTAAAAGTGGGTGAGTTATTTAAGTGGCCTGTCGTATGTGCCTCAGCCTTATATTTAACTCTACATTTAGCTTTTCTGATTTTCTAGCTTATCTACCGGATTGAGACTTCTTTTGGTTCAACTTACTTTCACTGGTTTCCTGTCTCATTCGCATGGTTACCTGGCTCTTGGCAATTACCTCCCGGTGTACTAACCCATATTATTCTGGGAAGTAGGATATCATCATGGCCCTTCTTCAGCGAGAATGAATGTTTGCAATGGATAAACATCATGAATCTTGGAACAACTGGTCCTCGTTTCGTTCTTAATCCCCGTGCTGTTGGTCACTGCTGCTTTTTTTTTTGGTTTTACGGCCAGTTTCCTCAAAAAGGTAAAAAGGTAACCCTGAATCGTTACTCACTTACCTACTGCCTTTGACCAAGCCGTTGGCAAAATGTGCATACCTCCTTGTATGAGAGTTAAATATTTAACGATGTGTAGGTGGGACATGTAGTGAATTAACTTTTCTCCATGTGAAATGGCTACACAAGGATTCCGTATTTCGCTATAGAACACGTTAGAGTTAGAGTTCTCTGCCTTCCGAGTGACCTCCAAGCTGATGTAGGTGAGGTCAGAGAGGTACTCTATGTATAACTGGATGACTGATTATTTTTTGCCCTTCGTCTGTAGTTCACCCTCCCAGGCATTTTTCTTCTAAATTCTTTGGAGACAAGCACTTCCTTCATTTCAATTTATTCACATACTACAATCAGGAATCCAATATGTATTAATAGCAAGTGGAACAATAGTTACGAAAATGGACAGTACAGTTTACGTTTCATGTTACAAGCTGCTACAACCCTTCATATCTGGCACCCTTTCGGTGGCTTTCGTGTCGTTTTCACCATTTACTTTAATAAGCAGCTTGTCTCTTGGTCTTACGAGGCTTAGCAGGCTCCTTTAAAACCTTGTTCGTCAGAAACTGTTGTGGGAGAATGTCAGCAGCGACATTATTACGCCTTCAAACAAACCTCCAATAACGAGCTAGTGGCTCCCCACACTGCAATTATGATTCAAATATTTTGTATTTCTGGAAATTGTTTTGATTTATAGCACCACGGCCTAGTAGAACATGTTGTTAGTGAGCACAGGGTTGTCGTGTCGAGATTGAATACTGTAAGCCCCAAATTCTCGAGAAATAAGCGAAAAATATACCAATTCAAAAAAGCAGGTAGAAATTCACTTCACGACTTCCAGAGAAACGATCTCCATTCATTTTAAATTAATAATATAAGAGTCGACCAGATGTAGCTTGAATTCAAAGAAATAGTTTCGGCAGCAATTGAGAAATTTTCACCAAATAAATTAACAAACGACGGAGATGATCCTCCTTGGTACACAAAACGGGTTAGAACACTGTTGCAGAAACAACGAACCAAACATGCCAAATTTGAACAGACGCTAAATCCCCCGGATTGGCGATCTTTTACAGAAGCTCGAAATTTAGCCCGGACTTCAATGCGAGATGTTTATAACAGTTTCCACGACGAAACGTTGTCTCGAAACCTGGCAGAAAATCCAAAGAGATTCGGGTCGTATGCGAAGTATGTTAGCGGCAAGAAACAATCAATGCCTTCTCTGCACGATAGCAATGGATATATTTACTAAGACATTGCTGCCAAAGCAGAGTTACTAAACACGGCCTTCCGAAATGCCTTCACAAAAGAAGACGAAGTAAATAGTCCAGAATTCGAATCGAGAACAGCTGCCAACACGAGTAACGTAGAAGTAAATATCCTCGGAGTAGTGAAGCAACTTAATGACTTAATAAAAGCAAGTCTTCTGGTCCAGACTGTATATCAATTAGGTTTCTTTCGGAGTATGCTTATGCATTAGCTCCATACTTCACAATCATATACAACCGTTCGCTCGACGAAAGATCGGTACACAAAGACAGGAAAGTTGCACAGGTAACACCAATATTCAAGAAAGGTAGTAGGAGTAATCCAATAAATTACAGGACCTTATCGTTAACGTTGATATGCAGCAGGATTTTAGAACATATATTGTATTCGAACATTATGAATTACCTCGAAGAAAACGGTCTATTGACACACAGTCAACATGGGTTTAGAAAACATCGTTCCTCTGAAACAGAACTAGCTCTTTCTTCACATGAAGTGCTGAGTGCTATTGACGAGGGATTTGAGATCAATTCCGTAATTCTGGATTTCCGGAAGGCTTTTGACGCTGTACCACACAAGCGGCTCGTATTGAAATTGCTTCCTTATGGAATATCGTCACAGTTAGGTGACTTGTTTTGTGGTTTCCTGTCAGAGAGGTCACAGTTCGTAATAATTGACGGAAAGTCATCGAGTAAAACATAAGTGATTTCTGGCGTTCGCATGGTAGTGTTATATGTCCTTTGCTGTTCCTTATCTATATTAACGATTTTGGTGACAATCTGAATGGCCGTCTTCAGTTATTTGCAGATGACGCTGTCGTTTATCGACTAATAAAGTCATCAGAAGACGAAAACAAACTGCAAAACGATTTAGAAAAGATATCTGAATAGTGCGGAAAGTGACAGTTGACCCTAAATATCGAAAAGTGTGATCTCATCCACATGAGTGCTAAAAGGAAACTGTTAAACTTCGGTTACACGATAAATCAGTGTAATCTAAAAGCCGTAAATTCAACTAAGTACCTAGGTATTCCCCCATGAACCATGGACCTTGCCGTTGGTGCGGAGGCTTGCGTGCCTCAGCGATTCTGATGGCCGTACCGTAGGTGTAACCACAACGGAGGGGTATCTGTTGAGAGACCAGACAAACATGTGGTTCCTGAAGAGGGGCAGCAGCCTTTTCAGTAGTTGCAGGGGCAACAGCCTGGATGATTGACTGATCTGGCCTTGTAACATTAACCAAAACGGCCTTGCTGTGCTGGTACTGCGAACGGCTGAAAGCAAGGGGAAACTACAGCCGTACTTTTTCCCGAGGACATGCAGCTCTACTGTATGATTAAATGATGATGGCGTCCTCTTGAGTAAAATATTCCGGAGGTAAAATAGTCCCCCATTCGGATCTCCGGGCGGGGACTACTCAGGAGGACGTCGTTATCAGGAGAAAGAAAACTGGCGTTCTACTGATCGGAGCGTGGAATGTCAGATCCCTTAATGGGGCAGGTAGGTTAGAAAATTTAAAAAGGGAAATGGATAGGTTAAAGTTAGATATAGTGGGAATTAGTAAAGTTCGGTGGCAGGAGGAACAAGACTTCTGGTCAGGTGATTACAGGGTTATAAATACAAAATCAAATAGGGGTAATGCAGGAGTAGGTTTAATAATGAATAAAAAAATAGGAGTGCGGGTTAGCTACTACAAACAGCAAAGTGAACGCATTATTGTGGCCAAGATAGACACAAAGCCCATGCCTACTACAGTAGTACAAGTTTATATGCCAACTAGCTCTGCAGATGATGAAGAAATAGATGAAATGTATGACGAGAAAAAGGAAATAATTCAGGTAGTGAAGGGAGACGAAAATTTAATAGTCATGGGTGACTGGAATTTGTCAGTTGGAAAAGGGAGAGAAGGAAACATAGTAGGTGAATATGGATTGGGGGTAAGAAATGAAAGAGGAAGCCGCCTTGTAGAATTTTGCACAGAGCATAACTTAATCATTGCTAACACTTGGTTCAAGAACCATAGAAGAAGGTTGTATACCTGGAAGAATCCTGGAGATACTATAAGGTATCAGATGGATTATATAATGGTAAGACAGAGATTTAGGAACCAGGTTTTAAATTGTAAGACATTTCCCGGGGCAGATGTTGATTCTGACCACAATCTATTGGTTATGAACTGCTGATTGAAACTGAAGAAACCGCAAAAAGGTGGGAATTTAAGGAGATGGGACCTGGATAAACTGAAAGAACCAGAGGTTGTAGAGAGTTTCAGGGAGATCATAAGGGAACAATTGACAGGAATGGGGAAAAGAAATACAGTTGAAGAAGAATGGGTAGCTCTGAGGGATCAAGTAGTGAAGGCAGCAGACGATCATGTAGGTAAAAATACGAGGGCTAATAGAAATCCTTGGGTAACAGAAGAAATATTGAATTTAATTGATGAAAGGAGAAAATGTAAAAATGCAGTAAATGAAGCAGGCGAAAAGGAATACAAACGTCTCAAAAATGATATCGACAGGAAGTGCAAAATGGCTAAGCAGGGATGGCTAGAGGACTAATGTAAGGATGTAGAGGCTTGTCTCACTAGGGGTAAGATAGATACTGCCTACAGGAAAATTAAAGAGACCTTTGGAGAGAAGAGAACCACTTGTATGAATATCAAGAGCTCAGATGGCAACCCAGTTCTAAACAAAGAAGGGAAGGGAGAAAGGTGGAAGGAGTATATAGAGGGTTTATACAAGGGCGATGTACTTGAGGACAATATTATGGAAATGGAAGAGGATGTAGATGAAGACGAAATGTGAGATAAGATACTGCGTGAAGAGTTTGACAAAGCACTGAAAGACCTGAGTCGAAACAAGGCCCCGGGAGTAGACAACATTCCATTAGAGCTACTGATGGCCTTGGGAGAGCCAGTCATGAAAAAACTCTACCATCTGGTGAGCACGATGTATGAGACAGGCGAGATACCCTCAGACTTCAAGAAGAATATAATAATTCCAATCCCAAAGAAAGCAGGTGTTGACAGATGTGAAAATTACCGAATTATCAGTTTAATAAGTCACAGCTGCAAAATACTAGCGCGAATTCTTTACAGACGAATGGAAAAACTGGTAGAAGCCAACTTCGGGGAAGATCAGTTTGGATTCCGTAGAAATGTTGGAACACGTGAGGCAATACTGACCTTACGACTTATCTTAGAAGAAAGATTAAGAAAAAGCAAACCTACGTTTCTAGCATTTGTAGACTTAGGGAAAGCTTTTGACAATGTTAACTGGAATACTCTCTTTCAAATTCTGAAGGTGGCAGGGGTAAAATACAGGGAGCGAAAGGCTATTTGCAATTTGTACAGAAACCAGATGGCAGTTATAAGAGTCGAGGGGAATGAAAGGGAAGCAGTGGTTGGGAAGGGAGTGAGACAGAGTTGTAGCCTCTCCCCGATGTTATTCAATCTGTATATTGAGCAAGCAGTAAAGGAAACAAAAGAAGAATTCGGAGTAGGTATTAAAGTTCATGGGGAAGAAGTAAAAACTTTGAGGTTCGCCGATGACATTGTAATTCTGTCAGAGACAGCAAAGGACTTGGAAGAGCAGTTGAACGGAATGGACAGTGTCTTGAAAGGAGGATATAAGATGAACATCAACAAAAGCGAAACGAGGATAATGGAATGTAGTCAAATTAAGTCGGGTGATGCTGAGGGAATTAGATTAGGAAATGAGACACTTAAAGTAGTAAAGGAGGTTTGCTATTTAGGGAGTAAAATAACCGATGATGGTCGAAGTAGAAAGGATATAAAATGTAGACTGCCAATGGCAAGGAAAGCGTTTCTGAAGAAGAGAAATTTGTTAACATCGTGTATAGATTTAAGTATCAGGAAGTCGTTTCTGAAAGTATTTGTATGGAGTGTAGCCATGTATGGAAGTGAAACATGGACGATAACTAGTTTGGACAAGAAGAGAATAGAAGCTTTCGAAATGTGGTGCTACAGAAGAATGCTGAAGATAAGGTGGGTAGATCACATAACTAATGAGGAGGTATTGAATAGGATTGGGGAGAAGAGAAGTTTGTGGCACAACTTGACTAGAAGAAGGGATCGGTTGGTAGGACATGTTCTGAGGCATCAAGGGATCACAAATTTACTATTGGAGGGCAGCGTGGAGAGTAAAAATCGTAGAGGGAGACCAAGAGATGAATACACTAAGCAGATTCAGAAGGATGTAGGTTGCAGTAGGTACTGGGAGATGAAGAAGCTTGCACAGGATAGAGTAGCATGGAGAGCTGCATCAAACCAGTCTCAGGACTGAAGACCACAACAACAACAACCTAGGTATTACAATTACTGCGTTTTATTGGCAGGACACTTAGAAAATGTAACAGATCCACTAAGGAGACTACCTACACCACGCTTGTCAGTCCTCTTTTAAAATACTGCTGTGCGGTGTGGGATCCTTACTAGATAGAACTGACAGAGTACATCGAAAAAGTTCAAAGAAAGACAGCACGTTCTGTATTATCGCGAAATATGGGAGAGTGTGTCACAGAAATGATACAGGATGTGGGCTGGACATCATTAAATGAAAGGCGTTTTTCGTTCTCACGAAATTCCAATCACCAACTTTCTCCTCCGAATGCGGAAATATTTTGTTGACACCGACCTACATCTGGAGGAACAATCTCCAAGATAAAATTAGGGAATCAGAGCTCGTACGGAAAGATATCGGTGTTCATTCTTTCGGCGTGCTGTACGAGATTGGAATAATAGAGAATTGTGAAGGTGGTTCGATGAACCCTCTGCCAGGCACTTGAATGTGATTTGCGGCGTATCCTTGTAGATGTCGATGTTGTACTGAAGACACCGTATATGTATATGATTATTAACATGGTACCTCACTCTTACGTCACAGCCACTTCTGATTTCAGTATTGTGTGTACAAGATGGTTTCTCCAGTACTGAGATGTGCATGAAGTCGGAAATTTTCGGCAATTTTTAGTTTATTTACTGAATGACGCCATCTGTACAGCAGAGCAGTGGCAGCTTGACTGGTGTGGCCCGTGAGTGTGACGACAAGGAGGCAGCAGCGGCAGCGCGACAGCAGCTGGCCGTGTTGGCACACTTTCTGGACAATTATCGTCAGCTCAGGCAATGCAAGGAAGTGCGATTGGCGTTATGTATCACAGAAAGGGGCATCCCAAGTATCTCTGACATTGGTTGTCTACTGGCTTGTGAACCAGTATCTCTGACTAGTAGACGATGCTGTTAAATGATGGTCATTGTGGTGTAATCATACTTTCGAACAGAGCCTGGTCAGGAGATACGCCGATAGAGTGCTGGATGCCATAAATGACAGGGATGAACGACGGCTGTAGAGATGTGTCAGAGCGAATGGGCGTGCAAGTGTTGAGCAAGCGGCTACTACCAGTTTCTCCTCAACGAGCGTTAAACGAACGTTGCTGTGTATGGTCCTCCGAGATAGGCGCCTGGTTCATGCACCCATGCTGATGCTGATGCGTGGAATTTGCACGCTAGTACAGCAACTGGACGCCAGTTGAGTGGCCTTTTGAGATGAATCACGTTTTAAATCCCGTCTGAAAGAAGGCAAACTCCGTGCAACAACCGTCGAAAGCGTTCAGGCCGGAGGAAGGAGCGTTAAGGTCTGGAGAATGTTTTCGTGGCATTCCCTGGGTGATATCATCATTGAGAAAGCACAGTGGATCAACAAAGGTCTGTGCCCGCATCTCGTGGTCGTGCGGTAGCGTTCTCGCTTCCCACGCCCGGGTTCCCGGGTTCGATTCCCGGCGGGGTCAGGGATTTTCTCTGCCTCGTGATGGCTGGGTGTTGTGTGATGTCCTTAGGTTAGTTAGGTTTAAGTAGTTCTAAGTTCTAGGGGACTGATGACCATAGATGTTGAGTCCCATAGTGCTCAGAGCCATTTGAACCATTTTTTGAACAAAGGTATGCATCTATCCTTGTCGACCATGCCCGTCTGCAGCTCGTGGTCTCGCGGTCGCGTTCTCACTCCCCAATTCCCCGCGGGGTCAGGGATTTTCACCTGCCTCGAGATGACTCGGTGTTTGTGTTCTCCTCATCGTTTCGTTATCATTCATGCAAGGGGCAAGATTGGACTTGGGAATTTGTAGGGGCGCTGATAACCGCGCAGTTGAGCCGTCTGTTTTTATGTAAGCTGCTTTCTCTCGACAGCTTGAATGACAATAGATCGCTAATGTACTGTCATCCAAGCTGTCAAGAGAAAAATTGCATACACAAAAACGGACTAAAGTCACATACACGTTTCCAACGTACATCAAAGGAGAAACTAATAATTCTAAGAAAAGACAGGACATGGCAGCATCAACATTACATATAAGTTCACCTGATGATGACAGTATGACGCATGCGCTCATCGTGAGTGGTTTATAAAATAAAAACCATTTGAAGAGCAATGTAGCTGAGTCATATACATAACAACCCTGTCATTGAGGACAGAGGACATATTTTGCACTGTGGGACCCAAAGAACAAAAGTTACCCTTAGGGATGCCTACATTCCAGGATGGGGCATGATCGTGAATCAACAGTCGGACACATTTCGAAGTCGCTGCCCATTAGGACAATACATCCCATGAAAACCTTGTAGATATAGAATACAGTTCTGCGCAATTTGTGACTCTACTGCTGGAAGATGAAAGAGTATGTGGGGAAGGGGAAATAAACCATAGCCGTGCGACTAGGAGAGAATGTTGAGAAAACCCTTCTGACTGAACTTGGTAAGTCTGGGCGTAACATAACCGGCGACAGTTTTATTATGTCTCTGGATATAGCTCATTATTTGTTATCAGAAGATCTGACTCTTGTTGGCACTATCAGGAAAAGAAAGAGGGGACTACCTGCCGATTTTATTTCAGCTAAGGACCTGAAGTATAGCTTACATTATTTGATTTCCAGCCACATGTGATGAGAATCCCCTACGTTGCTGAGTAAATCAAAGTTGCCTTCCTTAACTCTCTTCGTGTCCAAGCAACGGTGTAATTACCGCAGGTAGAGAAGCCTGAAGTTGTAATGACATACAATACCAAATAGGGTGGTGCTGACACCATGTACCAGAAGACGCGATGCTACAGTGTGAAGAAAAAAACAAGGCGCTGGCCATTGGTCGCTTTCTTCGACCTGAGCGATGTAAGTGTGATGAATGCATACATAATTCGGATGATGCTGCCTCCAGATAAAAAACGGGACTCTGATTTCAATTTGGCAAAGCAACTAGCAACGGTAAAAAAAATGTTTAAATGTGCGTGAAATCTTATGGGACTTAACTGCTAAGGTCATCAGTCCCTAAGCTTACACACTTCTTAACATAAATTATCCTAAGGACAAACACACACCCATGCCCAAGGGAGGACTCGAACCTCCGCCGGGACCAGCCGCACAGTCCATGACTGCAGCGCCCTAGACCACTCGGCTAATCTAGCAGGGGTAAAGAAGTTAATGAATTCACTAGTAGCACCAGATCTAGGAACGGCAGTGAAACCATGAGCCAAGAAGAGGACTAGACGCGCATATTGCCTAGAGAAGGAAGATATAAAAATTTAGATTACCTTTTATAAGTGCACCAAATCTGTATGCTCGGGAAATGCTGCTATTGTATGTAAATCTAGCGAATATACATAAAGAACAAAAGCCACCAGCAAAAGTATAAAAAATGTTTTCTTTAATGTAAACCGTATATAAATGACATTTTCTTAAAAATACACTAATGTCCATTAAAATTGCTGCACCAAGAACAAATACAGGTGATAAACGGGTATTCGTTGGACAAATACAGGGTTATTACAAATAATTGAAGCGATTTCACAGCTCTACAATAACTTTGTTATTTGAGATATTTTCACAATGCTTTGCACGCACATACAAAAACTCTAAAAGTTTTTTTTAGGCATTCACAAATGTTCAATATGTGCCCCTTTAGTGATTCGGCAGACATCAAGCCGATAATCAAGTTCCTCCCACACTCGGTGCAGCATGTCCCCATCAATGAGTTCGAAAGCATCGTTGATGCGAGCTCGCAGTTCTGGCACGTTTCTTGGTAGAGGAGGTTTAAACACTGAATCTTTCACATAACCCCACAGAAAGAAATTGCATGGGGTTAAGTCGGGAGAGCGTGGAGGCCATGACATGAATTGCTGATCATGATCTCCACCACGACCAATCCATCGGTTTTCCAATCTCCTGTTTAAGAAATGCCGAACATCATAATGGAAGTGCGGTGGAGTACCATTCTGTGGTACGTTTAGCTCCCTGCTTGCTTTATTCGTCGACTTCCGCGGGCTACGCGTGAAACTTGCCCGCACGTGTTCAACCGTTTCTTCGCTCACTGCAGGCCGACCCGTTGATTTCCCCTTACAGAGGCATCCAGAAACTTTAAACTGCGCATACCATTGCCGAATGGAGTTAGCAGTTGGTGGATCTTTGTTGAACTTCGTCCTGAAGTGTCGTTGCAATGTTATGACTGACTGATGTGAGTGCACTTCAAGCACGCCATACGCTTTCTCGGCTCCTGTCGCCATTTTGACTCACTGCGCTCTCGAGCGCTCTGGCGGCAGAAACCTGAAGTGCGGCTTCAGCCGAACAAAACTTTATGAGTTTTTCTACGTATCTGTAGTGTGTCGTGACCATATGTCAATGAATGGAGCTACAGTGAATTTATGAAATCGCTTCAATCATTTGTAATAGCCCTGTATATTATACTAGAACTGACATATGATTACAGTTCACCAATTTGGGTGCATCGGTAGTGAGAAATCAGTACCCAGAACAACCAACTCTGGCCGTAATAATGGCCTTGATACGCCGGGGTATTGAGTCAAACAGAGCTCGGGCAGCGTACAGGTACAGCTGCCCATGGAGCTTCAACACGGTACCACAGTACTTGAAGAGTAGTGACTGGCATATTGTGACGAGCTAGTTGATCGGCCACGATTGAGCAGACTTTTTCAGCTGATGAGAGATCTGGAGAATGTGCTGGCCAGGGCAGCAGTCGAGCATTGTCTCTATCCAGAAAGGCCCGTACAGGGCCTGCAACATGTGGTCGTGGATTATCCTGACGACATGTAGGGTTTCACAAAGATCGAATGAAGGTTAGAAATGGTTCAAATGGCTCTGAGCACTATGCGACTAAACTTCTGAGGTCATCAGTCGCCTAGAACTTAGAACTAATTAAACCTAACCAACCTAAGGACATTACACACATCCATGCCCGAGGCAGGATTCGAACCTGCGACCGGAGCGGCCGCTCGGTTCCAGACTGTAGATGAAAGGTAGAGCCACGGGTCGTAACACATCTGAAATGTAACGTCCACTGTTCAAAAAGCCATCAATGCGAACAAGAGGTGACCGAGACGTGTAACCAATGGCACCCCATACCATCACGCCGGGTGATACGCCAGTATGGCGATGACGAATACAAGCTTCCAATGTGCGTTCACTGTGATGTCGCCAAACACGAATGCGACCATCATCATGCTGTGGATTCATCCGAAAAAATGACGTTTTGCCATTCGTGCACCCAGGTTCGTCGTTGAGTACACCATCGCAGGCACTCCTGTATGTGATGCAGCGTCAAGGGCAGCCGCGTCCATGGTCTCTGAGCTGTTAGTGTATGCTACTGCAAACATCGTCGAACTGTTCGTGTAGATGGCTGTTGTCTTGCAAACGTCCCCATCTGTTAACTCAGGGATCGAGACGTGGCTGCGCGATCCGTTACAGCCATGCGGATAAGATGCCTATCATCTCGACTGCTAGTGATACGAGGCCGTTGGGATCCAGCACGGGGTTCCGTATTATCCTCCTGAACCCACCGATTCCATATTCTGCTAACAGTCATTGGATCTCGACCAACGCGAGCAGCAATGTCGCCATGCGATAAACCGCAATCGCGATAGGCTACAATCCAACCTTTATCAAAGTCGGAAACTTGTTGGTACGCATTTCTCCTCCTTACACGAGGCATCACAACAACGTTTCACCAGGCAACGCCGGTCAACTGTGGTTTGGGTATGAGAAATCGGTTGGAAACTTTCCTCATGTCAGCACGTTGTAGGTGTCGCCACCGGCGCCAACCTTGTGTGAATTCTCTGAAAAGGTAATCATTTGCATATCACAGCATTTTCTTCTTGTCGGTTAAATTTCGCGTCTGTAGCACTTCATCTTCCTGGTGTAACAATTTTAATGGCCAGTAGTGTATTTATACCTCAAAAGACGTTCATATCATAAGCAGTCAAAATAAAGTCACTTTAAACAACACGGGTCTGAGAGGCCCAGCTGGTAGGAAAAGTTATACAGTTTTTCTGGCAAATGGAGGTTTAATGTAGTCTGGAAATGAGTAAAGCTAGTCGCATCTTCGTCCTACCCGCTTGCACAACCGACTCTCTTGCACAATAGAAATAGACGGTTAGCTCCTTCTGCACAATGAGGGAAGATTCAGCCGTTCTTGGTCTTGTTGATGTGTCCATGTTGGAAATAGTTTGATGTTATTTATGAAAGTATATACTGAATAAAAATCAATTTCGAGAAGCAAATTAAACCAGTATCACATAAAACAATTTTACAAATATTAGGCATTGTGTTAACGAAAAAAGAACCATATTCATTACATAATGTTGTACCCTTTGGTTGGTACTTCTTCATAGTATAACTCAGGGAGTAATACAATTAATAAGAACTATCCCAGTACCATTAGCTACGTTAATCAATCGTACCATTTTTGATTAGTGTACTGTGCGTATTACTTCATACGTATCTACGTTTTGACCTAGCTCCCTATACCCAATGTACACGAAGTTCGGTCTGCCTATAACAGGTGATAATTTGGCGACTTAAATGTAGGCCAGAACGGCGGCAATAAGTTGGTCAGAAGCTGAGACTTGCAGCATATTACAGGACTGCGCCGGCTATCGTTCTTTCCACGAACAATATGAAACTGGAATAGAAGGGAGAACCGATAGAGGTACTCAAAGTACCCTCCACCGCACACCGTCATGTGGCTTGCGGAGTATGGATGTAGATGTAGATGTAGGCGACCACCACAGAAGGTTGAAACGGGTCAGCTGAATACATTTTGTGAATGTTAAGTGCGTCTGTCGCCTTAACATGCTGGAAGTGTTTGATCCGTATATCATTTCACTCTTTCGCAGTACACGTAGCCTCTGGAAAAGGAAGGAGCGTTTTTTTTTATTCTAGTCTGCACAACCCGCTATCCACTCTTTCTTGTAAATGTGTCTGTGTGAGTGAACACGAGCGTGAGAGTGTTCTGAAAGTCACTCCAGGGCGGCCAGAGGTGCTAGTTTGTATTGCCAACCTAGCATGGTTGATGGAAAACAAAGAAAACAAAGTTTTTCTAGTCCATGACAGCGCGAGAGCAAGACTAGTTCGTCATAGAAAAGCTGTTGGTATCGGTCACTACGAATGATTACATCCCCCACCGCCGTTCGCAGAGTGGACGGTCCGAACAAGGGCGGTTTCTGGGATTCTGCTATTCGGCTGTTGCCCGTATGTTGTGGATGTTTGTATTAGAGTTCAGCTGGTAGATGGACGAAGGTACTGGTGATACTTATGTTTAACTTTAGTTGATGGTTAATTTCATTTATTTCTGTCGTGGTGGTTAGGAAAATGTTTCGGACTATTTTTACTCCCGTGCTATCGCGTAATTTCGCGTGTTCGTGTGAACTTGAAACAATACTCTTTGTGCAAATAGCAGAGCCACCGTATGTGTCTTTAACATAATGATTGGTAATGTGCTTTGACCTTTTGATAATCAGCTTATCCATGTACGAGTTGTGGTCTTCTGACATCTTGAAGCGCATGTCTATTTGTCTGGTGGGATAACATCTGACTGTTACCTTCCCCACATGCTTGAAGATTGGTTGCAATAGTTAAATGATACTGCTCCGAGCGTCCCTTTCTGAAGCCGGACTGTGAAAGTTTGTGTGTCCTCAATTATGTCAACTACACTCCTGGAAATGGAAAAAAGAACACATTGACACCGGTGTGTCAGACCCACCATACTTGCTCCGGACACTGCGAGAGTTCTGTGCAAGCAATGATCACACGCACGGCACAGCGGACACACCAGGAACCGCGGTGTTGGCCGTCGAATGGCGCTAGCTGCGCAGCATTTGTGCACCGCCGCCGTCAGTGTCAGCCAGTTTGCCGTGGCATACGGAGCTCCATCGCAGTCTTTAACACTGGTAGCATGCCGCGACAGCGTGGACGTGAACCGTATGTGCAGTTGACGGATTTTGAGCGAGGGCGTATAGTGGGCATGCGGGAGGCCGGGTGGACGTACCGCCGAATTGCTCAACACGTGGGGCGTAAGGTCTCCACAGTACATCGATGTTGTCGCCAGTGGTCGGCGGAAGGTGCACGTGCCCGTCGACCTGGGACCGGACCGCAGCGACGCACGGATGCACGCCAAGACCGTAGGATCCTACGCAGTGCCGTAGGGGACCGCACCGCCACTTCCCAGCAAATTTGGGACACTGTTGCTCCTGGGGTATCGGCGAGGACCATTCGCAACCGTCTCCATGAAGCTGGGCTACGGTCCAGCACACCGTTAGGCCGTCTTCCGCTCACGCCCCAACATCGTGCAGCCCGCCTCCAGTGGTGTCGCGACAGGCGTGAATGGAGGGACGAATGGAGACGTGTCGTCTTCAGCGATGAGAGTCGCTTCTGCCTTGGTGCCAATGATGGTCGTATGCGTGTTTGGCGCCGTGCAGGTGAGCGCCACAATCAGGACTGCATACGACCGAGGCACACAGGGCCAACACCCGGCATCATGGTGTGGGGAGCGATCTCCTACACTGGCCGTACACCACTGGTGATCGTCGAGGGGACACTGAATAGTGCACGGTACATCCAAACCGTCATCGAACCCATCGTTCTACCATTCCTAGACCGGCAAGGGAACTTGCTGTTCCAACAGGACAATGCACGTCCGCATGTATCCCGTGCCACCCAACGTGCTCTAGAAGGTGTAAGTCAACTACCCTGGCCAGCAAGATCTCCGGATCTGTCCCCCACTGAGCATGTTTGGGACTGGATGAAGCGTCGTCTCACGCGGTCTGCACGTCCAGCACGAACGCTGGTGCAACTGAGGCGCCAGTTGGAAATGGCATGGCAAGCCATTCCACAGGACTACATCCAGCATCTCTACGATCGTCTCCATGGGAGAATAGCAGCCTGCATTGCTGCGAAAGGTGGATATACACTGTACTAGTGCCGACATTGTGCATGCTCTGTTGCCTGTGTCTATGCGCCTGTGGTTCTGTCAGTGTGATCATGTGATGTATCTGACCCCAGGAATGTGTCAATAAAGTTTCCCCTTCCTGGGACAATGAATTCACGGTGTTCTTATTTCAATTTCCAGGAGTGTATTTATCTTATTCAGGTGCTTATTAAGGGAAGGTATATGGAAAGGTTGACTGTTTAGTCCAGATGTCTATTGAGCAATGTGCTTTTGATTAGGTTGATGTTATTACAAATCTGCGACAGTTGCAGTGTATATATTCTGGCGACTTGTTGCGATCCGACTTCATCTTAATGACAACCATATAAAATTATCAATACATGACTCACACAGTGGTGGAAGGTAAATGTCGCAAATATACATAAGCTCACTATACGAGTCATCATCTCACTCAAGAATCTAACTACTCGCCAGAATTGATGTTCTGCTGATTTGTAGTAAACTCTTCGTGAAATAAAAGTGTTGATGGTCCTACATCAACAAAATGTTGAAACTGCGTAGCTCAGAGAAGTCTTTTGATATTAGCGCGCGTAATAAATTCATATTCTGGCTATCGAACCTCTCGCGATACAGAACTCACCACACGATGCATCACTTTATAATACGTCCGCTATGATGCCCCCAAAGTCTTAATGAACATCGCGCTTAACTGAGATTCCGAAATTGAGACAGAGCCAGTGATTAAGAAGGAATGTTACTAATTTGAAAGTCACGCATTATCCGTAACATCACCTTCGTCCTCCACGTGCCTATCACATAATGAATAACATTCATCTGAATTACCGGTTGCAGGTAATAATGACAAAATAAACAGTCCATTCACATTAAGGTGACCACCGGCTATGTTCGACGTCAGCGTGAAGTAATCACTCGCAGACGACAGGTGACTGTACCAGATGGGTGTCGGACAGGGACGCGGAGAACAGTGCAGTCGTTGTCGTAATGCAGAAACAGACCGAATAATCTGACGCCCAACAGCGCATGATCATTGGCATTCCGGTCAAAGGTGGAAGCATTTCCGCAGTGACTACGTTTGTGACTGTTCGCGTGCATCCGTGATTAAAATATATCGTTCACGGCCAAGTGACGTTATTCAAAACCGGCGCCGAGCCATCGTGGTGCACCGCGGTTCAAATGTTCGATTGTGTGTGAATTCCTAAGGGACCAAATTGCTGAAGTCATCGGTCCCTAAACTCATACACTACTTGAACTAACTTATGCTAAGAACGACACACACACACATCCATGCCCGAGGGATGACATTGTAAAGACATTGCTTTCCCCGAAAGTCGATGATATTTTTCTTCTTTTGTGCATTAGCTTCTCATAGTACGTACGTATCATTTATTTCAACTATTCTTTATTTGTTAATACCTCACATTGTTTCTTCATTCATTTTGCTACTGTTTTATATTTTATATTGTGCGAATATGAATGTTCTGATTCTATATGCTTTGTAAATCTCTGTTTAGGCTCGGAGACGTACTGTGTCAGAGAGAGAGCGAACGACTATCGATAGAGAGCGTGCGAGTTGTTGGGGTATCGTGGCCGGTTCGCGGGTGAAAAACGTTGCAAATTTCGGCGTGAAAGACGGTGATACGCGGAGGAACAATTAATTACAGAGAGTCCGCTGTGTTAATAGGACATTGTGCATTATTAAGCGAACAGTAAAACCTGAGAAGTATATCGAGTGTTTGTGGTGACGATTTTACATACTGTGTGAACTTGTGACAAATAGCCATGAACCAGACACAATTGTCGTGTGGAGACACTATCTGTTAGAATTGCGTGAAGTGGAACAAATGAAAATGTTAAGTAAAAGAACAGTGCTTTGATTTGATCAAAAAACATTTATTACATCGTCCAAACTGTCTTAAAGACGACGACGTAAATTGGACTGATGTTTAACGGACTGTTATAGCGATAAACACATGCGACGTTTTCCTGTGGTAACACGGTGAAAGAACTGTGCGAAGCCGGCCGGTGTGGCCGTGCGGTTCTAGGCGCTACAGTCCGGAACTGAGTGACCGCTACGGTCGCAGGTTCGAATCCTGCCTCGGGCATGGATGTGTGTGATATCCTTAGGTTAGTTAGGTTTAAGTAGTTCTAAGTTCTAGGGGACTGATGACCACAGATGTTAAGTCCAATAGTGTTCAGAGCCATTTGAACCATTTTTGAACTGTGTGAAGTATTGGCATTAAGCGGATATATATCGTAAATACTAAAGACATTGCATAATTTCGACCTACCCGCACCGCGTGATCGATTAACTTTTAATAATAAAACGTCGCGCGCGTAACGACAACGCACATTCTGGAACTATTACTCGTATTATCGCGCCAGTGCTGCTAGCTGATTCGACTACAACGGAGACGTGGACCACAGCCGTAACTGGAATATTAATGAATCAGGAGGATCCATCATTATCTTCACACTACGAACCGGGATTAACTTCACACATCGTCCACGCGGACCACCACTGACGTCATCGCACTGCCTGCAGCAACAGTTAGGACATGAAAAGAAAATTATTACGCTCTCTCTCTTTTCCAAATTAAAGACAATTGCAGTTAAATTAACTATTTTAAAAACACAGTCACTATATCTCAATATTGTTTAGTTCCAATAAATATTCTTTTCATTATTTCGTCTTGTTGACAGTGTTGAAAACCCGTCAAATTAAAGTTCAATTAATAATTTCCTTTCAAAATTTTTCTCTGACATTTTGCTGCTCATTATAATATTATTTTAATGTTTGTTTGTAACTTCTTTTGAGGGGAATAAATATTTTAATTTTGTGTAGTAAAATTAGTTTCCATAAAATTACGTATATTACCAGCTGAGCCGGCTCGGTGGCGGAGCGGTTCTAGGCGCTACAGTCGGGAACTGCGCGACTGCTACGGTCGCAGGTTCGAATCGTGCCTCGGGCATGGATGTGTGTGATGTCCTTAGGTTAGTTAGGTTTAAGTAGTTCTAAGTTCTAGGGGACTGATGACCTCAGAAGTTTAGTCCCATAGTGCTCAGAGCCATCTGAACCGTTTGAACCAGCTGATACTGTCCGCCATTACTGCTTGAAAGCTGCAACTATTTTCTCATTGGCTGTCAGCTTCACAACAAAATTAGGTATTTCGTGGGCATCTAGCAGATGCGCGATGTCTTTGTAGGCCCCAACAATAATTTGTTTTTACTTTTGCAGGTTTACTGGAATTATATTGACTTTAAGTGTTCATTTGGCCCCCGTTAAAGTGATCTGTCGCATCTATATAACAATTGTACTGAATTACGTAATTAATTTATTGCGTGAACATCGGCATACCATATTTAGATTAAAATTGACTTCTTATTTTTATTTTTATTTATTTATTTATTTATTTATTTATTTTGGAAGTAGGAAACCAGTTTCTTTACAACTGCCGGCAGGAGGGGCCGCGCAATCCGTGACATTGCGCCTCAAACCACGCGGCCACTCCGCGCGGCGCACCGCGATTCGTAGATGACAGGGACGAACGACGGATACAGAGATGTGTACGGGTGAATACTAGTGCAACTGTTGAGCAACTGACAATCCAGATGAACCAAGGAGCTATTAACAGGGTCTCCTCAACGACTTTTCGGCGAACGTTGCTGCGTATGGGCTCCCCCAACAGGCGCCTGTTTCATTCACTCATGCTGACTCCTGTTCAGCAGCGACGAAGGCTGAAACCTGTTCGCTAATACCGGAACTGGACACCTCCTGAGTGGAAGCAGGTGGCCTTTCAGATGATTCACATTTTATGCTCCACTGGATCGCAATATCTGAAAGCAGATACTATGTAACAGTTTTCGAGTTGTCCAGTCAGGTGGAGGGTGCATTACGGTCTGAGGAATGTTTTCATTGCGTTCCCGGGTGATTTCGTCATACGTGTGCAGCTATCCTTGGGGGACCACACCTACCCCTATTTGCAGCTTGTTTTTCTTCTGCGCGATGACGATCAATTGGCTCTGACCACTATGGGACTTAACATCTGAGGTCATCAGTCCCCAAGAACTTAGAACTAATTAAACCAAACTAACGTAAGGAAATCACACACATCCATGCCCGAGGCAGGATTCGAACCTGCGACCGTAGCGGTCGCGCGGTTCCAGATTGAAGCGCCTAGAGCCGCTTGGCCACCAAGGCCGGCCCGATGACGTGTACCAGTAAAATAATGGACGTGTCACACAGCTCGTGCGTGGTTCAAAGATCACCGTGATGTGTTCACCGATCTCCCAGGCCACCAAACCTCCCGAATTTTAATCCAGTCGAGAAGCTGCGGGATCAACTCGATCGGGCTGTTCGAGCCATGGATCCTAAGCAGAGACACCTAGCCAGCTCGTAGCGGCACTAGAGTCGTCAATGCCCAATATCCCTGTCGGTACCTCCGAAAATGTCATTGACACTCTTCATACACGTGTTGCAGTGGTCTACGCTGCAAAGGACGGTTATTCAGACTTTTGACAGAAGCTCATAGTAATATGACAGAACAGTGTAACTTTAACTACTGGGCTCATTCTGTAACTCTGCAGGGCACGCAGGGCAATCATGGCTACTAATGGGATACAAAAGGCTGTCCCAGACACAGCACACACGTCACCATCTGCGTTTTATACTAAAGTTAGTATTTTATCCATCTTCCACAGTTACATTAGTATACAGGTTTGTCCTTTGATAGTAACCGGGCCAAATATCTCACGAAATAAGCGTCAAACGAAAAAACTACAAAGAACGAAACTCGTCTAGCTTGAAGGGGGAAACCAGATGGCATTATGGTTGGCCCGCTAGATGCCGCTGTCATAGGTCAAAAAGATATCAACGGCGTTTTTTTCAAAATAGGAACCCCCATTTTTATCACATATTTGTGTAGTACGTAAAGAAATATGAATGTTTTACTTGGACTACTTTTTTCTCTTTGTGACAGATGGCGCTGTAATAGTCACAAACCTATAAGTACGTGGTATCCCGTAACATTCCGCCAGTACGGACGGTATTTGCTTCGTGATAAATTACCCGTGTTAAAATGGATCGTTTACCAATTGCGGAAAAAGTCGATATCGTGTTGATGTATGGCTATAGTGATCAAAATGCCCAATGGGCGTGTGCTATGTATGCTGCTCGGTATCCTGGACGACATCCAAGTGTCCAGACCGTTCGCCGAATAGTTAGCTTATTTAAGAAACAGGAAGTGTTCAGCCACATGTGAAACGTCAACCACGACCTGCAACAAATGATGATGACCAAGTAGGTGTTTCAGCTGCTTTCGCGGCTAATCCGCACATCAGTAGCAGACAAATTGCGTGAGAATCGGGAATCTCAAAAACGTCGGTGTTGAGAATGCTACATCAACATCGATTGCACCCGTACCATATTTCTATGCGCCAGGAATTGCATGGCGACGACTTTGAACGTCGTGTACAGTTCTGCCACTGGGCACAAGGGAAATTACGGGACGACGACAGATTTTTTGCGCGCGTTCCATTTAGCCAGGAAGCGTCATTCTCCAACAGCGGTAACGTAAACCGGAGTAATATCCACTAAGGGGCAACGGGATATCCACGATGGCTGCGACAAGTGGAACCTCAGCGACATTGGCGGGTTAATGTATGGTGCGGCATTATGGGAGGCAAGATAATTGACCCCCATTTCATCGATGGCAATATGAATGGTGCAAGGTATGCTGATTTCCTACGTAATGTTCTACCGATGTTACTACAAGATGTTTCACTGCATGACAGAATGGCGATGTACTTCCAACATACATAGCTCGCGTGCGGTTGAAGCGGTATTGAATAGCATATTTCATGACAGGTGGATTGGTCGTCGAAGCACCATATCTTGGCCCGCACGCTCACCGGATCTGACGTCCCCGGATTTCTTTCTATGGGGAAAGTTCAAGGATATTTGCTATCGTGATCCACCGACAACGCCTGACAACATGCATCAGCGCATTGTCAATGCATATGCGAACATTACGGAAGGCGATCTACTCGCTGTTGAGAGGAACCGCCAAATGCATTGAGGTTGAAGGACATTATTTTGAGAATTTATTGCATTAATGTGGTATCTAAAGGTAATCACGCTGTAACAGCATGCGTTCTCAGAAATGACAAGTTCACAAAGGACATATATCACATTGGAACAACCGAAATAAAATGTTCAAACGTACCTACGTTCTGTATTTTAATTTAAAAGCCTACCTGTTACCAACTGTTCGTCTAAGATTGTGAGCCATATGTTTGTGACTATTACAGGGCCATCTGTATTTTAATTTAAAAGCCTACCTGTTACCAACTGTTCGTCTAAAATTGTGAGCCATATGTTTGTGACTATTACAGCGCCATTTATCTCAAAGCGAAAAAAGTGGTCCAACTAAAATATTCATATTTCTTTACGTACTACACGAATACGTAATAAAAAATGAGGGATCCTATTTAAAAAACGCAGTTGATATCCGTCTGACCTATGGCAGCGCCATCTAGCGGGCCAACCATAGAGTCATCTGGTTTTCCCCTTCAAGCTAGACAAGTTTCGTTCTTTTTAGTTTTTTCGTTTGACGCTTGTTTCGTGAGATATTTGGCCCGGTCACCATCAATGGACCACCCTGTATATCGACATAATCAGCAACCGGCTGGATCGAAAGGAATAGTCTTTGTTAAAGTCTGTTCGTCCAAGCATTTGGATACAATGCTACACTCATTTTTGTAGTGAGTTACGGACCATTTCAAACCCACACTGATCGCTTCGTAAAGCGGAAGGTAATTGAGGCTCTTGGCTCTGCGCACTATGCGACTTAACATCTGAGGTCATCAGTCGCCTAGAACTTAGAACGAATTAAGCCTAACTAACCTAAGGACATCACACACATCTATGCCCGAGGGGTAATTGAGGAACTGCTACTGAATCAACTAATGCAACTTGTCTATAAAGTACGAATATGATGTGTGTTAGTATGATAAGGAAATGACAGCTATCAATGGCGACATCATGGAGTTGGATGTGAGAAGAAGAATGTCCTACGGCAATTGTCTGAGTTTTAGCAGAATGTTGAGATACCATAAATTACAACAAAAGGTAAAATTATTGAAAGGTATCTGAAGAGAGGAATTTGAGCTGATAGGATGGTTAAATACAAATCTGGAAGGATTTCATTAACTGGTATACAGATACAAAGACAGAAGGGTTTCATATATGTAAAAATGAAAGCGCCATTGACCATATTATACGCTGGGACAAGTAAATAAGAGATCCATCCTTGTAAATCTTCACCATACTACATAATTCACTGCTTCAGTTCTTCAACCGTATCAAACGATGTCCCGTGCTCCTCACTTCTTAGATGAATTCGGGAAATAACAATTAGATTCAGATGGTTTTGGTATTATGGCACCTACCCATCTCGGAACATATTGGCCCTTTACAGTTCTTTCATCAACAGTAAAATGTGCTAGTATCCTGTCATGTATCCACGATATTCTCCTACCAGGTATCAGGAGTTAATTTTGAGTACAGTCACATGTGAACTGAATCAAAAAGTTTACATACCGATAGATTCGTAGTAACTACGACAATATCTCATATTGAAGTCAATGTGGGTTGTACCAACAAATTCGCTATTGCATCCTGTATTCACATGTATAGACACATATTGTCATGTTGATCAGTTGCCGGCCGCTTTGGTCCAACAGTTCTAGTCGCTTCAGTCTGGAACCGCGCCACCGCTACGGTCGCAGGTTCGAATCCTTCCTCGGGCATGGATGTGTGTGTCGTCCTTAGGTTAGTTAGGTTTAAGTAGTTCTGAGTTCTAGGGGGCTAATAATAATAATGGCGTGTGACGAGTTCCTACCGTCAGGTAGACCGCCCGCCTGGTGCAAGTCTTTCGATTTGACGCCACTTCGGCGACTTGTACGTTGATGGGGATGAAATGATGATGATTAGGACAACACAACACCCAGTCCCTGAGCGGAGAAAATCTCCAACCCAGCCGGGAATCGAACCCAGGCCCTGAGGACTGACAGTCTGTCGCGTTGACTACTCAGCTACCGGGGGCGGACTCTAGGGGACTGATGGTTCAAATGGCTCTGAGCACTATGGGACTTAACTACTGTGGTCATCAGTCCCGTAGAACTTAGAACCACTTAAACCTAATTAACCTAAGGACATCACACACATCCATGCCCGAGGCAGGATTCGAACCTGCGACCGTAGCAGTCGCGCGGTTCCGGACTGCGCGCCTAGAACCGCTAGACCACCGCGGCCGGCTCTAGGGGCTGATGACCTCAGATGTTAAGTCTCATAGTGCTAAGAGCCATTTAAACGATTTTGTTGATCAGATAATTGCAAATGTGATATTATTTCTTTAATAACATTTAAATGTTTAATGGGAAGCTCAATTTCCTAAAACGCTTGAAATTTGCGGTGTGTGGACGTTGGTCTTCGAATGGGTTATTCTCTTACCGCAACTAGGCACGGTTCTGGGCAATAGTTACCATCAGCTGTAAATCCTAGACACGTACCGTGTACCGGACGGAAGCGATTTCAAAGCAAGGAATTTTTCATGGAATACAATTCATGCCACAAAAAACACACTGTAAGCAGTTCTCAATAAATATCTTGACAGATCATGAAAGCAATCACAAATCACAACTTGTACTGAAGTATGCATGCCGTTGTTCGATGCACACAGACATCAAAGTGAAATAAAACTAGTTGGCAGCCAACTAAGCAATCATAATTACAGGTAAGATTATTGGGAAACAGCGATCTGTCAGTTAATTGAAATCAGCTAAGAATCTGTTATCCTAGATCAAGAGTATTTAAATTAACCTGCTATCAACGTAAGAAAATGTATATCGGGCAGTCTTGTCGTAATTTTAAATCACGGTTGTAGGAACACGTATATGGTGTGTCACGCAATAAGTCAGTTTTCGGACAAAACCTTACAAATACCAAACATTGAAAGACGTTACTTAAACGAGAGTAAATTTCTTTTTCTTTTGTCTTTTATTAAACAGTTCCCATGTACAGTCAATTTTCATCTTTTAGTGAGTAAATGACAACAAATATTAAAAAGGTCCTGGTTATTTTATGTAAATACGCAAGTTTGGTGATATTTATGACTATGTTCATAGTTTTAGCTTTTTATTGCATTTTTGTTGTTGATATTTATACGCTCGTAGCGCAAATTTATACGTCAAATTTACTACTTCTTTTTCTTTTATTTTCAATTTTGGTTACAGCTCAGTTATAATCAATTGGTTCTTTGTTGCAAATATCGACCAACGTCTTGCTGTTGGCTACAGAATTTCAACACACTGTAGTTACTTCTCTTAGCGACGCCATTCTCTTTCATCTTTGACGATGGGTATCGACCACTGTCGTCAAGGCAACACACAGCGCCCATCGAATACATCTTCCGCAACTGACTGCATCTTTCACAACCAACAGCCATTTCAATCACGATTCCCCATGGAAACGGAGTCCTTAGGCATTCTAAACGATGCCATGAGACACGCCGCATATACCGAGAAGCTTCTAACTTCCTGCTGTATTTTTAACAAACCAAAAATACTAATTTGAGTACTGGTACGTTCAATAGTGACAAAAGTGCTTTTTGAATCTTATTTGATTACGAATATATAAGCGGTGATTGAATAACAGTTGCTATGGAAACAGCGTCTTCTTAATACTAATTATTGCCTCCAGACGGCTGTGTGGGTTACTGTTGTTTATTTAACACTTTGGAATCTTATTTCAAGATTTATAAAACTGGTTTTGACGTATGCGATATCCATAGGGAAGAAATTCCTTTCTTTCAGACTTTTACAGTTAAATAAATGTGCCTTTTTAGAGATGAACGCTCAAATCTTAACGTACGACACGTAAATCGCATCCCATTGTGTAACATTGACGTTATACAGCTCATGCGCTCCCTCTTTCCCTCTGTTTAACACATGGTTGCTCAGCCATCAGCAGCAGTTTTGAGACTGGGTTCAGCACAGCTGTTCCAAGCGTTATTATGGTCAGGTGGGTAGGTAACGGTACATTATTTCGAAGTATATTTTTCAACTATTTTCTTACTTCCCTATGTAAATCAGCATTTTTAATTTTCATCCTTAAAGTACATCATCTGGAGATGGGCTACTACTAGAGTCAGAAACCGGTCATATTTTTAGTAAATGCCTGGTTTTTACTAATTTTAACCAAAAAATTTAGAACTGAGGAATTTTGCCATTTCATTCGCAGTCTTGATCTCAAATTTCTGTTGGCTTTGATGTGGAAGAGTTCATTTATTGGACATCAATGCTCTGATCTTGCTGTATAGCTTTTTCACCTTTAGAAAGGGGACTGACATACTTCGCATTTTTCTGTCATTCTGCTGCCAAGTATACAGAACTCTGAAATATGGCTGGCGACGGTGCATAACAATAATGTGTGCCTTTCTCTGTCAGTGTGTAGGGGTTCCTTTATTGTAGTTCAGAAGACAGATTCTCCTACCGTATCCCCTGGTGAGCACCGTCACAGGCGGAAGACTTAATGAAAACGGGACGCAGAGCCCGGGAAGACGTTTCATCATGGCGTTGGCACCGCTGTCGACAGAAGAATGCGGTGACGTCTCCCCTCTAGCTGTCTCCGCTTTGTGACATATGGAGGACGACTCCTCTCAAACCGCCGTGTGTCAGGCCCGTCGGACATATGTGTTACAGTATATGACACTACAGGCTGTTTTTAACTTACTAAATTATTTCTACTATACCAGAATTCCGACGACAAATATAATTGCACATGGTTGTTATTGAAACGTGTTATACACCACATAAAACGAAAGTTAATCTACACAGTTATGCAAAACTTTACGATATAAACCACTTTTAAATGATGCGCCACTGCCAAAAAATGTGACTAGATGAAACAAACATCATACAAAAGAGTGCTACAGTATAGTATGGAAGATGACTAAACAAAGTGTGCAACAAGACGAACGGAAATGGGACATTTACTCACAAGACAAAAAGGCGGGACCAGCTTCTTAATTGGGTGTGTGATCACGACAAGCACAGTGTATGATCTCCCATGGTGGTCACAAGGTTGATAAGGAGTTCATGTGCTAGGTCATTCCATTCCTCCACTATGGTGGTTGACAACTGCTGCATGGTCGTTGCCGGATGTATCCGTGCTTCAATACTTATCGCCAGCGCTTCGCACATATGGTTGATGGGATTTCATTCGAGGGGAGCGGGCAAACGAACATACTCCAATTCTCCGCGCTCCTCCACTGCGTTGTTCGTGGTCGGTGCCGAATGCATCACTGACAACGTGCGCATGAGAAACAGTACTGTCACAAATTTTTTTTTTTTTTTTTTTTTTTTTTTTTTTTTTTTAATGGACTTGTAGTCCGGGGTGATATGTTACAATACAGCATCACCGGTCTATTGCGGTCTAACTGTGTTGGTGAGGCAGTAAATTTCCACAGCGCAGTGACTGCGTCACTGCAATTCACTTTGGAGGTGTGGCGGTGGGACTTGTAGTCCCGTACCACCCTCTCACGGTGATAGTACTACATGAGTCAGGCAGAAAAATTTTGCCTAACATGGGCAGGTGAGGGTGTGGCGGTGGGACTTGTAGTCCCGTACCGGCGTCTTATGTCACAAATTAAAGTGTTCCTACTTAATGTAATATGATTGTAATATTCCGGCTGCGAGTACCAGCGATGATGCGCTACCGTAATTTCTGACGACAACGCTCTCCGTTGTGACGAAAACGTTCCTTGCTGCGAAAAAAAGCATCGATGTTTTCTGGTAATTGTTGGAAATACGTAATGCTGATTGGACATTGCGTTTTCTTTTTTTTTTAGGTCAGTTAAGTTTCCAAATTGAACTAATTTGAAGTGCAGAGATCTACATGTAATCGTGTTTGGCGAGAATAAAAATTGAATTTGTGAAAGGAAGAAGGTAAACATCGTTAACAAACTTTATTCGATGTTGGATCTCCGACCTTCATAAACACTATTAGTGTGTTTAGCAATACAGTGCATAGTGACTTCTTCGCGAATTAATAATAATGGGCGAATCTGCTACTATCACGGTCCGTGCGACGCGCAATATTTCGCTGTCAGCTTGTAGGTTCAAGACATTCCCTAAGCGACCAGTTTGTTAGTTAGAACATATCATACTCTCACCGTTGGTCAACCTTTTTTTTTTTTAGGTCAGTTAAGTTTCCAAATTGAACTAATTTGAAGTGCAGAGATCTACATGTAATCGTGTTTGGCGAGAATAAAAATTGAATTTGTGAAAGGAAGAAGGTAAACATCGTTAACAAACTTTATTCGATGTTGGATCTCCGACCTTCATAAACACTATTAGTGTGTTTAGCAATACAGTGCATAGTGACTTCTTCGCGAATTAATAATAATGGGCGAATCTGCTACTATCACGGTCCGTGCGACGCGCAATATTTCGCTGTCAGCTTGTAGGTTCAAGACATTCCCTAAGCGACCAGTTTGTTAGTTAGAACATATCATACTCTCACCGTTGGTCAACCTTATCATTCTGAAAGTGTTTCCAGAAAAAACAATCTTAGGCGAATTTGAATATTGTAGCTGCTAAGGGAGACGGCGTCTTCATCGCGAGTTGTAGCAGTTTTCTTCGACTTTGTCTAGCGTTCTCTGAGAACCGGAGAAGCATAAACCTCCGACCGCCAACTCATCCTGTACCTAACCTCCTTACAACAACCACGAAGATAACACATTCATCTGTAATGATATTTTTTTCACAGATTGTTTGTATTAGACACGTAAAAATTTTATAATGTATGCATCTAGGCAAAAATTTCGAAAAAGAGTTTTTTAGTGGAGTACCTATCTTATCTTTGTCAAAGACGAAAGTCAAAGAGCAAGTTAATTAATTAATACCTTTTGGTTTTTGCGTAGCAGTTTCATTTTATTAAGTTACTTTACCTATGTGGTCCTGAAGCTTAGCACAGCAATATAGGCCAATATACCTGCCTTTATCACGTCTTAATAATCCAATGGACCATCACTAAATTTTAGTTATCACCTCCAATATATCAAGCTGCGACCATGACAACTGGTATGGTCCATCTCTAGATATTCGCACACTTTTTCTCCAGCGATGACCATCGTGGCTGTAGAAGGTTTAGTTACTCAGGGAAGTTTCCACCTCGAAAGTGACCTCTAAGTCAATGTCAAAATGCCTACCAAGCAAGTGTTTCTTCATCCGAGGAAAACAGAAGTCCCTGCCTAACTTGCCAATAGGATAACGGTGTTGAGATTAAATCTGATATACAAACACAGCAGCAAGTGTGACTGTGTGCTATGCAGAATTAGTTGGGGTAAAGTCGCAGAGCAAATACATGCTCTTGAGGGTTTTCCCACGACACTTCGTCTTCACAACCTGCCGCAACCTCGTCGGATCTCGATTCTTTGCTCCTAAGACGGTTGGCCGCTTACGCATATAATCGGTTAGCGCCACCCCATGGGAGCCTAAAAACCACTCTGAATCACCTTTTCCGATGATGATCGGATTTTCGCCTTTTACGGCGGTAATTTTCACTTTTTCCACTGTCACCTTGATTGCGATAGGCCAATCTTCGAACACTAGGGCTTCCACGTCTCTTCTAACTTCTTTTGCGCAGGAAGATGCACTGTCAGTTCTTCGTCATATAGACTTGTTTAATCACACTGTAAGCATCTGCGCCATCCTCTCTCAACACCAGTATCATGACAATTTTCCATACACTTTCACCACCTCTTAATTGTTGCAGTGTTGTTCCCCTTCAAATACAATAAACTCATTACCTCAAGGTATAGTACACATTATCAATGGGCTGCTGCCTTAATTTATTGGTACATAACATGGAGAGCTGCTTCAAACCAGCCTCAGGACTGAAGACCACAACAACAAACGTCCAACAGTGTACTTCCGTAGCGTGCCGCAGGGCTTCAAAGTATACCTGAACAGGGAACACGTACCTAGAAATTAAAATCTAATTACTTCGTTCTTGGAGACGATAGGTACGCTTTACAACTATCGTCCTAGTGTACTTGAAAATGACGCAGTTAACTAGGCTTAAGAGCGGCGGTACGCGATGTATACATAGTCCAGTCACATTAATGTGTCCACTGGCTATGTTGGATGTGAACGTTCAATAACCACTAACAGACAGTAGGCGGTAGCTGTACCGGTTGAATAAAGCGTGTCGAGGAGTGGGACGCGGAAAACAGTGCAACGGGGAAACGGACCCGTTTATCTGATACCCAAAGTAGCATGATCATCGGCTTTCGGGCTAACGGTGGAAGTATTTCCGAAATGGCTAAGTATGTAAAATGTTAACTTACTGCTGTGGTTAGAGTATACCACGGATTGCAAAATGGAGCTATTCAAAACCGGAACCGAGGCAGGAGTAAAAGACGGTTGTGGAGATATGTACTGGCGAATAGCCGTGCAACTATTGAGCAACTCACCCCAAGATGAAACAAGGGAATACGAAGAGTGTTACGACAACGTCCGTTCAGCGAACGATCGTCCGTGTGGTCCTCCACAGTAGGCACCTGGTTCAACCACCTATGCTACATCTACATCTACATTGATACTCCGCAAGCCACCCAACGGTGTGTGGCGGAGGGCACTTTACGTGCCACTGTCATTACCTCCCTTTCCTGTTCCAGTCGCGTATGGTTCGCGGGAAGAACGACTGTCTGGAAGCCTCCGTGCGCGCTCTAATCTCTCTAATTTTACATTCGTGATCTCCTCGAGATGTATAAGTAGGGGGAAGCAATATATTCGATACCTCATCCAGAAACGCACCCTCTCGAAACCTGGCGAGCAAGCTACACCGCGATGCAGAGCGCCTCTCTTGCAGAGTCTGCCACTTGAGTTTATTTAACATCTCCGTAACGCTATCACGGTTACCAAATAACCCGGTGACGAAACGCGCCGCTCTTCTTTGGATCTTCTCTATCTCCTCCGTCAACCCGACCTGGTACGGATCCCACACTGATGAGCAATACTCAAGTATAGGTCGAACGAGTGTTTTGTAAGCCACCTCCTTTGTTGATGGACTACATTTTCTAAGCACTCTCCCAATGAATCTCAACCTGGTACCCGCCTTACCAACAATTAATTTTATATGATCATTCCACTTCAAATCGTTCCGTACGCATACTCCCAGATATTTTACAGAAGTAACTGCTACCAGTGTTTGTTCCGCTATCATATAATCATACAATAAAGGATCCTTCTTTCTATGTATTCGCAATACATTACATTTGTCTATGTTAAGGGTCAGTTGCCACTCCCTGCACCAAGTGCCTATCCGCTGCAGATCTTCCTGTATTTCGCTACAATTTTCTAATGCAGCAACGTCTCTGTATACTACAGCATCATCCGCGAAAAGCCGCATGGAACTTCCGACACTATCTACTAAGTCATTTATAAATATTGTGAAAAGCAATGGTCCCATAACACTCCCCTGTGGCACGCCAGAGGTTACTTTAACGTCTGTAGACGTCTCTCCATTGATAACAACATGCTGTGTTCTGTTTGCTAAAAACTCTTCAATCCAGCCACACAGCTGGTCTGATATTCCGTAGGCTCTTACTTTGTTTATCAGGCGACAGTGCGGAACTGTATCGAACGCCTTCCGGAAGTCAAGAAAAATAGCATCTACCTGGGAGCCTGTATCTAATATTTTCTGGGTCTCATGAACAAATAAAGCGAGTTGGGTCTCACACGATCGCTGTTTCCGGAATCCATGTTGATTCCTACATAGTAGATTCTGGGTTTCCAGAAATGACATGATACGCGAACAAAAAACATGTTCTAAAATTCTACAAGAGATCGACGTAAGAGATAAAGGTCTATAGTTTTGCGCATCTGCTCGACGACCCTTCTTGAAGACTGGGACTATCTGTGCTCTTTTCCAATCATTTGGAACCCTCCGTTCCTCTAGAGACTTGCGGTACACGGCTGTTAGAAGGGGGGCAAGTTCTTTCGCGTACTCTGTGTAGAATCGAATTGGTATCCCATCAGGTCCAGTGGACTTTCCTCTATTGAGTGATTCCAGTTGCTTTTCTATTCCTTGGACACTTATTTCGATGTCAGCCATTTTTTCGTTTGTGCGAGGATTTAGAGAAGGAACTGCAGTGCGGTCTTCCTCTGTGAAACAGCTTTGGAAAAAGGTGTTTAGTATTTCAGCTTTACGCGTGTCATCCTCTGTTTCAATGCAATCATCATCCCGTAGTGTCTGGATATGCTGTTTCGAGCCACTTACTGATTTAACGTAAGACCAGAACTTCCTAGGATTTTCTGTCAAGTCGGTACATAGAATTTTACTTTCGAATTCAATGAACGCTTCACGCATAGCCCTCCTTACGCTAACTTTGACATCGTTTAGCTTCTGTTTGTCTGAGAGGTTTTGGCTGCGTTTAAACTTGGAGTGGAGCTGATTGCTGTTCACCGACGACGAAGGCTGCAATTTGCACGACAGTGCCACAACTGGACGCCTACTTCCTGGCGACATGTGTTCTTTTGAAACGAATCAAGTTTTATGCTCCATGGAACAGATGACCGTTGGCGTTACGGCATAAAATGTTTGACAACAAGCATCCCTCAACAATCGTCGGAAGCTTCCAGGCAGGAGGACGGAGCGTTATGGTCTGAGGAATGTTTTGTTAGCATTCGCTGGGTGATCTCGTCATTCTGAATGGCACAAGGGGTTAACACAGCTATGCATCTATCCTTGGGACCATGTCCACCTGTACATACAGTTTACTTCTCCTCGGCACTATGGCATCTACCAGCAGGACAATGCAACGTCCGACACAGCTCGCAGTTTACGTGCGTGGTTCGAAGAGCACCAGGATCAGTTTACCGTACATCTCCCTCCAACACCTTTCCCAGAATTAAATGAGGTCTAGTATCTGGTTGTTCGCACCATGGGTCCTCAACCGAGAAACCTAGAGCAGCTCACCATGGCACTGGAAGCGACATGGCTCCACATCCTTGTCAATAAGTTTCAGAACTTAATTGAACTTTAACGAGCACGTCTTGCAGCGATCCGCGGTACGAAAGGTGGTTTTTCAATGGTTGGACAGATGGTCATTCTAATGTGAGTGGTCAATGTATTTAAGATCAGACAGATATCCAGAGCACTAGATCTGCTGCCATCAAAAGTACTGTATGACTAATATTCAATCAGTGGAGCCTCCACATGTTGAAGGAATGCTGCCTGAAACATTTACTGCTCCGTTTACGTAGAGAGTACGTTCCGTTTGTAACACGCCCGGGATTACGAATGGGTGGGGGTACCCATAAACTGACTTCTCGTTTCGTCACCGTGCGCGCTGTCCACACCACGTACCTGGCAGTCCCGCGGCGGTCGTGCTGTTCTGCTCCACTCTGCTGCTGGCTTGCCTGAAATCATCTATCGAAATATGCAAGCGGGTTTAGGGGAACCACTCAACGTTAAAACACAACACTGTCCTATGTCTAGTATGAACATCTATATTCTGAGATGATATGGAAACCACAGGTTGCACTGTTTACACTCTAAATCGTAAATGTTATCCCAATTAACAATCATGATGATTAACAGTCCAAAATATCATTCGGACGAGCGTACTCGTAACCGACACGACGCGGATGATTGTTGATGATGCGGAAGTCGAATTATCGAACGAAAGTTCTTACGCTCGTCACACATACAGATACCCGGTAATAGTCCTCCTTGTCACTAGTAATGATATAACACTGTTCGTAAAGTTAATTTTTCAGTTCTCACTTGTGCCAGCGTGCGCGTAACGGTCGCGGCGCGGCTGATTGTTGATAATGCGGAAACGCGATGATCGAACGCACGTCCTCACGCTCGCTACAAGACACTGGTACTTGACTGCACTCATGTATGGTAACTAATTTCTACTGATTCACGTAAGTTCATTCTGAGAGGCCGAACACGGCGCGGATGATAGATGCTGTGCGACACGCAACGAGAGGATACGTAAATAAGTTATCGACGGCACTACTCATTTTTTCATTACTTCTTGGCACACTTTCCTCTGAATCACTTCCATATTTCATCACTTTACTGTAACAGCACTTGTAGCAACACTTCAACCTGAATACTAACAATGCTTCTTATATGCGGAGCTACACACTACACAACATAACAGTACCGTGTCCCGCGTTCGACTCTCTACAGACGCGGCTGCCCGCAAAGATACACCACAACTAAGCCAGCGATATGACAATACGCTTACACGTTTCTAACGACATTCTTCCCTCAAGGCTCATTGAAGTCGTTGTGATACGGTACATTTAACGGCTTTGGGACGTTGAGCCCAAGCAGTTGTCGAAGTATCGACGACGTAAAGCACGACAAGGGAACTGAGACCTATTAGTGGGTTTATATGAACACTGAAACCGAGAGACTGAAACGGCCACAGCTTCATAAACTTGATGTATCAGCATTCCTATAGCAAACACTCTTTGTGGCTCTTTGCCAGCTATGGGAAACATGATCAAACTTGTCCCACCTCTTGGTATTCATGTCTCTGAGTCTTCGATTTTTTTCTGATTTTCAACTCTCCAACAGATCAGTAAAACTGTGGATCGAATGGAAACAAAAAGTAGTGGATGACAAGATAGTGATGACAAGAAGAAAAGAAAAGGTAATGTACATAGACAATAGTTAGTACGAGACCGCTTCATAGTTATGAAACGATCTGCAAGTAAGTGATATCACGTCAAGGAATTACACTATATTAAATAATTTTACTTTTCAAAGCAGTGTCCATTAGTCCTGTACTAAGCTGGTTGCCTCGATCTATAGTTTTGAGAATATCAAGTCTGTACTTTGTTTTGTCACTGGTTTGATGCTGCCTACCACGAATTGCTTTCCTGTACTGAACCTTCCATCTCACTGTAACAATTGTGCTCAACGTCTTCAGTCGTTCATAAAACATATTCCACTCACTGTCTTCCTGTACAGGTTTTACCCTCCACAGCACGTCCAGGTACCAATAACATTGAGGTCCGGTGATTCTGTGCCCATCTGAGATCCGAAAAACTGTACATGTTATCACAAAACCAACCCTGGAATACAGACTTACCATTGAGGAACAAGTATTTTAGCAAGTAATGGACCTGTAGAGCTAAAATGGTCAAATAATTCTCATGTTTACTCTTGGGCTCTTAACTCAGCAAGAAGTTGGAAACAGTGTGCAACAAAATTCATCCTACCAAAAGACTTTTTTCCATCGCTCCGTACTGCAGGTTCTGTGGCTTCGGCGCAGTTTTCCTGGCAAGGCATTTGCATGACTAACAAGTGGTTTTCGAATTCCAGCTCGCCCTGATATTCGTTGCTTACACCTACGTGCAAACCAAATAAATCTGTCCACAGTCATCACGAATGTAAATGATGATTTACTTGCTTTATCAGGACGGGCAGAAAACATTGGTTAGAAATTTAACCCTTCTAAGATGCAATCAGTTTATCGCTCACAAAAGACTTACTACTCCTCAGGTCAGAGACTCTCCTCCCATCTTGATCCTAAACTGTGCAGAAATAACCTTTTCTTCTTCTGCAAGGAATTTGGGGATATGCTGGACCGTCACTTAGACTGGACTCAGCTCACAACCATAGTCTGTAAGAAGGTGTCACCTCATTCATTACAGAAATATAAAAAGTACTTCCTATCGAGCTTAAAAAGATACTTGTAGAGTCACTAATAACCGACCTGCTCTCTAAGGACTTTCGTATGAATGCCCCCTCCGGCTGGAATTGGCGATGAATGCTTTTGTGCGATATATTTATGAAGTATGCTATTGCTACCATACCACTCCTGCCTATGAACAATCATCATAGCTGTGTGTCTGCTGCATTGTCTACTCAATCATAGCATTCCTTCCTATTTATCTTCAATCCTTACGTTTCTATCTGAACAACACAGCAGAAATACTCTTTTTCAACAAAGTAAAATCCTCTCTGTGCCACTACACGACACTGCCATGTTCTGCAAAAAAATTTCTATATCAGGAACCTGACTCTATAACAATCTTTCCTAAAATATTTGAGAAATTCAAATCTTTTGAAACTTCAAAATACAGCCAACTGCCCACATTCTATAACAATAGCTATCTCTTCTTTCAACTCACTCTCATCAATCTTCCATCCCCTCCTCTTTCTCTAATGAACTTCCCTTTTCTCATATTAGCCATTGTCGCTTTCATTTACAATCCTATCCTCTTATCCCTCCCAGTTCTTCTAATACCAAACAAGGCTTCAAAAATAGGCTACTAAATTACTCAGTATCCTTCTTAATGAATCCATTATTTTATTGTTATTGTTACTGTTACTTTTGTTATTAGTATTAGTATTATTATAGGCAATTTTTAATTTCGTTAATATTGTAAATTATTATTATTGTGATTGGTTTGTAATAGTTTTTTCTATGTGTTTTTCCTGGTCATTATGGACTAGAGGGCAATAAGCCCCTATTCAGCTCAGGCTAAAGAAGTAATAAGTAAACAAATGTTGTTGTTGTTGTGGTCTTCAGTCCTGAGACTGGTTTGATGCAGCTCTCCATGCTACTCTATCCTGTGCAAGCTTTTTCATCTCCTAGTACCTACTGCAACCCACATCCTTCTGAATCTGCTTGGTGTATTCATCTCTTGGTCTCCCTCTACGATTTTTACCCTCCACACTGCCCTCCAATACTAAATTGGTGATCCCTTGATGCCTCAGAACATGTCCCACCAACCGATCCCTTCTTCTGGTCAAGTTGTGCCACAAACTTCTCTTCTCCCCAATCCTATTCAGTACTTCCTCATTAGTTATGTGATCTACCCATCTAATCTTCAGCATTCTTCTGTAGCACCACATTTCGAAAGCTTCTATTCTCTTCTTGTCCAAACTATTTATCGTCCATGTTTCACTTCCATACATGGCTACACTCCATACGAATACTTTCAGAAATGACTTCCTGACAGTTAAATCAATACTGGATGTTAACAAATTTCTCTTCTTCAGAAACGCTTTCCTTGCCATTGCCAGTCTACATTTTATATCCTCTCTACTTCGACCATCATCAGTTATTTTGCTCCCCAAATAGCAAAACTCCTTTACTACTTTAAGTGCCTCATTTCCTAATCTAATTCCCTCAGCATCACCCGACTTAATTAGACTACATTCCATTATCCTTGTTTTGCTTTTGTTGATGTTCATCTTATATCCTCCTTTCATGACACTGTCTATTCCATTCAACTGCTCCTCCAAGTCCTTTACTGTCTCTGACAGAATTACAATGTCATCGGAGAACCTCAAAGTTTTTATTTCTTCTCCATGAATTTTAATACCTACTCCGAATTTTTCTTTTGTTTCCTTTACTGCTTGCTCAATATACAGATTGAAAAACATCGGGGAGATGCTACAACCCTGTCTTACTCCCTTCCCAACCACTGATTCCCTTTCATGTCCCTCGACTCTTATAACTGCCATCTGGTTTCTGTACAAATTGTAAATAGCCTTTCGCTCCCTGTATTTTACCCCTGCCACCTTTAGAATTTGAAAGAGAGTATTCCAGTCAACATTGTCAAAAGCTTTCTCTAAGTCTACAAATGCTAGAAACGTAGGTTTGCCTTTCCTTAATCTTTCTTCTAAGATAAGTCGTAAGGTCAGTATTGCCTCACGTGTTCCAGTGTTTCTACGGAATCCAAACTGATCTTCCCCGAGGTTGGCTTCTACTAGTTCTTCCATTCGTCTGTAAAGAATTCGTGCTAGTATTTTGCAGCTGTGACTTATTAAGCTGATAGTTCGGTAATTTTCACATCTGTCAACACCTGCTTTCTTTGGGATTGGAATTATTATATTCTTCTTGAAGTCTGAGGTTATTTCGCCTGTTTCATACGTCTTGCTCATAAGATGGTAGAGTTTTGTCAGGACTGGCTCTCCCACGGCCGTTAGTAGTTCCAATGGAGTATTGTCTACTCCGGGGGCCTTGTTTCGACTCAGGTCTTTCAGTGCTCTGTCAAACTCTTCACGCAGTATCATATCTCCCATTTCATCTTCATCTACATCCTCTTCCATTTCCATAATATTGTCCTCAAGTACATCGCCCTTGTATAGACCCTCTATATACTCCTTCCACCTTTCTGCTTTCCCTTCTTTGCTTAGAACTGGGTTTCCATCTGAGATCTTGATATTCATACAAGACGTTCTCTTATCTCCAAAGGTCTCTTTAATTTTCCTGTAGGCGGTATTTATCTTACCCCTAGTGAGATAGGCCTCTACATCCTTACATTTGTCCTCTAGCCATCCCTGCTTAGCCATTTTGCACTTCCTGTCGATCTCATTTTTGAGACGTTTGTATTCCTTTTTGCCTGTTTCACTTACTGCATTTTTATATTTTCTCCTTTCATCAATTAAATTCAATATTTCTTCTGTTACCCAAGGATTTCTACTAGCCCTCGTCTTTTTACCTATGCTACCCATTCTTCTTCTACTGTATTTATTTCCCCCATTCCTGTCAATTGTTCCCTTATGCTCTCCCTGAATCTCTGTACAACCTCTAGTTCTTTTAGTTTATCCAGGTCCCATCTCCTTAAATTCCCACCTTTTTGCAGTTTCTTCAGTTTTAATCTACAGGTCATAACCAATAAATAAATAACCAATAAATAAATAAATAAATAAATAAATAAATAACCAATAAATAAATGTATTGCAGTATTTTTCCATGAATAGTTATGACGTTAAATCTTTCGTTGTTCAGCTGAAATCTGAAATATTTGTCCTGCTATGCAACATTTTTTTGGCAGTTACCTTCCTGTACCTATATTTGTCTGTCAAAATTTTGTGTCTGCCTTTTATTTGAACTGCTGGTTGAGATATTAATTACCGTAATACCCAGATTTCATTATTTCCCAAGATCTCTGCATCTTTTTCTTTTTTTTTTACATTGATCCTTGTGGACGATATTCTTAAACTATTATTCTTAAACTGAACTCATCTTCAACATTATAAATTTGTGATCTCAGTCCATGTCTGCTCGTGGCTACGACTTGCAATCTAATATTTGATTTCAGAAGCTCTGCCTGATCATGATGTAATCCAGCTGGAATATTCTCGTCGATATCCAAGACATTTCTGTGTGTATTTCCTCTTGTGATTTTGAACATTATCTTCTCTGTTAGGAGCCGAAATTAATTGCAAATCTCATTAACCTGAAACCACTCTTTCTTTTACCAGTGGGTTGTTAGTCTGCTGTAGCTTTCATTCTGGGACTCAGAAGTAAAGTTGATAAACTACTCATTTGCACTGATGAAATGAATTCATATAACCAAATTTACGTAATCTGCCTCTCTGAACATCAAGTGACCACTGGTATAGATATGTTAGAAATTTCAGGATTCAACCTAGCTTCCTACTTCTGCAGAGCAGATATGGATGGAGGAGGAGTTGCCACATTTAGTAAAAACTGCCATAAATTCAAGAACATTGACATTAATAAATTCTGTTTACAGCAGCATCTAGAAGCAAGTGCAACAGAAGTAGAGTTCCATAACAGATCCTACATAATAGTAACTATTTACCGAGCACCTGCAGGAAATTATAATCTATTCATAAATCATCTAGAAGCTCTTTTGGGTTATTTAACAGGAAGAAACAAAGAAATTTTGATTGCTGGTGACTTTAATACAGATTTTCTAATGCAATGTTCTAGTAAATATTTACTGCAGTTAGTAATGTTGTCTTTCAATCTAACTCACACTGTGAACTTTCCAACTAGGATCACTAAATCCTCAAGGACAGCCATTGATAATATTTTTATAGACAAATCAAAGGAACAAAATCATATCATAAAACCTGTAATAAATGTACTATCAGATCATGACATGCATTTCCTTGAGTTAGATGTAAATTCTAAGCAGATTATCAAGACTGCTAAATCTGAGTACAGGAGAGTAGTCAATCAACCTAAAATTGAGTGTTTTAGAAAACTGCTCAAAGATATGAACTGTAAAGATGTTTATAGTGCTCATGACATGAATGAAAAATATAACACATTCATGAACAATGTCAGTACCATGTTTGAAAACTGTTTTCCTCTAAAAGTTACTCAAATTAAACAGAAGGCTATAATAAAACTTTGGATTACACAAGGAATAAAGATTTCCTGTAAGACAAAAAGGGAAATGTATCTGTCGACCAAGAATAGCTCCAATGCTCATGATTTAGCTAAATACAAGGAATACTGTAAAATATTTAAAAAAAGTAATTCAGACATCTAAACAAATGTACTACGAGAAGAAGATATCAATGCCAGGCAACAAAATAAAAACAGTATGGGATATGGTGAAATAGGACACTGGTAGAACCAGAAAGGAACAGGAGCAAATAGCATTAAGGGTAGATAACTAATTAGTAACTGATGGGCATAGTGTGGCAAATCTATTTAACAAGTACTTTATATCCGTTACTGATAGATTGGGATTCTCAGTATCAGTAAACAATGGCCTTGAATATCTGAAACTAGCCTTCACAAATAGCTTCAGGTATATGAATATGTCACTCATTTCACTGAAAGAAATAACTTCCATAATAAAATCTTTAAAAACAAAGCATACCAGTGGTTAAGATGAAATATCAACAAAGTTAATTAACGCATGTTCTTGTGAGTTTAGTACAATTCTAAGTTATTTGTGTAACCAGTCAATTATAACTGGAACATTTCATGACTGGCTAAAATATGCAGATGTTAAGCCTCTATTCAAGAAAGGGGATAAAGACATACCATCAAACTACAGACCGATTTCACTTTTGCCAGCATTCTCAAAGAATTAAAACAAATTAATATACAGGCAGCTTTTCAATCATCTGGCCACAAATAACATTTTATCAAAAGCACAGTTTGGTTTTCTGAAGGGTTCTGATATTGAGAAGGCTATTTACACCTACAGTGAAAATGTGCTTAATTCATTAATTAACAAATTACAAGCAGCAGGTATTTTCTGTGATTTGTCAAAGGCATTTGATTCTGTGAACCACAACATCCTTTTAAATAAATTAGAGTTCTATGATGTCACAGGCAGTGCTGCAAAATGGTTGAAGTCATACCTCACTAACAGGAAACAAAGGGCGTCAGTGCAAGGGACTAGTGAATTAAGTCATCAGTCATCATCAGAATGGGAAGAAGTTACATGTGGTGTCCCACAAGGATCCATCTTAGGGCCATTGCTTTTTCTTGTGTACATTAATAATCTCTCATCAGTTACACTGCCAGAAGCAGAGTTCTTTTTGTTTGCAGATGGCACAAGTATTGAAATAAATAGTATGTTGAGTGTAGTTCTTTAAAGATTTGGTAATTATATTTTCATGGATATTAATATATGGTTTAAAGCCAACTCACTGACATTAAACTTTGAAAAGACTCAGTATATGCAGTTCAGAACCTGTAAGAGGTTTCTACCCAGCATATGCAGAAAGTATGAAGAAGAGCAGATAGAAGGGGTTGACAGTCTTAAATTCCTGGGATTACAACTTGATAATAAATTCAGTTGGGAGGAGCACACCACAGAACTGCAGAAACGCCTTAACAAATCTGTATTTGCAATTCGAGTGTTAGCAGACATAGGCGACATAAAAATGAAAAAGCTTGCATACTTTGGCTACTTTCATTACATAATGTCATATGGTATAATATTTTGGGGTAACTCTTCAAGTCAAACAAAAGTTTCCAGATTCCAAAAGCGTGTAATATGTATTATTTGTGGAATAAATTCACGGACGTCCTGTAGAAACCTCTTCAAAGAACTTGGTATACTAACTACTGCCTCTTAGTATATTTACTCCTCAATGAAATCTGTCCTAAATAATATATCTATTTTCCCAACAAACAGCTCAGTTCATACATACAATACCAAGAACAGAAATGATTTGCATAAGGACTTAAAAGCACTTACTTTAGATCAAAAAAGGATCCACTACTCAGGAACACTCATCTTCAATAATTGTCCAGCAAACATAAAAAATTTAGTTACAAATAAAGATCAGTTTAATAGGACCCTGAAAGACTTACTAGTGGCCACCTCCTTCTACTCCATTGATGAATTTTTTAATAGAAACAAATAATTTATTGTATATACTCATACTATTAGTATTGTTCTTTCAGCTTAAAAAATTATGTATTGTATATACTCACACTATTAATATTTTTATTTCAGCTTAAAAAAAATTGACATGTTCCACATCCATGAGGATCGCCTCAGCATGGATCTATAGAACGAAAAGCTAATCTAATCTAATCCTTCCCCTGCTACAACGTTCCCATCACCCATGATTATTAAATTTCATTTTCGTTTTCATACTGAAGTGCATATTTGGTATATTCATATATTTTCTGTACCTCTTGCTCTTCTGGTTGTGCAGGCGTTGGTTAGCTGTCGATTTTGGTGAGAATAGTTCAAAAATGGCTCTGAGCACTATGGGACTTAACTTCTGAGGTCATCAGTCCACCAGAACTTAGAACTACTTAAACCTAATTAACCTAAGGACATCACACATGTCCATGCCTGAGGCAGGATTCGAACCTGCGACCGTATCGGTCGCACGGTTCCAGACTGTAGCGCCTAGAACAGACCGGCCACTCCGGCCGGCTTGGTGAGAATACTCCTGTGAAACTCACTCTTCCCAGTCTCTTCTTCTTCATGAGGAGTCATGCTACCGTTACAACATTTTTTTCTGAATCGAAATACCTATATTCTCCCCATTTCACTTCAGATTTCTAGCCTTCCCCACGAGGATCAAAGAGGGAGTAATCCGCACTCTCTTACCAACGGAGAAATCTTCATTATATGTTACAGATTACAAGCTTCATATTCAGTGAATACAAATCATGTGTCTTATCGGGCGTGGTTTCCATTGCATTCCCTGTCTCATGTCGTTGGATCTGCTGATTCTTCCGCCTTTCAGAGGCACATCGCAATACTCAAGAGCGAGAGGGTGCCACAAAGCTCAGTCTGCTCCTTCGCCTTCTTTGACAAAGCCCTTGGTAGAAGGAGGGTGTCTACTGTAGCGGACATCCTCAGCGGCCATTACTGATGACCAAAAACGTTTTGATTACTAGTCAAAGACGCTACATAAAGATTACTATGACTTCTATATGATAAACATATTTAAATCTCCGTCAGGCTATCGATATTTAGCTTTTGTCCCTGGTCATGACATGTGGCGGAGGGTTCCTTCCCCCTCAAAGCGAAAAATAAGTTTTATCTTTGATGCTGGCATGACCGTTTATTTTCATGCAGTGAAGATTTTCTGAGTGCCTGTACTCTAATCAGGCTCCGCAGATCACCCAAGTCAACCATCAAAATAATGTGCATAAAACTGAGTTGTAACCCAACTGCTCAAAAAGAAGATGCTCTCTAGCTATATCATCTAAAACTGTGTATTGGTTTAAATCCTTGTTTGGCGAAAGACTGGAGAGATGGATGTGCGGCAGATCTATTAGCGGCCAGTGGCCATTTGAACGCAACCATTTTCGACTGAGTCTGTAAACTACGTACCTGAGAGTAACTTCCACATTTTCGGCTATCAGGGAGTTTACCGAATCCATTACGTTTGGAGTGGGTGGTGGCCAGTCTGTCGTGATGGACATTTAGCCTGTGGTCGCAGATCGATGGGAGCAGCTTTCACTGGGTTGCAGTACGTGAGCGGCGTCAGTGCTGCCAACAGCTCGTATAGGACGAGTCCACTACGCAGCTTGCCTCATTTCCATCGGACTGCTTACGTTTTGTACCATTACCACGTTTCTTGCAAACATTAAGGCTAAGGGAAAAAATCTGTGATTAATTTATGGCCCCAATACGACACCTTACAGAATCTGCAAACTTCGTTGGAAATACTTTTTATAAGTGATTTACGTTACTGTTCAATGACGTATAAACCAGTTTTAGAAATTGTTACAACACCTATTATCTCCATCACAACTTTCTAAAATTCTTGTAAGGTTTTGAGTAGCGATGATTCAATTTCGGCTGAAATTTATTATGCCCTTCCTCCCGTTAGTGACAGTTCTCTTAGTGTTACTCTGACTAAAATTTAAATTCCGCATAGCATCTTTAAGGCACAGTGTGTTACACTCCTAACCACGTTTAACATTTAGGCCTGAAACCCGACTCCTGCCGCAATACTGTACTTCATTCACCCCCACCGGCGATGACGTTGACCTTTGCTACTCTCGAACATGTGCGCCTCCGAGGTTGTATTAGTTGATTCTACAATTCTGAATTCACAGCATTTTTATACACCTTTGTAATTTCACCAGTACTCACAATCTATGGATCCAGGTTTCACTGCCATCTTAGAATCCATTAATCGTGCATTTATGATAAGGCAAGTAGACAGATTGTGGTGTAACCTGTTCTGTAATCATGTTATAGAAATCTGATGTGCCGCAATTTCAGCTTGCTCTCTCATCTCAACTTACTGCCTATTTCGTCCAAATGATCTCGGTTTATTTATCAGTGATATTGAATTTAACGGATTTCAGTGTGTTCTTAAATCCCACTTAAGGTAGATTCTTGCTAAGAATATGATGGGGAGCCAAAACATGATTTACAACAATTTCATCGATAATAACAGCATCGTCGATCGACGTTAAACCAGAATCGTCGTTCTTTTATATACTTACCTTTTCATTTCCTTTTTTTGTTTTGTTTCCAATAATCTCTTAATTTCACACAGTTGCAAGCAAGAACAATCTTACGTTACGTTTTTTTACTTAATGGTGTAGGGGGCCTATACAAGGTAAATGAACTCGTATACAGTATTATAGAGAATGAAGAGGAAATACGTGAAGGTGAGATGGGACATATATGATACTTCGAGAAAAATTTGAGATAGCAGTGAATGACATAAGTAGCAACAAGACCCCTGGAGTAGACTACATTCCCTCAAAATTGCTGATAACCTTGGGAGAGCTGCCATGAGAAGACCATTCCACATGATGTGCCGCACATATGTGACAGGCGAAATACCCGCAGACTTAAGAGGAACATAATAATTCCATTTACAAAAAAATCTGTTTCTGATTGACGTGAATATCGCCGAACTACTACTTTACAAAATCATAGTTACAAAATGTTGTCACGAATTATTTACAGAAGAATGTAAAAACTTGTAGAAGTGGGTATGGGTTTCCGGATAAATGTTGGAACACGCGAAGCAATACCGACCATAAGACTTGTCCTGGAAGATAAGTTTAAGGACGGCCAAACCTGCTATTATAGCTTTTCCAGAATTACAGAAACATCTTCACACAGTTTTTGGTGACACTCTGAAACGCTGAAAGTAGCCGAGGAAAATTCATGGAGCATAGCTTTATTTACAACTTGTACGGCAACCAGTATGCAGTTATAAGAGTCGAGGGACAATAAAAGGGAGCACTGATTGCGAAGGAAGTGAGACAGAGATGTAGCCTATCCCTAATATTGTTCGATGTGTATGGTGAGCAGCCAGTAAAGGTAACCAAAGAAATATTTTCAGAAGGAATTAAAGTTCAGACAGAAAGAAAAAGCTTTGAGATTTGCGATAAAACAGTAATTCTGTCAGAGACTGCGAATTAGTCGGAAGTGCAGTTGAACCGAATGGGGAGGGTCATTCAAGAAGGACATAAATTGAACATTAACAAAAGCTAACAAAAGTTATGGAATGTAGTCGAATTTCATGAGGTGATATTGAAAGAATTAGATTAGAAAATAAAACATTAAAAGCAGTAGATGAATTTTTCTGTTTGACTGTAAATTGACTGATTATGGCCGAAGCATGTGGAGTGTAGACGGGCAATACACAGAATAGGAATTTGCTAAAATCGAATACAAATGTAACTGTTAGGAGCACTTTCGAAGGTGTTCGTTTGGAGCGTAGCCTTATATGTAATTGAAAAGGTAGACAATAAGCAGTTCAGACGAAAAGATAATAGGAGCTTTTAAAATGTGTTGTTCGAGAAAAATGCAGAAGATTAGTTGTGTAGATAGTGTAACTGATGAGGAAGTACTGTCCAGAGTTGGACATAGAGGAAATTTACGGCACACCTTGGGTAAAAAAGGAATCGGTTGATAGTACACATTCCGTGACGTTAAGGAGCCGTTCAGTTTAGCATTGGAGGCAAGTATGTGCGTTGGGAGAGGTGTGTAAAAATTACAGAGGTTGACCAAGGAATAAATGCAAGAAACTGGTTCAGTTGGCTGTGAGTTGTAGTAGTAACTCTGAGATAAAGAAGGTGAGCGAGGTAGAGTCACTACGAGAGCTGCATCAAACCAGTTTTTCCGCGTCTGGTTGTCCAAATTTAATTTTCCCATGATTTCCCTAAATCGTTTGAGGCGAATGTCGCGGCATGGCCAATCTCCTTCCCCATCCTTCCCTAATCCGAGTTTGTGCTCCGTCTCTAATGATCATGTCGACGAGCCGTACTGAAGCCCACAACAATGACAACAATGGTCGCTACATCTGTGTTCTTTCAGTCTGGCAGACTTTTTAATGTTCTTTGTTTTTATGTCCAGACGAAACTACAATCGTCCGGCCATAAGTATGGGCTCTTTGATTATATGGGAGATGCGGCTTATTGGAACCACAACATATGACATATTAAGTGACTTTATTAAATGAATTTATATAAAGATTTATTTCATTCAATCCCTTCCCACAGGAGTGTTCGATAATTAACAACTGTCATTGACTATTAAAGCATCACTTGATGCTCTAATTATCGAACTGTTCTGTGAAAGTACAATGTTCGACATTTACAAAAGTACATTTCCATCAGAAACTTGAATAACTCTTTAGTCCTACTGGATACTATTGATTGCTTCAGCTGAGGTCACGAACTGGACTGATACCTTCAATGCTCTGCTCTACGTTGACGTTTGTAAGAGGACAAGTTGAGCTGAGAGAGAGGACATGTCATCTTTATCCTCTTGCATTGTTTCATTGCGGCTTGCAGCGAGGCATCACTAATGTGATACCACAGTTTTTGAAGCTAACAGACAGCAGAGTACACCCAATGTACTGGCCCCCTGCTTTACATTCCTCTGCCCAAAGATATTAATGGGCTCGCAAATGTATAAATGATAACGATTACGCGGGCAACATATGTGTTTATAGAAGAATCGGAGAATAATTCACTGACAATGCAATGCAGTACATTGTTTGGGCGGCGAATAAAATCAACTGTATGTAACAAGTGGAAATGAATTACCTATTTGTTAGCCACCACACCGGTTGAGGCTAACTCTTCCGATGCATTTAGAATGAAATTGCAATGAAGCCCCTGGTAGTGATTAATTTATAATGTTACATTTAAATTTTATGTCCCTTTGGCTATGCATTTCAGTAGTACCATGGGCAGTTACTTCGTCTACGTGGATTCCGCTTCGTAGCTGAACGGAGCATTGCGTCACTGTTCCACTAGTGACAATGTTGTTTATGTGACTCCTGATACGGAAATTTCTGTTCGGAATTTCCATCTCGCCTGCAGCGGATACGTTGTGTTCTTATTTAAGCACAGTATGCTGTTTTATGCGTTAAATTACGTATTTTCCCCTTCAACGGAAGTCTGTGTCCATGTGTGCTCGTTTAAGAATATCTTGTAACGTTTCCATTATAATGATAAATACACAATTAAATTTTTGTTGTAGGCGCGGTTCTTTCCGTCCCTTTACGACTAACCTGCACCAGCCTGTGAACATTGCCTCAGTAGATAATCAGTAGGAAAGCCGACTGAAACCTACTGTACTTCGACGTGAACCAGGCTGCAATTTAAATCACTAATCTACGTTTCGGGAGAAAGTTGGCACACAAATGAAGGGTTGGAAATTTTGTCCTGAATTAATGTATTCTGAAATTTAGGTGAACAACTGTCACTGCCAAGCCCGTGCTAGTCTTAACACAGTCATTCATAATCCCTTTCACTCACGTTAGCAAGTTTATGGTGTTGCATTTCCCGAAAACCTAATAGCTACAAAAATACTGATTGTTTTTGATTGATAATGCTCGCTAAATATTAAGTCTGACGGCACCTAATGCAGTCGCAGTTTTTAGCCACCGACCTGCTCAATACGCCACACGGAATATATGCCTCTTCTCGTCACAAAATTCACTTAAAAATTCCGAAATTTCTACACGCCGATCGGAATAATTATGCCATCACTTTACCACACTTTTGATGTATGAAACACTGCCAGGATTCGGCTACTTATCATTTCCATCGGAACTACTACTACACATGTCCGAACTGTTTCATGGCTAGACTCCCACTCTTCTCTAGAATACTCTAAGTTTTCTCTACCAGCAGAGAAAGGCGCGTGAAGAATATTGCTTTACCATTGGTCAGTTTACTCAACAGTCAATAGAAAAACAACACTCTCCCGCGTCAATCCGCGCTTTTCATCAAGAACCAATCGCAAAATAGTAAACCTAACAACTGCACTCTTTACCGACGTAATTATCTAAAACGCTGAAGTTTTGCTTGTGCATAAACCTATTTATTATTGTTATTTATACCCGAATTAACTTTCCCTTTACCATAAACTTACTTTACAAATCTATTCTACAAAAATCCCCTTTGTCCATATCCATATATCTTCGAAATGTTCCCACACTAAATCCTACTACGTAACTCGTTAAACAATTATCTTCATATTAACCTTAAACCACACTCACGCATCATTCATACTGCTAAAACATATTTATAACATTTTACATTAATTTTACAGAAATAATAACACTTTATGAAAATACTAGAAGAGTTAATGAAAAACATTTTATTACTTTAGTGCACTCTAGTGGGCACAAACTAAACTAAAATTACAATCCCCCTATCCAGTATTGTCCTCTATCGGCTGATACATAAACTACGTGCGGGTCCAGTCTTGCGTCACCATCTGTCACTATCCAGCTCTGAGACACATTTCCCACTTAAATGCCTCCAAGGCAGGATCGTTATACGGCGCTACGCGTCAAAATCATTTATGTGCGGTATGAATTCATCGACAGGCGAAATACCCTCAGACTTCAAAAAGAATATAATAATCCTAATCCCAAAGAGAGCAGGTGCTGATAAATGTGAGAATTACCGAACTATCAGTTTAATAAGTCGCAGCTGCAAAATACTAACGCGAATTCTTTACATACGAATAGAAAAACTGATAGAAGCCGACCTCGGGGAAGATCAGTTTGGATTCCGTAGAAATGTTGGAACACGTGAGGCAATACTGACCCTACGACTTATCTTAGAAGAAAGATTAAGGAAAGGCAAACCTACGTTTCTAGCATTTGTAGACTTAGAGAAAGCTTTCGACAATGTTAACTGGAATACTCTCTTTCAAATTCTGAAGGTAGCAAGGATAAAATACAGGGAGCGAAAGGCTATTTACAATTTGTATAGAAACCAGATGACAGTTATAAGAGTCGAGGGGAATGAAAGGGAAGCAGTGGTTGGGAAGGGAGTGAGACAGAGTTGTAGCCTCTCCCCGATGTTATTCAATCTGTATATTGAGCAAGCAGTAAAGGAAACAAAAGAAAAATTCGGAGTAGGTATTAAAATTCATGGAGAAGAAGTAAAAACTTTGAGGTTCGCCGATGACATTGTAATTCTGTCAGAGACAGCAAAGGACTTGGAAGAGCAGTTGAATGGAATGGACAGTGTCTTGAAAGGATGGTATAAGATGAACATCAACAAAAGCAAAACGAGGATAATGGAATGTAGTCGAATTAAGTCGGGTGATGCTGAAGGAATTTGATTAGAAAATGAGACACTTAAAGTAGTAAAGGAGTTTTGCTATTTGGGGATCAAAATAACTGATGATGGTCGAAGTAGAGAGGATATAAAATGTAGACTGGCAATGGCAAGGAAAGCGTTTCTTAAGAAGAGAAAATTGTTAACATCGAGTATTGATTTAAGTGTCAGGAAGTCGTTTCTCAAAATATTTGTATGGAGTGTAGCCATGTATCGAAGTGAAACGTGGACAATAAATAGCTTAGACAAGAAGAGAATAGAAGCTTTCGAAATGTGGTGCTACAGAAGAATGCTGAAGATTAGATGGGTAGATCACATAACTAATGAGGAGGTATTGAATATAATTGGGGAGCAGAGGAGCTTGTGGCGCCACTTGACTAGAAGAAGGGATCGGTTGGTAGGACATATTCTGAGACATCGAGGGATCACCAATTTAGTATTGGAGGGCAGCGTGGAGGGTAAAAATCGTAGAGGGAGACCAAGAGATGAATACACTAAGCAGATTCAGAAGGATGTAGGTTGCAGTAGGTACTGGGAGATGAAGAAGCTTGCACAGGATAGAGTAGCACGGAGAGCTGCATCAGTCTCTGAATTCATCCTTAACTTGTTATATATTAGTATCGTAAAAAGTATAAAAAATGTGTAAGAAAGAAGGAAGCCATTAAGCTTGACGATGGGCCAGCTTTTGCCCTCGTCATTTATGTTTGGTGGGTGCATTTTCTAAAGGGCAATTTGCGAAGTAGGCTTACTCGGCGGACAGTGTTATGGTAGGGCGGCCTTGTCGTGTTCCCTTCTGGGAACGCCTTCTGTGTGGAAAAATTTTACCGCAGACAGACAAGCCAGAAAGCAGTGATGCCGCGCTCCACAGACTCTGCTATTGGTGCTAACTTTGGAGGTAGCCGTTTATTAATACCTCGGTACTAACAAATTTTCTCTGTTAATTATTTGTCGTGGTCGCAAAACTTACCAGAGTTTGCTGTAGGTGTACAACTTTCCTTCGGGCATGTTTAATATGGATACTCTTGGCGATACTATTGCCGTATCGTTTTAACCAGAGATGTGAAGAACTGGCAGACGTGTTTTTGGCACCACATTCTCAACAACACTTCCCATCACAAGGCAAGCTACAAACATTTAACTGCCAATATTGAATGTTAACAGACTTAATTCAAGTCGTTCTGTGATCAAGTGTATTTTGTTCATTATATTGTCATTTATGTATATGGAATGTTACTGTATGATTTCAAAATACAAAACATTTTTCTTAAATCTTACATCTATGTGCAATGACGACGACTGTAATATTGCAATGTTTCCGTAAATTTAAAGAGTCAGAGTGTTATGCGACTCTGACGTGTTGTTTTGCTAAAATTAATTTGCATAAAGCCTTTTCTTAAAGTTTCAAGAGTATATTAACTTCATCCGACTGATGAGTATTAACTTAAACCGAATTTTTAAAAGACTCAAACCACTGAAAAAGTACTTAAGTCCTTCGTCAGTTTCACACGGGTTCTCAAAATCCAGTTTCAGTTCTATTAAAAACTAATTTTAGAACTCTTCCAAGTTGAATTAACTCTGAAAATTCATTCCTTAATATCATGACGACCGTATATACCACAAAGTAGCTCTATATTTCAATACAAATTTCTCAAGGTGAGTTTAGTAATAGTTCCTGTTCCAGTATTGCATGCAATCACTAGGTTTAGTGGAAAACAAAAATAAAGATGAACAGTAAAGTGCTTCGAATACTTTGTTGCTAAATAGAACAACGCAATGGATTCTCTACTAAACATTTCATTAAAAATTCGATAGCCAAATTAATTTTTAATGCGGTACACACGTGGTCAAGGTTTATCAGAGAGTGTTCTATAATTTAATATAGTTTTGAGAGTGCGAATATTGTTTTTCTGTCGACTATATAGAACGTAGCTACAAAGCTATAGCAAGGTCACGCTGCTTCACAGACACGACCAAACTGTCGAAAATACTAACGGAAAGACAACACTAAATTTGAGTACAAGAATGGAGAAGATAGGGTCTATCGCTAATAAAAATTGTCAATGAAGTTAGTCTCTCTTACCACTGAAACAGTAAATTTAAATTTTCAGGAGTACAGTAATTTTCAGTAGATAATAGCAGTGGAAGACAGTATTGTGGTTGTATTATGCTTAAGAACCCAAGGTTCTTCTTAATCGGTGAATCGCCGGCCGCTGTGGCCGAGTGGTTCTAGGCGCTTCACTCCGGGACCGCGCTGCTACTACGATTCGCATCCTGCCTCGGGCATAGATGTGTGTGATGTCCTTAGACTAGTTGGTTTTAAGTAGTTCTAATTCTAGGGGACTGATGACCTCAGATGGTAAGTCCCATAGTGCTTAGAGCGATTTGAACCATTTGAATTGGTGAATCAATCTGGTGACCGATTTTAGAATCGCCTGAAGGAGCATGCCTCTGAGACCGTCATAATTATTTTCCGGCATTTTCTGCTGTGCTGACGACATGCTCCTCCATATCCGCATCCAGTAATGTCCGTGGGTGGAGGATGACACGGCGGCCGGTCGGTGTCGTTGGGCCTCCATGGCCTGTTCGGGAGGATTTTAGTTCAGTTTTAGTTGTTTTTTTCTGTGAGACATGAGATGGTGATTTGTGCAGCGTTTGTAAATGTCATTGAGTTCTTCGTATCTAAGTGCTGTATAGTATATTAACGCTATTTTGAGGATATTGTTAAATCTTCATGTACAGCGTTTGATGGTGAGTAAAATACTTAATTTTTTTAAATTACTTACATAACATGTGCTCAATTAAGCCGTACTTAGTCGTGCGCCATCTTGTACCTTGAAGTGGAAGGTGTTGTTCAATGGAATACGTGATTTTGCAAATGAAATGAGTTTCTTTAATGGCCTAACATATTTCCCTGCTTTTAGACGAAAATTTCTCTTTTTTTGCCAATAGCTTCTGTTTTAAAATGTCTTGTAACAAGTTTTCGATAATACTGCATAATTTAATTTCAGTCGACGATTATTGGTGTGTGTTAGAATAATAACGTAACACGTAGACTATTGAATACAATATTCAGAAGGTTTTCTTGATTGTAGCACTTTTAACTTCGAATAAAACAAATTGGGGAAACAAGAAACCCGTGGCACAACTTGACTAAAAGAATAGATTAGTTAATAGGGTACATTCTAAGACATCGAGGATCGCCAGTTTAATATTTGAGGTAAGTGTGGGGGGAGGGATGGGGATAAAAATCGTAGAGGGAGGCAAAGAGGCGATTACAGAAAGCAGACTCAGAAGGATGTAGGTTGAAGTAGTTATTCGGAGATGAAGAGTTTCGCACAGGAGAGTTGCATCAAACCATTCTTTATACTGAAGACGACACCAACAACAATGAATTATTAAGGGATTCACGTCTAGGAGCCAGTTCACAATAGACCCTCCACCGTCGGGGTAGCTTCTGGAAAGGTGACCAGCCAAATGCTTCTTCAACGGTCCGAAGAGGCGAAAATCTCTTCGTGCAATAGACAGGCTAGCATGGAGATTACCCCAGTACTGGCTTTCGGAACCGCCAGGATTATTCGTGATCGGTCATTGTTATGCAGCAACACACCTTCCGAAAGAAATCCTGTTCATTTCCTCTAAATCGCTCACTACACCCTTTTCATCTTGTCAATTGGCATTCACGGTCTCTCTCTTGGTGACAAAATCAACAAGATGCACAAACTGTGTGCCTAAAAGTGTGTAGCCATAATTTCTTTCGTGAATATTGTTGTTTTGCGCGGGGACCGGGGGGGGGGGGGGGGGAGAGGAGTGAGAGAGGGGTGTTCTACGGGGGAGCAGGAAGTGTCTCCCTGAGATTAATGCTTAGATCGCCTCAGGTAAAACATTATGCATAGACGTTTCATACCTTCTGACGGTACAGTACCTCCCTCATGATACTATGTTATGTGCTGGAGAGCCCCATTCATACGGTTTCCTTCTCCTGTGAGAGTTGCCGCAGTACTGTATCCAGCGAGAACTTGTTTCTGACGTGATGACTGGGTGTTGTGTGATGTCCTTAGGTTAGTTAAATTTAAGTAGTACTAAGTTCTAGGGGACTGATGACCATAGATGTTAAGTCCCATAGTGCTCAGAGCCTTTCGAACCATTTTTTTTTGTCTTCTGACAGTGTAATGCGTTGTGCACGACATTCATTGTATTGCCAATGGATCGTCTGCAATCTGCGTCACACAAATGCGATCGGCTTGAATTTCGACACTGCACACGTTGTCGTCTGAAATGGACTTGCTTAGCCTTATTCAAATTCCTTGCAACATAATCACAGTTACTTTCGCAACATTACACTCTCTTATTAACATCCATTAGCTGGTAGTGGATACCAGTTTAGGGGCGGTTTCCTCAAACATAAGTACATCATTAACATTTTTCACTTTTACCGCTGACCATATATCCGTCGCCGCCTCCACTTCTCTAAGGTATTCTGGAGCAAAACATCACAGTATATCATAGGACAACGTTTTAAGGCTTTTCGTGCAGATACATACTCACGATGAGTACCACGCTTCACTGTTCCAGATGAATTGCACCTTTTGAAGGGAACAACGCGAAAGGCGTCTTATTGCTGTGTTGATGCACATTGGGCAATGAACACGTGAGCAATCTAGCCGTACTCCTAAAGGCAATTACATGAAACGGCAATTTACGCTTGTCGCCATGGTAAGCGTTTAGCTTGGAAGCAAAAACTGAAATTCATCTCAAGTTTCTAACTTCATCCATGTAGAATAAATTGTGTTCCGAAACTGGATGAATCTCTTTGAAGTACCCTGTATTTCTTCCCACTGTCGCACGGATTCAGATGTGCTCCTGGTTTCCAGAATATTAGGCAGACTTTACATGTAGTGAGAACTGGGCGTTTTGCAAGAAACATTTAATTTTCCTCGTATCTAAAATGGACTTTTCTAATGGACAGAGGACAATCTGAGTACGGTAGGAAAGGAAAGACGTGCGCTCCTTCCTGTGGCGAGGCACCGGACTGCCTCTTAGTGTGAGACTAAGAGCGGCTCCTTCCTCGAAACTACTGTACCCTGTTAGTCACTAAGAGAGCTTCTGGATATTGTAACTAATATGGCGCCTTAATGGCTGTATCGCACATGGGAGCACGAGCCGTGGGTAGTCGTTTTTGTAAGCGCTATTGCAAGCCATCGGCACCAGTTCATTTCACATGTACGTTCATAAGCAGTAGCCGTCCATTTTTTCGCGCTCTGCATCGAACTTCACCTTTGGAAAATGCTAAACGTTCTGACTTCCACTTTCCCATCAAAATGATACGGTTTACATTCCTAAGTGTTTGCTGCCCTTTGTAGTGCTCACTCTCAATCTTGATCTTGTTTTAAAATCATCTTAATACTTTATACTGCAGTTGCCTAGGTGTACCTTTACCGCCACCACACTCATTTTTCCATGCTCTTATCAAGCACTCCACCTATACGAGCTCCACCACAGACTCATCTAGTAGAAGGGCCATACATATTATGTTACCTCATGAAAACCCTTGGAGCTACTGTCATGTGGTACTGTTAAGAAAACTCATCAGATCGAGAATTGTCGCCTGAATATCCGAGTGTCACCTGCATATGAGTATGTCATTGAGTATGAGAGTGTCAGCTGAATATGACAGTGTCATATGTTTATGAGAGTGTCATATGTGTATGAGTGTGTAAAGTGTGTATGAGATTGTCATGTGTACGTGCATGCATACATGCATGTGTGCATATTTACGTGTGTGTGTGTGTGTGTGTGTGTTTCATGGAGTAGTAGAGTATCATCAGTGTATTAGTAGGTCTTCTCAGTATCAGTGTGTCATTATAGTATGCGTGTCCATTTCAGTGTGAGTGTGTCAAGTGTGTATGAGAGTGTCATGTGTGTATGAGATTGACACATGTGTATAAAAGCATCATCTGTGCATGAGAATGTCACGTATGTATAAGAATGTCGTGTGCATATGGGAGTCTCATGTGTAAATCAGAGTGACATCTGAATGAGACCATCATCTGAATATGAATGTGGTATACGAACATGAGTGGATCGTCTGAATATGAGTAAGTCATCTCACTGTAGTTGGGTTATCTCACTGTCAGAGTGTCATATGAGTGTGTTTCATATGTATGGGAGCGCCATGTCTATGATACTGCCATGTGTGTATGATAGTGTCATGTGTGTACCAGACTGGCATGTGAGTATGAGTGGGCCATCTCTGTATGAGTGGGTCATCTCAGTATGAGAGTCATCACAGTGTTAGTCATCTCTCATATGAGTATGAAAGTTGTCATAACGAATTGCTATCTCAACAATGCCTTTTAGTGCTTTCATTCAGTGGCACACAACAGGAAGTCTAAACGTACTCATATGATATTTCCTTTATTATCATTTATTTAAGTTTGAAGTTTCAACTATCAACTTACGAATTTATTGCTTGTCATTCAGTTTATACTCTGTAGCAATGTTTTTCGTTGTAGGTTGTGTCATCTATTTTTGTCATTCAGGTAGCTACATTCGACAACAATTGAAAATTCCCTGAAAATTTAAAAAAAGTTCTTGTTCTCTTTATTTTTTTTATATCGCATGACACCGTTAGTACTTTACTGTATGTTCCAGTAAATCATGATTGTTGAATCTGCAGGCTATTTTTTTTCGAAAGTACAACTCATTTCAAAACTCAAGACCTTGTCAGATGCTACTGCAAGGGGTAGGAACTGAAAACGAATGTCTCTTCTAAACACTGAAGGAGTTTATATATTTCTTGTAAAGTAAGAGACTCTCGAGACTGTAAACTTGCTTTTAAGGTGACGATTCGCTGCGCTCTTAGAGAATGTCATCAACAGGCTTGTACTCTAGCAGAATGGGCAAACAGGCATAGTCATTAAAACAGGTCAGGACTACAACTTGCAGCAATCTCGTAGGCAGGGAACTAGAAATAAGGCACAAAGAATTTCATTTGGGCTATAGAGTTTGTCTGACATGAGTAGGGAAGAGCTGTATTAAACGCAATGCTTTTAGTTGATATTGATACCAACGGACAGGAAGTTACGGGCACGAGGATCGCTATGTTGCAGAAAGTAGTTCATTTTCCTGTATGTTTCCTTGTACAAGTTTCTATAGCCGGATTACATCAGGCTTGATTCGCAATTTGAAGGACTATGGAATGTTTCAGTAAGGTCTGGCATCTTTTGAGCTTACTGTTTGTATGCTTTTGAGATAAACCATAGGTGAAGTGCATCTAACTGGACTATTTCCTTCCTTAGATATAAAATACATTTGAAATGTACACATTTCAGGTTTGTTTGGAGCGTCTTTATGAAATGAATGGCTGCGTTATCTAGAAAATGCGCCACAGTCTGTAGATGATTTAGAAATTGTATTCCGTATGATGTACGCCAAATTTGCGCGAAATAAAATACATGTTAATATTAAGAAATATTCGGTTATTTAAGGTTTCTTCATTTCTTTTAATAGTTCCTGTCGTTAAATTCTCTCGCTGTCATTGGCTGAATGTTTCTAGATATATAAATAAATTTTTTATGTTGAAACCAGTTTAACGTTGCTTGCTGTGTGTCGATGAATAACTGTGACAGAATAAGCATACACATAAGGCAAAAACTTCGACAGTATGACTTTCATCAAATTAAAATAGTCTCAGTACAGTTATGAACAAAACACACATGGCGTACATTGTGTCGCACTAAGCGTCATTGTAAACATATCTCTTGTTTCCTCTGAATATTTACTTTTGTTAGTGTTTATTACGAAAACAGTCCGAAAACAAGTGCCTCCGAGATTTTTATGTGAAAACCTTAAAGTATTTTAAATAAAACAAGCATTATTAGCATTCAACATCTTTATTATTCATTTGTAGATAGTTATTTCTCAACGTAGTCACCCTAGCGACACATACATTTCTCGCAAGGAGAAACAATTTTGTGTATCATTACTGTTGAATGTCTGACTTAGTCGATGGAGCCACATCCTCTCCTCTGCATACACCACGTCAAAACTATCAAGGTAAAGTTCTCGCAAGTGTCCGGTAAATTTTTGAAACAAATGTAAATCGGATGGTGCCACCAAGCCCCTACCATGGCATTGCAGAAAAATAAGGAAAATGTTCCTGAATTGAGAAACGCTTCTATTTGCAAGGACGCATATGAATACTGGCTTACGATTTAAAGGCTATGAAAGACAAAGAAAGGAAACCGAAGAACTAAATAAAAAGATGTATACATTACAATGCCTACTGAGTAATTAAGTCTGCCTTTAATGCAGTTTCCCGGTTTTACGTACTAGGTCTCCATCAAAAGAGGAGAAGTAATAACTATCTGTTCCAGAATGTAGAGTATGTCTATTACAAAAGTAGAAGCGGAAATGTGTCGAGTTATCGATTCAAGATACTTGCATAAAACTTACGAAATAGCAGATAGTGAGATTATTTTATTGTTCACTATGCTTTGCGCATTCGGTTACTGTTTAATGATACCGTAGTGTCTCTTTACGCAGTGCTGAGTTTGGACGAAGAGTGTTCTGCTACGGACCAGAACGTCAGTGGAGGGACGCCACGTGAAGTCAATGGGCAGAACGAACAGTTAGGGCTCATTAATGGTTTAGACTACTAAAGCCGTTTGTTTCACGACATCCATTCACTGGCGCTCTTTCTTAAGTTTATAAAGATGCAGCGTTCCTCGCTGGACAATGAATACTGTGTCGATTTTCTCAAACAAGGTTAATGGTAGTTGTAAGGTAAGCTATTTGCCGGTAATCAATTTTACTTAGACGTGCTTTCTGTTCCTCAATAGAGCGTGTTTTTTGGGGCAATCAGTGCTCATCTGTTTCTAAAGGCAAGAGGTTTGCCACTAGCAAAATTAACTGTGCACCATTTCTTTTCTGGCACTCAGTAACTGTACTCTAGTAATTGATGTTCTCATTCAAGGGAAACGCGAAGCGCTGCCCATTAGTAAATGTAACTGTACAGTAATTTTTACTTTGCGGTAAAGATAACGTTGTGGTGAAAATAAGCATATGTTTTAGCCTTGTGCTTATTAAGAGTGTTATCAGCTTTGAAAATGATTGATGTTTGTCTGTTTTAGAAAGTGTATTATCTTTCTGTTACGCGCCCGTTCGTGTGGCGACTGCCTGCTTGTACAGTGGCACCTAGTACAAGCGTAAACAGAGTTTCAGTAGTCGGGGCCGGTTGTCGGGGTGCCGTGTGTTTCATCTTATTGGTTGTGGCATGGACGACATGATCGTGTGTACGGGATCGCAGGACATCATATCACTGACAAAATTCATTTACGAGTCTGAAAGTTACGTGAATGCTAATCTGGCTGAGACAATAGAAGCAGTGCTTGGATGTAGTGACACATCAGCCTGTGAATGTGGAGAGGAACGTTCTGTTGATCATGTAGTTTTCAGTTGCCCCTTCTTGAGGTAGAGAGAGACTACACACAATTTGACTGGAATCTGCAAATATTTGTGACCAGAACTTGTGGACTACAGCCAACATGATTGAACATATGATATGTAAAAGGTAACTGCTTATCTTCCATTATATAAGGTGAAGTGGGTGCTCTGAACATCAAAATAACGCCAGCAGATCACGAGAAGCTTTTCCTCCATTACAGACAATGATAGGCACACATAAATGTAATTAAGAGAAACTTTAAAATACACAAAAAGATATAAGTTACGCACTTGAAACTTGAATTAATTCCTATTACTTTATGGTTTCTTTTCTTATTTATTCCTATTTTCGTTTTTCTGTTTAATTTCCACAGTCCTGTTACTAATGGTTACTGTTAACAAAATTTATCGCTATCATGAAATCAAATGCATTGTATGTCACTGTGATTATTGGATATGTTCGACCTGTTTAGTGTTTCCAGATAACAGGTCAATAGTTCGTGCCAGTACACTGAATTGAATTAAGGTGAAATGAATTTGAAGTTATTCTTTGTTTTTTAAATTGTTAAATGGATTCACATTCATTGTTCATGCGGTATTAATTGGTTTGCCCATTGTGCTCTTTATGTGGGTATGCTCTTTGTATCACTGACTTTCTATTAACGCTTGCGATGTTTATCTTTTACACGTAAAAATTAAGGTTTCGATCCTCAAAATATTGCAGTTCTATAAAGATTTCAATGGACAATTTTGGTAGTGGCCCCATTAAGTAACGCATTGTTACAGGGCTTTTTATGAGAAGAGATTAATTAATTAATTAACATATATGTATGTTTGTAGCAGAATGTAAAGCTTTAAAGCTGCTTATCACTTGTTATTTTCTCTGAGGTACATTTTGTTTCATCTTAACATGGTCGTGAGTACTTATTGATAGAGTGTATGCATTAATTGTTATGCAAAACAATATTTGTTACTTTATTAGCTTATACGGACTCAGAGGTTTCCACTCCCAGATCCCGATGTACTGTTATAATATTTCGTTTAATATTTTCTGGCGCATACTTTGCGTCTGTCTTTTCTGCTGCCGCGAGGGGTAGCCGCGCTCCCTAGGGGATCTTGTCGCGGTTCGCATGGCCCCTCCCGACGGAGGATAGAGTCCTCCCCCGGGCATGGGCGTATGTGTTGTCCTTAACGTAAGTTAGTTTAAGTTAAATTAAGTAGTGTGTAAGCTCAGGGACCGCTGACCTTAGCAGTTTGGTCCCATAAGATTTTGCCACAATTTTCCAAATTTCCTTCTTTTCTGCTTATTTTTCAGTCTTGAAATTATTTTTATGTGACATTTATCTACGACCTTTCCACAATTTTACCGTATTTTTTGTGTTCAACTAGCTTGGACTTCATTAACTTTAAACTTGAGTAGCAACTTCATTTTCCAAGTTTCGGCCGAACTAAAGGAGTGCAGAGTCCTTATGAACGGTATCAGCATATGTTATGTCATTATGTAAGCACTGTTATATCAGATATTTGACATGTTCTTTTGAGTCGTCAGTCTTCTGAATGGTCTGATGTGGACTGCCTCGAATTATTCCTCTGCTGTGCCAACGCCTTCAAATCAGCGTAGCACTTGCAACCTACATATTCAATTATTTGCTGGATGTATTCCAATCTCTGTTTACCTCTACACTTTTACCCTCCACAGTTCCCTCTAGTATCAAGGATGTTATTCTGTGATCGCTTAACCGATGTCCTTCTACCTGTCAGTGGTTTTCATTTATTTCTCTCCTCGCCGATTCTCCAGAGAACCTCATCATCACCAAATTTTCAACGTTATTCGCTAGCACCACATCTCAGATGCTTCCATTCTCTTCTGTTCCGGTTTTTCCACAGTCCATGTTTCACTACCATACAATTCTGCACTCCAAACGCATATTCTCAGAAATATCTTCCTCAAATTTAGACTTATATTTGGTACTAGCAGACTTCCCTTGGCCAGAAATGCCCTTTTTGCCATTGCTAGTCTGCTTTTTATGTCCTGCTTACTCTGTCCCTCACTGGTTATTTTTCTAACTAGTTAGTAGAATTCCTTAACTTCATCTTCTCCGTGACCATCTGTCCTGATCTTAACTTTCTCGCTATTCTCATCTCTGCTACTTCTCATTACGTTCGACTTTCTTCGATTTACTCTCAGTCCATATTCTGTACCCATTAGGTTATTCATTCCATTCAGCATATCATGTACTTCTTCTTCACTCTCACTAAGGTTAGCAACGCCATCAGCTAACCTTATCAATCATATTCTCTCACGTTCAATTTTAATTCCAGTCTTGAACCTATCCTGTATTTTTACCATTGCTTCTGCGACGTATGTATTGATCAGTAGGGGTTTAAATTACAACCCTGTCTTACCCCCTTTTTAATGACAGCACTTCGTTCTTGGTCGTCAGCTCTAATTGTTCCGTTTTGGTCCTTGTATATATACTACTCGTGTCTCCCTGTAGCTTGCGCAAAATTTTCTCGTTATCTCTAACGTCTTGCTCCATTTCACACTATTGAACGCTTTTTGAAAGTCGACTAATCCTATGAGCGTGTCGTCATTTCTCTTCAGTCTTGCTTCCATTATCAACCGCAACGTCAGAATTAACTATCTGGTACCTTTACCTTTCCAAAATGTAAACTAATCATCATCTAACACACTCTCTATGTTTTTTTCTATTCTTCTGTAGATTTTTCTTGTCGGCAACTTGGATGTGTGATCTGTTAATCTTTTTGCGCGATAAGTCTCGCTCCGGTCGGCTCTTGCCAACTTCGAAATTGTGTGGATGATGTTTTTTCCAAAAGTCGGATGGTATGTCACCAGATAGTCGTTTTGTTGCCACTTCCCCTAATTATTTTAGAAACACTAAGGGAATGTTATCTTTCCCTTCTACTTTATTCAATATTAAGTCTTCCTAAGTCCTTTTACTTTCTGATTCCAGTACTAGATATCCTGTTTTTTCCATATTGGCTAGATTCTTCTTCTATCACATCATACAAGTTTTCCCCTCATAGAGGATTTCGATGTACTTTTTCCATGCATCCACTCTCTCCTCTGCCGTTATCAGTGGAATTCCCTTTGAACTCTTAAAGTTGCCGCCCTTGCTTTTAATTTCCCCGAAATTTGTTTTAACTTTTCGTAATTCTGAGTCAGTCCTTCCTCAAGTAATTCCATTTTCGACTTCCCCACATTTTCCATTCAGCCATTTTGCCATAGCTTCCTTGCACTTTCTGTTTATTCAATTTTTTAGTGACTAGTATTTTTGTATTCCCGAATCTCCATGAACATTTTTCTGCTACCGTATCTAATCTATCAATCAAAGTATTTCTTCTGTTACCCAAAGTTTCTTCGCAGCTTTCATCTTTGTACCTACGTTTTTCTTTCTAACTTCTGTGATAGCTTTTTTTAGAGGTGTCCATTCATCTTCAACTGAACTGCCGCTTGAGTTATTTTTTATCGTAATATCTAGAGCGCCAGAGAATTTCGAGCGTATCTCTTTACTTCTTAGGCCTTCTGTATCCAACTTCTTTGTACATTGATTCTTCCTGGCTAATCTCTTTAACTTCAGCCTAATCTCGTCACTACCAAATTGTGTTCTGAGTCCATATATATGCGTATCCTAGGTACGCTTTGCAATTCATTACTGATTTCAGAATGTCTGTCTGGTCATAATGTAATCTAATTTAATTTTCCCGTATGTCCCGGCATATTTCAAAGTATACTTCTTCCTCTTGTGATACTTAAACAGAGTATTCGCGGTTATTAGTTGAAGATTACTGCAGAACTCAATTAATCTTTGCCCTCTCTTATTCCTTGCACCAAGCCCATTCTCTCCCGTAATTCTTTCTTTTGCTATGTCTCCTACAACTGCATTGCACTTCCCCAAGACTATTAGATTTTTATCTCCCTTTACGTTCCATATGACCCGTTCATTATTCTCATATACTTTCTCTATGTCTTCGACTTTGGCTTCCATTGTCGGCACGTCTACCTGAACCATCGTTGTCGGTATAGGCATGCTGTCTACTCTGGTGAGAAAAAACCCATCACAGAACTGTCCACAGTAATTCAGTCTCTGCCCTGCCTTGCTATCCATAAAAAGTCCTAATCCCGTTATACCATTTTCTGCTGCTGTTGATGTTACCCTACACTCACCTGACCCGAAATCCTTCCTTCCGTTTCACTCCCACTGAGCCGCAAATATCTAGACTGAGGTTTTGCATTTTCCATTCAAGATTTTATAGCTCGACATCTCGTTCAAACTTCTGACATTCCACGCCCCGAGACATAGAAAGTTATACTTTCCTTGGTTATTCAATCTTTTTCTAATACTCATCTCCCCCTTGACAGCCCCGTCTGGAGAAATGAGTGGAGGAGTAGTCTGGAATTTTTTTCCTATGGACAGATCACCATGAAAACATGTCAATCACACATTATGTGTCTTTAATGCGGTGGCTCCATTGCCTTCTGCATCCTCATGCCGTTGATCATTGCTGACTCTGCCGCTGTTTGGGGCAGTTTCCCACGCCAAGTCTCCTGAACCTCTGTCCGCTCCTCCACCCTCTTCGACAAGGGGATTGGCTGAGTAAGAGCGACTTACTATGATGGAAGAATTCGGCAGGTATTGTTGATAATTTTTATTCAGAATTCAAGCGGTGGTGAGGTTCGAACCCTGGACGGAGAATGTTTTGATTACTAATCAAAGATGCTGTCCGTAAATCATGGGTAATCTTCCATTGGGGACGCATCGGGACTGAATGGCGGACGATCGATGATAGTGAACTTCAAGCCGTCGGATTCTTGCAGATGTCGCGGTGCTCGTGTGTTTCATGGCATTGTCATGATGAAGCAGAGAGTGCTCCACGTGTGGACGAACTCTTCGAATTCAAAACTCTCATGCACAGACATAATAGTTATGTTAAACACCACTATGTTACACGCTACAACTCGTCACAGATATTTAAAAAAGAAAAAGAGGATAAAGATGTAGAACGTTAACAGCGTTCGTTTTATTTATAAAGGCTTAAGAGTTTTCAGATAAAATATTCGGAGGCATTAATCTTCAGCATGTGCTCGTAATTGATCCAATCAGTTTCGACGTCTCCTCATCTGATATTTTGCCGAAGGTTTTTGAATTGTCAACTGTTAGTGCAAATTACTAATTACGAATATCCTGTAGGTGGATAAACCACGAGATGTCACCATAAATCACTGTCTCCAAAGCCGATCTACATTTTTATTCGACTCTGTCCATCGCACTTGTGCACGTTTCCATACAAACTATCAATAGATCATACTGTTCATTGTTCTCTCAATGAAATGATTTCTGTCTCCAGACCAACTTGTTGTGTACACCGAAACAAGCAGCGATGTATGCCACACATTATTCTGGGAATTACTACAGGGGAGACTGGTGCAAGTTGATGATATTAGTGGTAATTTTAATAAAGTTATTTCTGGGTACAGTATGGTACTCTTTACAATATATAATGATCTTTCATTGGAGTGTACTTAGCTTTGCAGATTTCTATGTTACTAGAAATCTCATTAATTTCGTAATTTTAAAAGCTATTTTGAGACTGTCATGTGGCCTCAGTAGAATACGTTTCCAATTCTCAGAAAGCGTAAGACAATACTTGAATTAATTAAACATTGTTACCCACAGCTGCCCTCACGTATCAGTAGTTAGGTTATCATGAGCGATGATGAGTAAGCTACTGTAATAGCAATAATGTCACCTGCCTCACGTGTGTGCCACTTCTCATAAGCAAAGCCCCGGATGTGCGCCCCCTGTCCCTTGACCCCCTCCCCATCCAGCTGTTGGAACCCAAGCACAGCGGTATGTGCAGTGTCACTGTCAAGCCCTGCGTACAGAGGGGTGTGAGAGGGAGCGCGCACTTATGTACCGTGCCGTTGAAGTAGATAGATATTACTTTCTATTTTATTTTCTAAAGCAACCTCAGGATTCAAGCCATGTCCATTCCCAATTTCATCGAAATCGCTTAGGCAGTTTAAGCATGAAAATCTAACAAACTTTCGTATTAAATTATGTTAGTATATTATGGATTGAATCGTATTACGTAGAACGTATCAACCAATAAAAACATTTCCAGAAACATGATAAAGTTTAAAAGTCAAAGAATAAATAGCTTTTTCGGAGAGGAAATATTTTTGCCTACTTCGCGTAATTTTCATCAAATCAACAACTATCTGGTACTGCACACTTCCTTAGGTTATGTTCCATTAGATTCAGTTTCCGTTCCATACACCCAAAAATGAGACTGTTGTCGTGGTTGTGGAACTTGTAAGAAGGTGTAAAATAAAAAACATAAAACATTTGAGTATAATACTTACTACCCTGATCAATTGTTAGGGGATTGTCAAAACAGGTGAGTACGTTACAGCAAACTGGAACTGCTAATGTTTATGGTATTAATACACTGTCAGAACGAAACACAGATACGCACCTAACCATGACTCTTATGACCAAGTGCTGTCAAAACTGAAATCTAACAGATATATTTACTTAAGCTGGTCTAACAGTGCCTCTTAAGATATTCATCTATAGAGTAAAAGGAGTTGCCTATCAAAAAGTCTCTCAGAATACGTTTAAACTGTGCTTTATCTGAAACCAAGTTTTTAACAGTTAGGTCTTTATGTAGCTTGTTCTTATCCCTAGTATGGGTATTATGTATTGAGCTTTTGGTTGGAAATAGATCCACAGTATTTGCAACAAATTTCATTAAGGAATAAATGTACTGATTAGCAGTGGCTAGAAAACAGTATTTCTTGAGTAGGTTTCTACAAAATGTTCTTAAATTTTTCACCCCAAATAATTCTTATCGCACGCTTTTGCACGCTAAAACCTTTTGCTTGGTTTGATGAGTTACGCAGAATATGATTCCGTATGACATAAGTATATAGTATAAGTATATATTTAAGTGTAAAGGAGTCGTTTCTGAAAGTATTTGTATGGAGTGTAGCCATGTACGGAAGTGAAACATGGACGACAAATAGTTTGGACAAGAAGATAATAGAAGCTTTCGAAATGTGGTGCTACAGAAGAATGTTGGAGGTTATATGGGTAGATCACATAACTAATGAGGAGGTATTGAATAGAATTGGGAGAAGAGGAGTTTGTGGCACAACTTGACTAGAGGAATTCATCGGTTGATAGGATATGTTCTGAGGCATCAAGGGATCACCAATTTAGTATTGGAGGGCAGCGTGGAGGGTAAAAATCGTAGAGGGCGACAGAGCGATGAATACAGTAAGAATACAGTAAGAATACAGTAAGATGCTCCGCAGGCGCACCGTCCCAAGTCAGCCGAACTTCGCCTGGCCTGCAGGAAGCCGGTAAGATCAGAGGGCGCACACGACAGCAGTAGAGGCCGCCATGTCTGTGCACCTCTGGTGCATCCGCCGCGCCATTTTCATCAGCCAGTCTGAGCCCACATCTCTAGACTAATAACTACCTGGTAGCCATCCGCCACTCGGCTATAACTGCCCTCGCCCGGTGAGCAGCGGGCAGTTCCATCTCCGCCAGCAGAATTAGAAGTTCGCCAGCACCACACCGCCGCCCGAACTCGACACCCTTACCGCCCGGGACGACCACGCATCGCAATACGCCACTCTGGCTGTGGACTCCGAAGTTGGAACTGCTTGTACTGCTCGTGAGATGGCACTTTTAATTTTTTGCCAGCTGTTGATGTCTAACAAGACAGTCGTTTTAATCTGCAAGAGAACTTCTCAGAGGATAGGCTCATGCAGCGATTTATTTAAGTTATTTTCCAAGAACTTTCAGTCGACAAAAAAGTTACTCTTTCATTTTCAAGCAGGACTTTTCTTATTTGTTTCAACTGCTAACAGATTACAGAACTTACGATTGTGAACACAGTCTGATTGTGTCAATAAATTGATTTCTGAGTGTAAGCACTTATTTGCTGTGAAAGTGCCCCAAGTTGGGACACTTAAGTTTTAGGGTGAGGAGCTCTTCGAGTCGTGTTCGGAAAGCATTTTCATCCGAAAACGACGCTCCTTGCAGGTTATTCGTTAGAAGCGGAAAAGTTGAAAATCTTAGGGCGCAAGATCAGGTGAACAGTATGGACGTGGAATGACTTCCAACGCAACTCCTGTATAGCGCTCTTCGTTATTCTGGCATAATGAGGGCTGTCGGGATCGGTGTACCATCATTTCATTCAGTCTTGCTGGTCATTATTCTTGGATTGCGTCTGAAAGTTGTTTCAGTTGTTCACAAAAAAGTCAACAGCGATGGTTATTATTATTATTATTATTATTATTATTATTATTATTATCGTGTGCATCATTTACAGTAATACACATTTAGCAAAACAAAGAAATATATATATAAATGAACATGTGAAATTATATATAGTACACAAATTTTAAAAACCGCTCAGACTACACTCGGATGTTGATGGACTCGATCCAACGGAATGCCTCGTGGGATGCTTGATGGAGCTTCTCAATGCCACAAGGGAAGCGCCTGATTGGGCATTCATTCACAATGTGGCTCATTGTTTGGCCATCACCACAGTCACACACACTCTCACTTGAAAAGCTGCATTTGTGCATGTTCTATTTGCACCTACCCTCGTCAGTACGATATCTGCTTAACTGCACCCACACCTCCCTTGGTTGGTGTAAGCCTCGAACTGGAACTGTTGGATTGTCTATAAGTTCGTGGTATCGGGTTCTTGTAGGTTGCCACTCACGTTTCCACTCTGCGTCCTGGTCGAATCCTGTGTGTAGCATTTGGACTCCCATTTCACATGCTGGTGTTCTAGGTTTGAGGCGTTTCCTTGGCAGAGATAGCAAATCGTCATGAAGAGGGATCGAGTTGTTTTCAGAAACGTGCTGACAGAGGTTGTAAAGAGCAGCCATTCGACGGAGGTCTGGTGGACAGATGTTTGAACGCACTAGTAGCCAGCAAGTAGGTGTAGACCGGACTGTACCACCAATTACTCTCATAACTGAGTTCAGTTGGACGTCTACTTTCACTAAGTGGGCGCTTCGGAGCCAAACTGGTGCACAGTATTCTGCTGCAGGGTATACCAGCGCAAGGGATGCTCCTCAGAAGACTGATGTGGTTGATGGCGATTGAGACCAAATGTTTCTAAAACCGAGGTAAGCCTGTTCCACCTCTCTAATCGGCTTTCATCGGCAAAGATCAGTCCACAGTTCGTCCCTCTTGGTACAATCAGATACAACGAAAGCTCAAAATACCTTGGAGTCACTCTGGACAGAGCTTTAACGTACAAAAAACCACTTTCCAACTTGGTCAAGAAGATAGAAACACGAGTGAACCTTGTGAGAAAGCTGGCAGGCAGTACATGAGGAACAGCGATGGTTTCACCTGGGAAAGTAATTCGTAGTACACCAGAACGTCACTGTTCCACCAGATGTACAATACCAACTTTTTGGATGTATGCAAATCTTTGTACTGGGAACTGCAACTGTGTCTGGCCTCAACCATTACTTGATTTTCCCTTATGTTAGCATTAAGACACAATTTCTCGTCACCAGTAAGGATACAGGGTAGGAATGGTCAGTATTGTTCACGAGCCAATTGACGAAGGGCATGCAGAGATGCAAATATTGCTATTCGCTGACGTTTTGTGATTTTCGCTTAGAGCATGCCACAGCCCTACATCCGATTTCTTAACGTTCCCCATTGCATACAAATGTTGCACGACGGTGGAACAGCAACAGTTCATCACGATCACAGTTCATCAAAACTGACAGTTATCGAGTACACTGACGTGGATCTGTGTACTAATGTATTTAAACCTACTCCATGAAACGCATAAAGTCCTCCTGGGCGTGGAGAGCCACTGTGAAAACGATCCTCCGTAAAAGTGAAAGCCATTGTCTTGCCGTGCTCCGTCCAATGGCGTTGTCCCTATACGCAGTGCTAATGCTTCTGGCTGCTTCCGCTGCTGTCGCCCCTATACTTAACTCAAAGAGAGGATTATGTCGCAAACTTTCCGATTTCTTCACTTGGCGCTCCATTTTCTAGCTTCCACAACTCCACTCAGTATCTTCAAATGTCAAAATGACAACATTTAATCACAAACAGTAGCAGTTAACTAAAAATAAAAAGTGACGATCGATAAATTAACCGATAGCAAACGAAATATCGACACGCAAAACAAAACGTTATGAACTTGTACACTAACCTAATAGTATGGATGTAATAGTATTTAATCAAACAATAAATATGTCGAAAATTAACATAACTCTAGAGCACCGTTTTTCGTTAACAAAAGTCGGACATAAATTTTCCTCCTTGAAAGTCTGAGCAATCCTCGACCCCACGATTCTCGGTATTTTCGGTTACCTTTTCCAGTTTTCTAGCAGAGATTCAACGTAGATATCACATACAGGGCATGGCATTTTACTTTTTTTTTTTTTTGAAGATTCAGTTTGTTTTAAATTTTCATGTTCAACATTCTGTACATCTTTATAAATCGCCATCGGTTTTGTAGATGAGGTTACCGAAACACTTATACTGTACATAGTGGCAATTGTCCGTGTTTTTCACACACAGTCGTTCTTTAGGCAGAGGTTTAAAATTGATAGTTTTTCGGCATCATTCAGTTTTATGGAGGTAGCTGTTGTAGAAGTTCCTGATTCTTAATTACGCCCAGCCTGATGATCTTCAAGAGATTAATTAGGATTTTTTGTGGGTTAATCTTTAGGTGCTGCAGCATGAACAAGAATATTTTCAGTTTCTACATTATCCGTGGTTTTTGTACCAGCCAAAATATGCTCATTAAACACAAGCGGATTATATGGTTCGATCTCACATTTAGTAACGCATTAACTGTCGCTCGACTGCGGCTGATTTAAGATAAGTAATGCTGAATAGATGAAGTCATCAGTCTTGGCCCAGACATCTAGCCCCAGTAGACCATTTTAAAATTATTTGATTTTTGGAAAGAGATCAATAATAATGACACATAAATAAACAGTGACTGAGAAACGGATATTGTCTAGCGTATAAATGCGTAGCAAATAATGGCCAACCATCTGATGTTATTCCTCGAGAGCTTCCACTGGAGGTCCTGAAAGTGCTAACAATTCTGGCAAGGAAGGTAGGAGACGAGGTACTGGCGGAAGTAAAGCTGTGAGGACGGGGCGTGAGTCGTGCTTGGGTAGCTCAGTTGCTAGAGCACTTGCCCCCGAAAGGCAAAGGTCCCGAGTTCGAGTCTTGGTCCAGCACACACTTTTAATATGCGAGGAAGTTTCGGTGTACACGATAATTGTTTAGTGAACACTGAAATGGCGATAGCGGCTTCACTGGGCAAGTTTCTATACCTGTGAAGCGTAAGTAGAAGCCCTATGAAGATACTCTCAGGAAGTATGGACTTGAACTTATTAGTCATCTTCACAACCACTTGACAACTTGTCCCGGATTCCCAAATATTTTAGGGCTGCAGCTCTGTATGTGCTATTTTGTAAGCTAACACCTTAACACTATGTAGCTAGAAGGAAGTACAAGGGCTAGTAAGCTACTTCTAAATAAGTTTTTGTCTACATGATACGTTGTGAAAGTTGTTCTTGAAAGTTGATTGGTGTGTGCAAGACCTTAACTGTAACATTTGAGCTGGCTGTGGTGGCCAAGCGGTTAAAGGCGCTACAGTCTGGAACCGCGCGACCGCTACGGTCGCCGGTTCGAATCCTGCCTCGGGCATGGATGTGTGTGATGTCCTTAGGTTAGTTAGGTTTAAGTAGTTCTAACTTCTAGGGGACTGATGACCTTAGAAGTTAAGTCCCATAGTGCTCAGAGCCATTTGAACCATTTTGTAACATTTGACATGCGTATGTGTGGGGAAGTGTCTCTAATCACCGAACGTGAAATGAAATTTTTAAATGTGACACACGCACTTCACCAATACTATACAAGTAATTTAATCAAAAATATTTCTACGTAAGATGGCCCTGATGTCTGGGAGTACCACCTGGCGAAGTAGGACTGAACACTTGGAAGTATTTTCGTGTGAAGCCACGCCGAGTGACTTGCGTGTCGTTGATCATGAATCGGATAACCCAACATCCAGTCCCCAAGTGGAGAAAATTTTATCTCGGCCGGGAAATGAATCTAGACTTGCAGCATGGCAGTCACTCATCTCAGGGGGCGGACACCTGTTTACTGTACTTTTGGTATAATATTGCAGAGATTTTAATACTGAACTTCGCCCGAAACTGCCTAGTAATGTAACTAATATGCACGCTGCAATAAAGAAATACAACTTGTAGGGAAGCACCTTACTCACGCCATATGCTTTCCATTGTGTGCTAGCCTAGTCCGCTGTAACGAATGTTGCACAATACCTTAAAAATAAAGTAAATAATCTGAAAAGTTGGTAGCATGTCAGGAGTGATGCTAAAGTGATAATGTGTTAAATTCAGTTTGGTAAATTTAATAGTATTTGAAATTTGGACGATTTACGTAAAAATCATCGGCGCAACAGGAAGGAACTAGAGACTTCAAAATTTATATTCGGTTTCGTTTTACATTTTAATTTATGGAAACTGCATACTGGATCATACAAAGTAATATTTTGGTTGAAATTCATGATTTTCTGTTTTTGTGTCCTAAAAGTTCGTAAGCATGGTAGATTAAGTAAGTGATTAGATAAAGCTAGGATGTTTAGATTCAAATGGTTCAAACTGCTCTGAGCACTATGCGACTTAACTTCTGAGGTCATCAGTCGCCTAGAACTTAGAACTAATTAAACCTAACTAACCTAAGGACATCACAAACATCCACGCCCGAGGCAGGATTCGAACCTGTGGTCGCTCGGTTCCAGACTGTAGCGCCTAGAACCGCACGGCCACTCCGGCCGGCTGTTTAGATTCAGATGGAATGGCGATATGCTATAGTAACAAAGATGTGTGAAGTTTCAAAAAGGTAGCTATAAAACTATAGCTGTAGTGTGTCTCCAAAGGGCAAATTCAGAGCTAATCTATTGTGTGCAGTACAACTAAAATAATTCTCTCGCCAAAATTAATTAAAGTAGCCACATCAGAATTTCATTACATATACTTCCCTGTGTGCTGATTGCACAATTAAATCGCGAGCTTCATTGGCCTTCAGCAAATGAAGAAATTAATTATTTAGTAACTTGAAGTGTTGTTTTGCTAGCCCAGCGGCTAGTCAGTAAGGCAAATGTTGTCAGCTGCTCCTTCGGCGGTTGGCATCGCGGCTATATAAATAAGAGTGTGCGAGCTAGAGCAAGGCCCCAGTTCTCTTCTAGATTCGTATCAGCGAGCACTTCGTGTCGTAAGCCGCGTCGCGTCTGTGTAGTTGCAAAGAACAGCCTTGGATGCTATATTACGTAACTCGGTATGCATGTAACAATGAGTTCGCATTAGGGTAAAGTGTTAACAACAGAACGACTCCAGTGATTTATTCACAGTTTGTGTATGTCGTATTTTCACGTGTCGCCGCAGGATAAACTTTCTACCATTAGTCAGCGTGGCATTTGTTGAGTATTAACATCAAATTTGGCGAGCATTCACTTTGGACAATTACATCGATATTGTTTATTGAACAGTTTCGTTATCTAGGGATAATAGGATCCACACAATAGACTCTGAACAGCTCTGATAGTACAATAGCTGATGTTGGTAATCATTTGTTTGGAATTTTACGCTATATCGTTTTCAGAATATAGTTCAAAATGTTCAAATGTGTGTGAAATCTTACAGGACTTAACTGATAAGGTCATAAGTCCCTAAGCTGACACACTACTTAACATAAATTATCCTAAGGACAAACACACACACACATGCCTGAGGGAGGAGTCGAACCTCCGCCTTGACCAGCCGCACAGTCCATGACTGCAGCACTTCAGACCGCTCGGCTAATCCCGCGTGGCAGAATATAGTGCAAATTGTTATAGTAAACTGCATTTTCTATGAATCCCAGACACGATCCTAAACTGTCAGAGTAGTGAACTTCAATAATTAACAACTTTTATTCTCCATCAGAGTGGGCACAGTGAAATCTAATTACAGGCATCACATTGTTGCTAATCCCATTCTGATTGCCAACATTGTAGTTAGAGAGACTGCATTGAGAACGGCAACAAACAAATATCAACAATATATAATAACTAAAAATTTTCCACCCGCTGCCCCACAAACTGACTGCGTAAAGTGGTTAAAACGGTTGCACCATTTACCAAATTATTGTTTTCATTAAGAGCTAATTAAATGTATACTTTTATTGTTTTGTTTAGTCTTAGTGGCAACTTAATAAAAGGTATTACTCTTTTGTTCCTTTTATAAGAATAATCATTTGTAATTATGAATACAATGTTTAGAATAAAGACAAATTAGACTCTAAATTAGTCGAAAATTCTGTGGAAAAAAATTATTTTTTTGTGTTTCTGAATATCATCCAAATTGGGTTTAGCTTTCTATTTTCAAGTTCTACATAAACTACTTTCTACAGTTTATCTTAGGGTCTAAGTTCTTGCGGAACAACTGAAAATGCGGGCTCGTGAAGTGACGCATCGCTTACCGCAAACGGCCTCCTGGTACAGCTCGTTTTGAGCACTTGATACACGTATTTGAGACCGTGGCCGTCGACGCTAGTCGATACGCGGTTTAACCCGATAGACGCACTCTGGCTGTAACAGTACATCGATCTACGCATCCGGTCAAGAGAGGACGGTGCAACTCAACACCTATAGAGATGTTTTACGTGCTTTGTGGGAAGCGGAGAGCTAGTGGCCGCCCTGTGACGAGAGCTGCGCGGGCAGTACTGGCGAGCCGTGTGGTCTGTGCCGGAGTGCTGCGTGCGGCGGGGGCTGCCACAACAGCGCCACCTGCGGCCCTGTCTCTCCCCAGTACGGAACGGGGCCAGCGTGACCGCAGAACGGCGGCCTGCATTCGGATCGCCTCACGCAGCCTTCGTGCAGCGCATTGCCAAATGCAGGCCTTGTATCCCAGCGAAACGAACATCCACATCTCCGATAGCGGGATCTTTTTGTGTGAAGACGCTTAAAGCTTTCTAGATAAACCAAACGTTATTAAAATTCTATACCTTTATTCTTCATGTCTACGTATCAATTTCTCAACACAGTCACCCTGGTGACGGACGTATTTCTCCGAATGAGAAACCAATGACTCAACAAGTCGTTGGAAGTCCCCTGCAGAAGCACTGAATCGTGCTGCCTCTATAGTGGCCCACAATTGCGAAACTGTGGCCGTGCAGGGTTTTGTGCACGAACTGACCTCTCGATTATGTCCCATAAATGGTCGTCAGGTTTCATGTCGGGCGAACTTGCTGGCCAAAACATTCTCTCTAATTGTCCAGAATCTTCTTCAAACCAATTGTGAAAAATGAGGCCCAGTGACATGGTGCAATGTTACCAATAAAAATTCCATCGTTCAATGGCTGCAGATGGTCTCTCACTAGCTGAACCCATCCATTTCCAGTCAATTATATGTTTACTTGCTCCAGAGGAACCCGTAAATTCCATGTAAACACAGCCCACACCATTATGGAACCATTAACAGTTCGCACAGTGCCTTGTTGACAAGTTGAGTGCCACACTCGATCCCTACCATCAGCTTTCACCAACTGAAATCTGGACTAATCTGACCAGGCCACCGTTTTCCAGCCATCTAGGATCTAACCGACATGATGACGAGTCCAGAAGAGGCGCTGCAAGCGATATCGTATTGTTAGCAAAGCCACTTGCGCCAGTAACATCCTGCCATAGCCCAGTAAGCCAAGCTTCGCCTCGTTGTCCTAACGGATACACAATGATTTATGTGGTTATATCGAGCAGTGTTGCTTGTCTGTTAGCGCTGACAACTCTTGACAATGTCGATCTCGGAATACTGAATTCCCTAAAGAGTTCCGGAATGGAAGGTTCTATACCTCTAGCTCCAACCACAATTCCGTGTTCAAAGTCTGTTAATTCCCTTTGAGTGGAAATAGTCACGTTGGAAACCTTTCCACATGAATCAAGTAAGTATAAATGAGAGTTCCGCCAATGCACTGCCCTTTTACAGCTTGTGTATGCGATACGGACACTATCGGTATATGAGCATATCGCTATCCCATGGCTTTCGTCACGAGTAGAATGTTCGACTTTTCTTACGTAGCCACAATCTCACCTCTGCTTGCACAACTTCGCCACTACGAAAATGAAGTCCTCGAAGCTCTTCCTTAAGTTCTGGACACACACGAAAATCGGGTGGGGGACTGGACGAACGATGATCGATGACAGTGAACTGAAGGCGTCTGATTGTTGTAGATGTCACGGCAACACATGTTGAGCTCTGACAGTTTTATGCTTAAGAAGAGTGTGCTCGATGTGTGGACGAACCCTTCGAATTCCAAATCCAATTCCAGCACTGTCTGTCTCACGCAACGACATACATACATTACTCATCGCCATGGTACACGCTACAATTCTGAGCGGCCGCAAATATATAGACATAAGGAATAAATGGTTCAAATGGCTCTGAGCACTATGGGACTTAACATCTGAGGTCATCAGTCCCCTAGAACTTAGAACTACTTAAACCTAATTAACATAAGGACATCACAAAGTCTCATGCCCGAGGCAGGATTCGAACCTGCGGCCATAGCGGTCCCGCGGTTTCAGACTGAAACGCCTAGAACCACTCGGCCACAGTGGCCAGCACAAGAAGAAGAACCGTGTTCAATGTTAATAAGTTTGTTTTATCTGAAAAACCCTTAAGAGCTATCACATACAAAATTGGGATGCGTTCTACAACAAACGGGACATATTTAAATTTTCAAGTGAACTTATTACGCTTATTGGGAATGCCTGATTCTTATGAGTGCTTGGTGGATAATTGTTAATAAGCATAAATGGGGGTGAGTTGCGGTCGTTATCAGTCACGCCAGCACTAGTAACCTAATTAGTTCTGGACTGCTTTGAAATCTCTCACAGTTCTTCAGTTGGCGTATTGTAAGCTTTTGAAGGTTCAATATGTGGAAGAAGCCTGCACATACTGCAGGTTTCAGATAGAGCATATAATCGTAAGGCAGAGATTTAGGAACCAGGTTTTAAACTGTAAGACAATTCCAAGGGCCGATGTGGACTCTGACCACAATCAGTTGGGTATGAACTGTAGAATAAAACTAAACAAACTGCAAAAAGGTTGGAATTTAAAGAGATAGGACCTGGATAAACTGACAGAACCAGAGGTTATAAAGAGTTTCAGGGAGAGCATTAGGGAACGATTGACAAGAATGGGGGAAAGAAATATGGTAGAGGAAGAATGGATAGCTTTGAGAGATGAAATAGTGAACGCAGCAGAGGATCAAGTAGGTAAAAATACGAGGGCTAATAGAAGTCCTTGGGTAACAGAAGAGATACTGAATTTAATTGACGAAAGCAGAAAATATAAAAATGCAGTAAATAAAGCAGGCAAAAAGGAATACAAATTTCTCAAAAATGAAATCGACAGTAAGTGCAAAATGGCTAAGCAGGGATGGCTAGAGGACAAATGTAAGGATGTAGAGGCGTATATCACTAGGAGTAAGATAGACACTGCATACAGGAAAATTGAAGAGACCTTTGGAGAAAAGAGAACCACTTGTATGAATATCAAGAGCTCAGATGGAAACCCAGTTTTAAGCAAAGAAGGGAAAGCAGAAAGGTGGAAGGAGTATACAGAGAGTCTATACAAGGGCGACGTCCTTGAGGACAATATTATGGAAATGGAAGAGGATGTAGATGAAGATGAAATGGGAGACATGATTCTGCGTGAAGAGTTTGACAGAGCAATGAAAGACCTGAGTCGAAACAAGGCCCCTGAAGTACACAACATTGCACTGGAAGTACTGATAGCCTTGGTAGAGCCATCCCTGACAAAACTCTACCATCTGGTTAGCAAGATGTCTGAGACACGTGAAATACCCTCACACTTCAAGAAGAATATAATAATTCCAATCCCAAAGAAAGCAGGGGTGGACAGATGTGAAAATTACCGAATTATGAGTTTAATAAGCCACTGCTGCAAAATACTAACACGAATTTTTCACAGACGAATGAAAAAATTGGTAGAAACCGACCTCGGGGAATATCAGTTTCGATTTCATAAAAATGTTGGAACACGTGAGGCAATACTGACCCTATGACTTACCTTAGAAAATAGATTATGGAAAGGCAAACCTACGTTTCTAGCATTTGTAGACTTAAAGAAAACTTTTGACAATGTTGACTTTAAAACTCTCTTTCAAATTATGAAGGTGGCGGGGGTAAAATATATGGAGCGAAAGGCTATTTACAATTTGTACAGAAACCAGATGGCAGCTATAAGAATCGAGGGGCATGCAAGGGAATCAGCGGTTGGGAAGAGATTGACACAGGGTTATAGCCTCTCCCCGATGTTATTCTATCTGTTTATTGAGCAAGCAGTAAAGGAAACAAAAGAAAAATTTGGAGTAGGAATTAAAATCCATGGAGAAGAAATAAAAACTTTGAGATTCACCGATGACATTGTAATTCTGTCAGAGACAGCAAAGGACCTGGAAGTGTAGTTGAATGGAGAGTTTCTTGAAAGGAGGATATAAGATGAACATCAACAAAAGCAAAACGAAGATAATTGAAAGTAGTCGAATTAAGGAAAGACAAATCTACGTTTCTAGCATTTGTGGACTTAAAGAAAACTTTTGACAATGTTGACTGGAAAACTCTCTCTCCAATTATGAAGGTGGCCCTGCTTCTAACAGCCGTGTACCGCAAGTCTCCAGAGGAACGGAAGGTTCCAAATGATTGGAAAAGACCACAGGTAGTCCCAGTCTTCAAGAAGGGTTGTCGAGCAGATGCGCAAAACTGTAGACCTATATCTCTGACGTCGATCTGTTGTAGAATTTTAGAACATGTTTGTTGCTCGCGTATAATGTCGTTTTTGGAAACCCAGCATCTACTCTGTAGGAATCAACATGGATTCCGGAAACAGCGATCGTGTGAGACCCAACTCGCTTTATTTGTACATGAGACCTAGAAAGTATTAAATACAGGCTCCCAGGTAGATGCTATTTTCCTTGCCTTCCGGAAGGCGTTCGATAGAGTTCCGCACTGTCGCCTGATAAACAAAGTAAGAGCCTACGGAATATCAGACCAGCTGTGTGACTGGATTGAAGAGTTTTTAGCATACAGAACACAGCATTTTGTTACCAATGGAGAGACAACTACAGACGTTAAAGTAACCTCTGGCCTGCCACAGGGGAGTGTTATGGGACCATTGCTTTTCACAACATACATAAATGACCTAGTGGATAGTCTCGGAAGTTCTATGCGGCTTTTCGTGGATGATGCTGTAGTACACAGAGAAGTTGGAGCATTAGAAAATTGTAGCGAAATGCAGGAAGATCTGCAGCAGATAGGCACTTGGAGCAGGGACTGGTAACTGACCCTTAACATAGACAAGTGTAATGTATTGCGAATACATAGAAAGAAGGATCCTTTATTGTGTGATTATATGATAGCGGAACAAACGCTGGTAGCAGTTACTTCTGTAAAATATCTTGGAGTATGCGTACGGAACGATTTGAAGTGGAATGATCATATAAAATTAATTGTTGGTAAGACGGGTACCAGGTTGAGATTCATTGGGAGGGTGCTTAGAAAATGCAGTCCATTAACAAAGGAGGTGACTTACAAAACAGTCGTTCGACCTATACTTGAGTATTCTTCATCAGTGTGGGATCCTTACCAGATCGGGTTGACGGAGGAGATAGAGAAGATCGAAAGAAGAGCGGCGCATTTCGTCACAGGGGTTATTTGGTAACCGTGATATCTTTACGGAGATGTTTAGCAAACTCAAGTGGAAGACTCTGCAAGAGAGGCGCTCTGCATCGCGGTGTAGCTTGCTGTCCAGGTTTAGAGAGGGTGCGTTTTTGGATGAAGTATCGAATATATTGCTTCCCCCTACTTATACCTCCCGAGGAGATCACGAATGTAAAATAAAAGAGATTCGAGCGCGCACAGAGGCTTTCCGACCGTCATTCTCCCCGCGAACCGTACGTGACTGGAACAGAAAAGGGAGGTAATGACAGTGGCACGTAAAGTGCCCTCTGCCACACACCGTTGGGTGGCTTGCGGAGTATAAATGTAGATGTAGATGTAGCTGAATTAAGTCGCGTGATGCTGAGGGAATTAGATTAGGAAATGAGACACTTAAAGTAGTAAAGGAATTTTACTATTTGGGGAGCTAAATAACTGATGATGGTCGAAGTAGAGAGAATATAAAATGTTGACTGGCAATGACGAGGAAAGCGTTTCTGAAGAAGTATGGATTTAAGTGTCAGGAAGTTTTTTCTGAAAGTATTTGTGTAGAGTGTAGCCATGTATGGAAGTGAAACGTGGACGATAAATAGTTTAGATAAGAAGAGAATAGAAGCTTTCGAAATGTGGTGCTACAGAAGAATGTTGAAGATTAGATGGGTAGATCACATAATTAACGAAGAGGTATTGCACAGAATTAGAGAGAAGAGAAATTTGTGGCACAAATCGTAGAGGGAGACCAAGAGATGAATACACTAAACAGAATCAGAAGGATGTAGGTTGCGGTAGGTACTGGGAGATGAAGAGGCTTGCACAGGATAGAGTAGCATGGAAAGCTGCATCAAACCAGTCTGCGGACTGAAGTTCACAACAACAACAAGCTTTTGAAATCAATACAAGAGAAAAATTATGGTTCAGAACTATTTTTTACGACCTCGCTAATTTTTTGAGCGCAATGGCTTTCTCTTCGTTGCAGTCAATAATCGATACAAGTAATGTGTACTGTACAGATCTTTCGTACTCACACGGAACGAATGCTACAGCTCAGGCAACTGACTTTTTTGTCCGTTGATCAGAGTTTCTGACCTGCAAGTATGCCGTTAATAGGAGACCGCAGCTCCTCCATTCAACCATTCCGTAAAAGACGCAGAGCCTGTTGCTGCCCTCACACTCTGACTCACGATAACTCTTGATTACAAGATTGACAGTCAGTTATTGGCATCAGAAAGTTCACTCGAAACATTTCCCACGTAAAAGTATGGGAAGAGTAAGAAACTAATGGACTCATTGCTGAAGAAGTCTGTTTTACGGAATCAGTCGTTCAACCTACTGTTATGTATTTATACGTTGTTTTGAAATCGTTATCAGTCAGGATTACTGGAACAAGTAGTAAGCAATGAAAGCAAAGCATTAAATAGGCCCCCATTTTTGTCCCCTACATGGCGCCATGTGACGATAAAATAATAGAGTAAATCACATTTTAGCTTGTTATCCGTCCAAATCAGAAGATATATTTCGTTCACGCTTCACAATTTTCCAAAATATTTGTGTGATAAACTGACGCTACAACGTTCATCTTCAGCAAACTAGTGTATAAGGTATCACAGATAACGCTAACCAGAAAATCCATACAATTCGTGATTTTGTTTACACATACGACGGTATGGCGCTGAATTTTTCCTCCTCTGTCTCCTTTCCACCTGTCAGAGACTTCTAAATTGTTTTCTCCTGTACGTATCGTGGCCGGGGACCCGCGAAACAAACAGCAGTCTTTCTTGCAACTTCATTAGAAAAATGTGTGTGAATTCCTAAGGCACCAAACTGCTTAGGTCATCAGTCCCTAGACTTACACACTACTTAAACTAACTTAAGCTAAGAACAACACACGCACCCACGCCCGAGGGAGGACTCGAACCTCCGGCGGGAAGGGCAGTGAAGTTCGTGACATGGCGCCTCAAACCGCGCTGCCACTCCTCGCGGCGCAACTTCATTAGCAATTGTGATGCAGACATCAATCCTTCCTTGTAAAAGTATGCTATTTTTTGCCGCCATCGTAGCAGATCTCGATGAGATAAATTTAAAAACTTTTTGTATATCTGATAATAAATCAAGGAGTAAAAATGTATTGAATGTAGGCATTTAGCGTTGTTGTTGTTGGTGTTAAATGGTCTCGTACCGGAATTTAACGGCACTTCCACCACCGCCTCTTTGGCACTGAGACGGGAGATATGTCGTCAATTGTTTGTTTCTCTTCAGACCGAATGTTCTTCCACACAAGGCACTTACAGTTCCGTGACCCCTCACCAACCCCATCTTATCACCCTTTCTTTCACCCGTGGCAGTTTCCCCTACATCAATGCGAGATGCTTATAACAGTTTCCATAACGAAACATTATCTCGAAATCTGGCAGAAAATTCGTAGAGATTCTGGTCGTATGTAAAGTATGCAGGCGGCAACACACAGTCAATGCCTTCTCTGCGCGACAGCAAGTGAAATACTGTCGACATGGTTGCAGCGAAAGCAGAATTACTAGACACAACTTTTTGAAATTCCTTCACCAAAAAAGACGAAGTAAATATTCCAAAACTCGAACCAAGAACAGCTGCCAACGCGCGTATGTTCAGAGTAGATATCCTCGGAGGAGTGAAACAACTTAAATCACTTAATAAAAGCAAATCTTCTGGTCCAGTCTGTGTATACAAATTAGGTTCTTTCGCAGTATGCTGAAGAAATATCTCCATGTTTAACCATCATATACAACCACTCGCTCGACGGAACGTCCGTACCAGAAGACTGGAGTTGCACAGGTGACGCCAATATTGAAGAAACGTAGTAGGAATAATTCACTTAATTACATGTCCATATCATTAATGTCGACACGCAGCAGGAAGCCCTTTAGTCGTCGGCCGTCGTTGGGCGTCGATGATGCCCTCAGTTCGCTAAAGGAGTGTCTTCATCTGTGGGAGCCTCATCTTTATAGATAATCGGCTAGAATGGTTTTCCTGAAGTCGGCGGCTAGACGTTTGACTGGTACTTCTGTACGGCACATTACGGAGCAATCTCGTCCTGGGCATGGCGATGGACTTAATCCTACAGGTCGACTATATTTGTCTACAGTTCAGCGATTTGAATGGAACTGTTGTTATGGATGGTTGACGTCTCGTATTGTATAGTAGTAGAAAGCTCGCTTCCTTCCTTTGCAGTGGCGTACATCGTGTGTTTGTTATCCACAGTCGAAAAACTACAGCACGTTGTCCTCTGACCCACAGAAGTATGTTCTTCTACAGAGAGTTGTAATTTGCGTCTGAGTTGGTTGTACCTTTATTGGTCTAGCACTGGGATCTCTTTCGATGGCTGTGCCATAATTCCGAGTTGACCGAGACCACTCTTTACGGTGTGTTTGGCTGTAGGTGGAGATTGGTGCCAAAGACTGATACACCTTACTCTCTACTGAAATATTTGACGACATTCATAGCTGTTGTCTCTTGTCGACTCTATCCAACACTTTTGGCTGCCGTATACTGCTGTATTTCTTCTCTTACTGTATGGTGCATGAGTAAAGGGAACTCATGATGGTCCTCCACATTTGCCGTTAGGACTTGATTCGGCAGTGTTTCACACCTCTTTTGTCCGACTATACTGTTGCATTTCCTCAATGAGCTATCACCACTTGATGAATTTCTCGACAGTTGTGACACCCTTTACAAGAGAAAGTTGGTACATATCTTCTGTAACTCCTTTAATTAACTATGAAATTTAGTCAACTTTTGGAACCACGATGTTGCATAGGATTACAACGTTCGGCTTGTAAAACACTGCGTTTCTCCATGCTGTTGGGCGCTGTTCTTCAGTTGTTTACTGTCGCCAAACCTTTCTTTCACTTTTGCCTGGAATTTGTCCCAAGTATAAATTTGTCCCAGGTATTGGATTTCTGTTGATCTTTCACGAACTGCACTATGCCACCCAAGTACAAGTACGTATTTGCGAAAGCATTAATCTCGTCATGTGGCGACTCTGGCAGATTACTTCATCCATTTCTTCGGGTCTTGACCAGCGTCTCCGGGAAAGACTGATGAATGACTGATGTGTTGCTGACGGACTGCTCTTATCGAATCCATCTATCTCCATAACAACCGCATGTGTCCCAATTCCTTTCCGTATATGCAACGGCTTCTACGTTTCCGAATCGGAGTTACGCTGATGTAGGCGTTTTGTTGCAACCGGCTTCCTGCAAAACGGTGTCACCTCGTAACAAAAGACCAAAAGCGAAACCAGAGTCATCGGCGAAATACAACACTTAGCACTGAAAGCAAATGTATTACGAATACCAACGTACAGCCAGAGCAGAAGTCACTTTCTTGATGGGGACTGCAGCTATTTATAAAAAATAGAATTTTTACAGTAAAGAAACGTAAGATACTTAAAAGATCTTCCAGGGCGATAAACACTCAATAGTAAACAATACTTGGGGGCTGGTATTGAGCTGACGATCTGCCGTACGTCAATTTCTTACAATAAGCACTACGCTACACTTCTTGGACAACAGTTCACGCCAGTATGATAGTTTCTTGTGGTAGTTATGGCTTAAAGATACATTTTAGAATTCGAGCCAGGAACAAATCACAGGTAAGAGGATAGGTTCAAATGGTTCAAATGGCTCTGAGCACTATGGGACTTAACATCTGTGGTCATCAGTCCCCTAGAACTTAGAACTACTTAAACCTAACTAACCTAAGGACATCACACACAACCATGCCCGAGGCAGGATTCGAACCTGCGACCTGTGCGCGGTTCCGGACTGAGCGCCTAGAACCGCTAGATCTCCGCGGCCGGCAAGACGATGGGTCAAACACTTTGTGCCCAAGTAAATTAAACTATATTGATGAAAAGACAGACACTAATACCGGATCATGTGATTTACAATACTTAGGATGACAGTACTTTGATACACCGGAAATCCGTGCTTGCTAAAGTCACGCTTCCTGGACGAGAAGGTGCGCTGCCCCAGAACGAATCTACTCGACGGATTAACAACAAGCGTCGGTCTTTCAGCCACCCTTGATGTGATTTCTAGGAGGTTTCCCATTTACCATTATGTGAATAACGGGATGATACCAAAGTTACACGATTTGCAAACACCTAAAAAACTTCCGCTCACTTCCTTGAATAACACAATTTCCTGTCAGCTGTACTATGCTAGGGCGGTAAGGAGGATGGCCACAGGAAGGGCTTCTGGAAACCTTTTAGATTAGCCATACTAAATCTGTTGAACCATGCCGACCCTGCGCCGATGCTGGACAAAGTCACAAAGAAAAGAAGACTAAGAGTACGTTGCCTGAAGGTGACGGTGGTAAGCGCAGCGTTGACGCCGAAATTTATATGATTTTTAAAGTCAGCGTCTGTATTGCTCACACACGGCTATTCTCCAGATTTGTACATCTCATAGAGTACTGTAAAGCATTTCAAATTTTTAACTACTGTACCAACAAGCACTCAGAGTTATAATTCCAAGTAAAAGTCAAGAATACGATCCGCGAGTTGCTCACATTGGTGGTTGATCCAGCAGTGAGAATCTCTGTTCTGGTTTGGCGCGCTCTCCCAAAGCCTACCATCTCTTCCAAAGGTAGCCTTTTACCTCCTTTGCACAGGGGGTCCTCCCTCCAGCCCACTGTACCGTATCGTTACAATTCTATCGGTTCTACGCAGGATGTTTAACTTGGAACAATTACATATTTTTAAAAAAAATAATATTTTCAAACGGACCATCTGTCTGTGCAAAACTTGGCACCGCCTAATCCCTAACTCTCTTCAACTGGTTGGGTGGGGGGTGGGAGGGTGGGTAACAGTTAATTTTAAAATGCGAACATCCCCTTCCCTTTGTATTGCAGGCTAGCTATACGCTCGTGCTTCGCAAAGTCGAAGAATGGCCTTTGCATAAAGTCGCGTTTTAGGATTCCGTGCCTCAATCGGTAAAAACGAAACCCTTGTAGCATCACTTAGTCAAGAAATACTTTTCTCCAAGCCAAGAAATCAACTATAAACAAAACCTTTATTTTGCCCATTGTGGTTAGTGAATACCGCAGCTGTTTTCGTAAATTACGAGTGCAATATAGAAAATACTGCAATCAGTCACAAGTTCTTTACAAATTATTTTCTTGTAGTGCACTATTTTTGGGTCTGGGTTGCCATCAGACGGTACAGCTGATTTCTTGGCACGTTCTTCATTTGTGTCCTAAATTATAACAGAGTTTTTGTGATTATGCAGCAGACTTTGAAGTCAGGGCAGCCATACCCTTGATATATCATTTTGAAAAGAGGAGACCACTCCAGATTTAAGTCCTTTATTTACAGGTGCAAGTGCAATCTGTGCAAACAGGTAGTCAAAGATTCATGTAAGGTAGGAAGAAAACGTAATCAAATGAAGAAGTATATAGTGCATGAACCAAAAAAATCAAGTCATTTCTAATGTTCCGCTCGAAAAAAAGGAAGGGATGTCCCAGCGCTCAGTCAGCAAAATTTCGCTAAATAGCGACTTCAAAACTAAAATCACGTAGAACGCTCCCGTGATACTCAGAAAGATGAAACCAATAAGAAGAAATTCCTAATAAGGCATACCAGTAACGTAGAATGCTATTAAATTCCACCCACCATGAATAACAGTATCTGGTGAACTACCGGGGTCCCGAAATGCCGAATTGATCCTCAAAGCTCAGACCGCATGGAATCACCTAAGAAATAATTTAAAATTGCGTAGCTAACAATCACCCACATCCCTAAAAGGTATTAAAAAGCATATTCGTAAAATAACAGTTATTCAGTCTGGAATTCCAGACAACGATTCATTGTAGTTAATTCCCCCAGTGTCCAGCATAAAACTGTTTAAAGACATAGGAGGCAAGTGACATGAAGTAAATAACGGGACTGAACATCATCTCGTGCCTAAACAACTCAGTCGGCAAAAAGAAACCATTGCGATGAATGACAGCAGGAGGCGAAAATAATAACAGTAAGCTCGTGCACGGGATTGTGTACTAAACAGGCTTCATGTCAGGACACAGCTGCGGAAGCGTGAAATAGCGACATAGATCGGGGTCATGGGGAGTGCGTATGCTTATTCGCGAATAGCTAGACCAGCAGAATGATGGCTGAGCTGATGGGAAGACTGGGTAATCCCTTACCACAGGTGTAAAAAGCGTAATTTCATAAACAATATTATGAGTACGGGTGCTGTAAAAGGTAGACCAGGGAAGAGAAGTGCGTTAATCGCTTGAAAATGAATTCAAGAGAGCAACCATTTAAATGTTATAAGCCATGACAAGTGATGTAATTTATGAAAGAACTAGTAATAGCCAGGATATGGGCTAGCGTAATGCACTGTACAGGAACCCTTCTTCATTTAAATTTCAGTAAAAGCATGAAACATCAACAACACCAGTTATCTGAAAATACCACAAACCGAGGCCAGGAGAAACACACATACCATACATAAACTAGCGGAATGAAGGCCAATGAGTGGGTTGTACGAAACTGAATAAACAAATTTTTACCCTTCGAAACAGGATGACACAGGATAATAAAAAACATAATGCAACTTGAAAATACACGACTCCTCTCACCATGGGCGTAAGCAGTCACTAAACACTGTTTAAGTCGAAATTGGCTAAACAGTAAATTTCCATTCGTTTTTAATTCTATTGTGAAATTTATTTGTGGTTTCAGAGCTGCAAAAATTATAATGGACTGTTAGTTTGATTGTTTTCAGTTCTTGTACTTTATCTGTCCAAGAAGATTATATTCCGTTCTGTTGAGCATTGCCCTATAATATACCATTTTATGTTGCTCAGGGTAACAAGACGAGCTGTTGATTGTGACATAGTTGTAGTGGATTTTCAATATATTTTTTATGAAATAGTGGAAGAAATTGATCAGTTTGCAATAGAGCTTAACAAACAGTAACCAGACATAATATTTACTGTCGAGCATGAAACTGATAATGGCATACATTTCTTGGATGTAAAAATTAGTAAATACAATGGTAATCATACATTTGAAATATATAGAAAACACACTACAACTGATGGCGCCATTAACAGCTCATCTTGTCACCCAGAGCAACATAAAATGGCATTTTATAGGGCAATGCTCAACCAAATGGAAAAAAAATCCCATTGGGCACTGAAGATAAACTACAAGAACTAAAAAGCATCAAACTTATAGCCCAAAATAAGAGTTACGGCTCTGACATCATAAACAAATTTCACAAAAGAACTGAAAGAAAATACAATAACAAAGATAGCTCTATGTCCACATCAAACACTAGCTCTTCAAACATATCATCATAGCATGCACTGGCAAGGTGTAATATCAGATTGCAAACTTATTCCGTGCTAAAAATATCAAAATTAGTTTTTCCACAAACAATAAAAGGCAAGACAAAATTTTCTATATCTTAGGTTTAAGGAATGAAATACACCATAAGTTTGGTATTTATAAATTAATTGTTCTGCGTGCTACAAATTTTAAATGGCCAAACTGGGAGGCATTCAATATCAAGAACTCATGGACACCCTCAGACTCAACAAATTAAATAAATCATCATTGGCTGCTCACTTATGCAAATACGGAATCACAGAGTTGAGCATCAAAGGAAACTTCCAAATATTACAGTTTGGCAAAAAAGGAGAAGAAAAGTATTTATTACAACATTTAGAGAAACGCAAACACACTTATAATAAACTGAACTCCATCCAGAATGATCAACTAACATTAAGAAACCAAATTTAACTTCAAAATTTCATACAGTTTTTATAATTTGATAAGGAAGAAATAATAGTTCATTGACTGAGGGAATATTCTTCGCTGGCCATTACCAGCGAGTTCCAAACCTAAATAATTAAATGTATAGCTTCGAAATGGTCTGTACTACAAAGAAATATCTTTGCAGAACCTCAGAGCTTCGCCATATCTGAATACATGTCATGTTCTTTAGCACATCAAGTCAGCAGCCTATGTAAGCAAATGTATCTACCATCTTGTATTTAGTTTAGGTCATGGATCAGAATGGATCGAAAAGGAGAATCAGACTTATCACTTATAACATGGAAAGCAGAGATTTACATGAAGTAAGTACAGTGTAAAGATTTTACTACAGATATGGAGTATTATTTAACTGTGTGATCACATTTTTTTTTCGTTCTATTACACAAAATTAAAACATGTTATAAACTACTGAAGCACAAAAACTCTGTTATATTTTATGAAAAAAATGATAAACTTGCCAAGAAATAAACGCTACCCTTTGTAGATGGGATCAGGCCTGAAACTATTAAGAGAACAACAAAATAATTTCTAAAATAGCTAGAGGCTGGTTGCAGTATTTCTTACACTGTAATTTAGGAAATAAAATCCATTGAAAGAAGCGAAGAAATTTCGGTAAATATTGAATACACACAGCGAAACCAGTAAAACATTATATCATAGGCATATACATTCAATGCTAATTTGTACTCGTAAAGATAAGATTGCGCCCTTAATTCTGTCTCGGATGTAAATTTCCTAAAATACACGCCATCTGTTGGTTCTTTCGTCTAATGTGAAAGTAATAGGGAAGCCTATTGGTTCTTTGGTGCAGAATGCCGTCAATAAGGTAAACATGAAACCACTAAGCCGAGCAGATTCTTAAACCTTGATATCATAATATCCATTTTTCGTAATACCATTTTGATAAAATAAAACCTATAAGTAGTGCCAAACTATGTTCAAGTTACGTATGAAAACCCCATGAAGATTTGTCTATTAGTTTGGGAGACTACGTATTCAAACACACATACAGGCTGGCACGACGATTTAACGGTTTTATTGTTAGTGTATGTTAGGAGTCTAAGTGAAAAAATAATTCAACCTTAAAAAAATAAATGGGGATCATCTTAAACAATTCTTTTTTCCATTGGTGAGAGATGGCACTGTAATTGGTGCTAGACTTACAGCGGTTGGACGGAAGGAACCCATGGAAATCAATTACGAGATTATGTGACTCAAAGAAAACAAGTATCCTGATCGTGTGGGGACTCACTGAAATCAGTTCCAGAAAGGTATAGTAAACTACATTATACGACTTCATTTGTCAGAATTTTTAATACCTAAAGTGAAACTTCCTGGCAGATTAAAACTGTGTGCCCGACCGAGACTCGAACTCGGGACATTTGCTTTTCGCGGGCAAGTGCTCTACCATCTGAGCTACCGAAGCACGACTCACGCCCGGTACCCACAGCTTTACTTCTGCCAGTACCTCGTCTCCTACCTTCCAAACTTTACAGAAGCTCTCCTTTCGCAGGACAGCTTCTGTAAAGTTTGGAAGGTAGGAGACGAGGTACTGGCAGAAGTAAAGCTGTGGGTACCGGGCGTGAGTCGTGCTTCGGTAGCTCAGATGGTAGAGCACTTGCCCGCGAAAGGCAAAGGTCCCGAGTTCGAGTCTCGGTCGGGCACACAGTTTTAATCTGCCAGGAAGTTTCATATCAGCGCACACTCCGCTGCAGAGTGAAAATCTCATTCTGCACCTAAAGTGAAAATTTTTTATGCACAACTAAATTTGCAAGGGTAAATTAAATTTTTAACAGTAACATCGGCTGCTTATAAGAAAATATTTTCATTTTGGTCGAAAACGTAAAATATAATCAAATTAACCGTTGCTTAATTGAAAAATACGGGAAAATTTAATTTTTTTCTGTAGCAGCTCGATCTACCACGGATGTAAAAAACTTTTATAATCCGTACATATTGTTGTTGCATGAATCGTGTGATCAGAAAAAGGCGGGAGAGGTTGGGAGGGGGACGAGGTTCCTATTTGAGAATAAAAATTTGACCCACCCTCGGTGGGTGGGCTAGTTAGGGGCGGCCGGGAAGACAAATGTCCTTGAAAATATTAATTTTTCATCTGGAACATTGTTTTGTACGTTGCATGTTTTGAAGATATTTCGTTGTTCCAGATTCAAAGTAACTTTAAAACCTCCGAAAATCAATTAAGGCGCTGACTGTTAGCAAAATCTGCATGTAAACGAAAGCCACTGCTACAGACAAACAATACACTTATCGCTTGGCTCTTTGGGAATTTGTATCATATCGCTGTAAATGACGGAACAATGCATTTCCGCTGGCCACTGCGTTCAGCTTTTTTGCATGCTGTTGAGCTCCAATCCACCTGTTTTGAAGCAGCGATGCAATTTCGTCCCATTGTATTTTTTAGCCGGGTGTCGTTCTGAAACAGCTTCCGAGCCACGAGCTCTATTCCCTCTGCACGTATAACACGACACTATCTGAGTGAAGTATCGGTAACAAGGGGCAACTGTTACGCGAGATACACACCGTAGCAAGTCGCACGGTGATGTATCGGCTGAATTTACGGCTTAACGAAATAACCGACGCGCAGGTTTATTTTTGTTATTTTCCGTACTGTCGGCATCTGTGTCACTGGCAAAGCAGTTTGTCATCTTCCGGTAGCGAGGTCATTTTTCACCGTTTTATCTTAACAACTTCGTAAAGGCGCTAGGGGAAATCAACTACAGAGGAAGAATAATGTCTCGTAGTGTATTGCACTGTTCGCCGTCCTGTTTACGGTAGCTTAGTGTTTCGTCGTCGGACATCGGACGGATACTGGAGGAATTGCCATGGTATTGGTAATACCAATGTCCCTTAGAGCTTCAGTGGCACGGATTGAAACGATTTCCTTCGGAACTGCACGATCACAGACATCAAGACGCAGAGGTTGGTGGTAGATGCAATACTTTTCGGATGTCTCCCAGAGCTAAAAATTGTCTCATCACTTTTATGTACATATGGGTTAGTTCTGTTAAATTATTATCACTAGCTTTTCCTCATTTTAGCTTAAAAATAAATTATATACTGAAGGATAAATTTGTATAGAATGGTTTAACCATCAAGTTTATCCATTTTTTTCAGTGGCAAGTATCTTTACCTCAAATTAGTATTTTTTTTTTGTATGACTGTCTTGGGAATATAAATAAATGCATTTTGAGGCCTACCTACTTTTATATAATTCATGGATCTTCAAATGGCGAGTTCCGACCGTTGTATGTTGGGTTTCGCAACTAATACAGAGGGAACAATTATTTTCTGCGTCGATTGTGAAATATTCTGAAATTCAGGAATTCCTGTACCTTGCCATCTGTACGCACTAAAAGTATTGATTGTAGTGCAGCTACATGTCAAATAAATTGGCCAAAATTTTGTCGCGTTTTATTCGGCTTTGGAGGCCTACCAGTCTGGACGTATAATATTCGCTGTGAATTCAGGCCACACCTGCGTAAGTCACTTCTGTTACTCAATTCTCACAAGTAACCGTTGTACCCTACACTTACTTCTTTTGATTATTCTGTACGTAACGCCAAAACACAAGGGGTTTGGTTACTGTTCCATTCTTTTAATGTTTGCGACAAACATGGATTAGTCGAAACATGTAAGTGAATTGCAAATGGAAGCTTAAACTGCATAAAGCCGGTGGTATTTGCATTTCAGACAGAGCCGGTGCGAAGGGGTGCAGACGCGATGCCATCGGAAACCAGGAACATCCACGCATTTTTTATTTTTTACGGGAAGTGATGGACAGGATACCATGAGGCTGTTTTGGACAGGACTGCAGGAGACTATTACGATGACGTCCACATTCCGTGGATTACATGAAAAATAGCACACGCATGTGAAAACACGAGATATTTACTTGTGCGACAGCAAAAGTTTGTTGTAGTTATAGTTAACTTGTTTTCTCCTTATTCGATAATGGTCGATGTTAGTTGCGTCAGCATTTATTTATAAGGAATTCTCGTGAGTACAAATTTGAGACCACTGTATTCCAGAATGGCTATGTCAGTCTTACTGAGGCTCAATTTAATCACTGAATACCGTAGATAGTTCTCAGATCAGTTTCACTACTGAATGTTCAGTCTGTAGAAAACTGAATATAGCCACGGGGTGCAGTATCTTTGTGAACCGTTTTGTCATTTTGAAACACCCTTCGTTTGTCCGTTGAACGTCTGAATCAGAACACCGACAAAAATTGATTCTTATATCTCCACAACGGACAACCGAGTGTTTGATTTGCGTCACGCTGCCGCACTGACTGGAGTGTACACACACGCTGATGATTTAAGTTCATAGTATTTGCCATTATTTACTGGACTAAGTGCAGACTTATTTTGCGACAATGATTGCCGCTTGCTTCAGCGGCGTGCCACCACTGGTTAGTGAAACACACTTTCGTATTACCATAGACTGCGACACAGTTACTTAGCACCGCCACCTGCCACCATTTCACTTTTTATTCATGTCAAACAGTCTTAGCTGCCCATAACACACTTATTTGTCAATATGGAAACAAACATATATATTCTCTCGTCCACGCCTTAGTTTCATAAGCATATACACCTTGATCACGAGAAGTTGACTATTATTTAGACACGAGTTCTTCTGATGCTCTCACATTGTGTTAAAAATCATGCAATTACAACTTCCTTCCTCTGTGTGCGGAGGTCATCTGTCTAATCGAAGTATTATTATTTCTTGCTTCAGTTCTACTCAAACAGAAATTCAGTTTAGTACACATAGTGTCCTCGTCAGTTGTACCTAGTAGGATGATATCATTCATTCATTCACTGAAAAGTGAAGCAATAATCTAACGGTACGCGAACGAAATCATTACAAGCATCACATATTTACGTGCTCATGGGAGTAAGAGATAGTCCAATCATCAAAACCTTGTACTTGTCTTAACATCATAATCAGAAGTATAGTCGAGGTATATCAAGCATCATGTTAAATTTTCTTGCTCCTTAACATCAACTGACAAATTCCTTATTACGAACTTTATATACGGGACTGAAGATAAGATTACTCAGTCAGCATATTTCTATAACCTAATAGACGTTCATGTACACATAACTTTTCATTTGTAGGTGTCTTTGTTAATTTCATGCTATATAATACTACACTTACATCTTTTAAGTAGAGCACAGCTCACTCGCAGTAATTATAATGACTAAAGTGTGTTTGCACACTTGATTACATTACCAGCACAAATGATTTATTGTCAAGGTTCATTACAAATGCTTTCGCAGCTTTCATTTATTAATATGAGATCTACTCAAAATATTAGAAAAAATAATCCTTATATCATTACAAGATCGCATTATATTAATTGTATTACATCCATTGTACTTGGTTCTGTATTCTTATCATTATGTGCTGAAAAGTTTTCTTTGTTCTGTATCGTAAAAATGGAATATTTTCGAAAAAGTGCTGTAAATGACCAATACATCATGTTTTATGATCGAGACTTCAGACTAGAAAGTTCATATTTATTCTATCAGTTGACGCAGATAAGCTCAGATCCGTATAGGCGTTTGTTATCGCATTACTGATTCATTCAGACATCTGAGCTGCTAATATTTGTATTTTTGTTGTATAGGTAGATAACCTTACCTGTTCTTCATAAGACAGTACATGTATTGTTATGAGCTCATTTCATAAAAATCCTTTCACATCTGTTTACATGTCCATTACTTAAATGCCATTCCTTATGGAAGGTCGATCCATTCGTCTTCCCAATATTACATACTCTCAACCAACATGCACCTGGATACTTTTTAGGGCCCTGTCGCCTGACTCTGATTCCTTTCTACCAACTTATCCTACAAATTACGGTGGTCGTATGCACATCTTCGCTTACCACAACGAATGTAATAACAGCAACTAGCCACGAACGTACGCTAATTACTGACAGAATAGTATTAAGGTCCATTTAGTAGATCATACATGAAGCATCTCAAAGCAGCATAGGACGTTATTCACTTCGTAAGTGTGTTCACTTTTATTTTGCCCTATTTCAGCCTCAATTTGAAAGCATTCACTGGTTACTAACTGAGCAAGTTTTGAATATGGCCTCATATATAGTGCTGCAATTTCGACGCCTGTTGTTCGTTCACTTTCTGCATTTGTACTTGATGGATGTATTTCTTAAGTTCGCTGTGTGAACCGAGTCATTTAATCTGATTGGTAATGAGGTATGCCGACAGATAACTGTCACCATGTGGAATTAATTTGCCTCCACCAATTGTGATGGATCGATGTGTGTGTAATGCGTCATAGCACGTGTAATATGTCATGTTCAGTGTATTTTGTCATCAACTGGAGGACGCTAACCATTTGGGTCTCCGTCAGTCTTGTTTTATTGATACAAGGCAGGCTGCGCTCTGCGATGCGTATGTAACGTAGTGGACGCGTCATCGCTTGCGTCACAGAATTGACGCTCCCGTCTTGTGACGTATTGCACCAAGTGAACTTCACATGCAGCTGCGAGAAATAACTATCACCGCAACTGTTATTGTACTTTTGGTCGTTGTTATTATCGATGCTTGTCACATGAAGATGAGCTTTCGAAGCTGTTCGTGTATGAGTAGTGTTTTGTCTAGCAAAATAACACGAAAAGATGGTTCTACCCCCGTACTCTTACTCGTATTTTTGTGTGACGACGGATTGCTACAGTCCATTTAATCAAGATAAGTATTTTCATGGTTGGTGGACTAATACAGACATCACAAGTCCCAGGTACGTAAATTGCCTGGGAGGTGTCACTCCTAATTTTTTTGTTTACTGCGTTTAATGCTTTTTCTGCTTGATGCTATTGATTGTCAAGCTGAGATTGAATAGCCACTTGCCACTGAGAAGAATCTTGTGTCAAGATATGTTGTATTTGTCCTAATTCGTGTTTACAAACTTGTACTGAAGTGCTCTGTTGAGAATAAACATCAGTAATGGTTTGCTGCACTGACAACGTTTCAGTAATTTGTTCGTCCTCTTCCTTCTAAAATTCACCTAATTTTCTTTTATGATCAGTGGAGAGATCCTGTACTTCAGTTACTACCTGTTGAAGGATGGATTTCAAAGTTTCTTGTTTTAGCTAAAAAGTACTAAAGTTTTCAGTCAATTTGTCTACAGATTCAGTAACATCTCTAATTGTGGTTTTCATGTGTTAAATCTCGTTATTTACGGTTTATAGACCAGCTCGAAAGTCGTTCGCATGACTAGCAACCTCGTTATTTAACCGCTCACTCTGATTTTTGACTTGTTCATTAGTTTGTGCGGTCTGACTAGACCAAAGTTAAGTTGTTTCATACTCACAGTGGATACATTACTATCTGTACTTTCTTACCTTTGATTCATAGTACCTATTGAATTGTTTAATTCGTGTAACATTAACATAATAGGATCCGGTTCCGTACTAACAGGTACAGCAATAGTCTTGTCTACAGCCGGTGACGTAATTTCACTTGTCGCAGCTATCGTGTTATTTCAATTTTCAGGGGCGAATACCTTACTAGACTCAGTTTCTGTAAGTGAAGAAGCCATGACATTGAACTGCATTTTATTTAATATCATACTAACATGCAATAAAGTTTGTCGATTCTACTACTTATCCTAATTTAGCTAACATTTTACAGATGGTATTTGTGCGCGACACAGCGCTATAAAATATTTCTTGGGAAAACAAATGCTAACAGCTACTACAAGCTGTATGCACCTAATTTTAATTATAGGCCATCTTTTGGTCTTCTTCATAATATGTGGAGCAATTAAATAATAATTACAAAATTTTCAAATAATTAATTCTTTCAATTTACCGACCTCAAATAACAAATCTTACTGCTACCAAGGCCCGGACTAGTACTGTGATTGAATTGCTGGTGTATTCTCTTACGTAGTGTTGTAGTAGCCAAAAATTACGTTCCAATTTCTGCTTGTTTTATGCCCCTTTTCTTTTGTTTTATTAGTTTTAAATGAACTGTGATCCCTTTTTATAACCGACTTTACACACTTTGAATAATGACGGATCGGATTAAAATTGCTCGTACTTGGCATACATGAAGAAACAAAAGGACAATCGTGATACACAGATCTGGCGAGCAGGGCTGCCAGCCCATCAACTGGAGATCGCCACTTTGTTCTTCGAACCACTCCATCGCACTCTTTGCCTTGTGACGTGACGCATTACCTTGTTGAAAAATGCCACTACCGTCGGAAAACACGATCCTCATGAAGGGGTGTATGTCCTCTCCCACCAGCGTACGATACTCCTTTGCCGTCATGGTGTCTTGCACGAGCTCCATGGACCAAAGCATAATGAAGCCGCCGCCCGCTTGTCTCCATCCCGCAGTACAGGTGTCCAAGAGCAGTTATCCTGGAAGACGATGGATTTGCACCCTGTCACCGGCATGATGAACGAGGTATCGGGATGCATCAGACCGTGCAACGCTCTGCCACTGCGCCAACGTCCAGTGGCGATGGTCACGTGCCCATTCCAGTCACATGCTCTGACGTTGTGGTGTTAACATTGACACATGTATGGAATGTCTGCTGTGTAGGCCCATCGTTAGGAGTGTTCGGTGCACTGTGTGTTCAGACACCCTTTTACTCTGCCCAGCATTAACATCTGATGTTATTTTCACCACAGCTCGCCGCCTGTCCTGATTTACTAAACTGTCCAGCCTACGACGTCAGACATCTGTAATGAGAGGTGGGCGCCCAATGCCACGACGTCTGGAGGTGGTTTCACTTTGGTTTCGCCACGTGTTGAAGACACTCACAGCAGCACTTCTCGTACGTTCTCCGACGCCCGACTTGTCGTGCAGTTTCCGAAATGCTCGTGCCCACCCTCCGGGCCAGCACAACCTGCTCTCGGTCACACTCACACAGATCGAGCGCCTTCTCCATTCAACACACGGACAGTACTCTCACTGATACTACATGCACCGTGCGTGTGTCTGACTAGCAATCATTCCTCTCCATGTGACATTAATATCGCGTGGACGGGTTTATGTCAACAGTAGGTCGGCGGTCATTGTGTTGTGGCTGATCAGTCTGCGCCGATGGCATTAGGTTTAACATCTACGAGGTTAACTCCAAAAGAAATGCACACTATTTTTTAAATCCATCTTTTATTTTACATCTTTGAAAGTTTCACAGTGTGTAGATACATCTTTAGGAACAATATTTTCATTTATTCACATAATTTACCTCCCTCTCAACTGCCTTATGCCATCTTCGAAACAGCGTCTGTATACCCGCATGCTAAAATTCTGGACCAACCTGTTGGAGCCACTGTTTGGCAGCGTGCACAAGGGAGTCATCATCTTCAAGCCTTGTTCCACGAAGAGAGTCTTTCAGTTTCCCAAAGAGGTGATAGTCACATGGAGCCAGGTCAGGGCTGTAAGGCGGGTGTTTCAGTGTTGTCCATCCGAGTTTTGTGATCGCTTCCATGTTTTTTTGACTGACATGTGGCCTTGCACTGTCATGCAACAGGAAAACATCCTGCTTTTTCCGATGTGCTCGAACACGACTCAGTCGAGCTTGAAGTTTCTTCAGTGTCGTCACATATGCATCAGAATTTATGGTGGTTCCACTTGGCATGATGTCCACAAGCAAGAGTCCTTCGGAATCGAAAAACACCGTAGCCATAACTTTTCCAGCAGAAGGAGTGGTTTTGAATTTTTTTTTTCTTGGGTGAATTTGCATGATGCCACTCCATTGATTGCCTCTTCGTCTTTGGTGAAAACTGATGGAGCCATGTTTCATCACCTGTCACAATTCTTCCAAGAAAATCATCTCCACCATTCTCGTACTGTTCCAAAAGTTCGCTGCATACCAGTTTTCTTGTATCTTTGTGAGCTACTGTCAACATCCTGGGAACCCACCTGGCACAAACCTTTTTTAACGCCAACACTTTCAGTATTCTGCAAACACTTCCTTCCCCTATCCCAACGTAGCGTGACAATTCGTTCACTGTGATGCGTCTGTCAGCAGTCGCCAATTCGTTAACTCTCTGCACATCGTCTGGAGTGTGTGCAGTACGAGGCCTGCCGCTGCGAGGACAATCCTGAATACTGCCGTAACCTGCTTGCCCACCGACTAATTGTACTGCGATCGACAGCAGCATCTCCATTCACCTTTTTCAACCTCTTATGGATGTTTCTCACTGTCTTGTTTTCACAGCACAGGAATTCTATGACAGCACGTTGCTTCTGATGAACGTCAAGTGTAGCAGCCGTTTTGAAGACATGCTGTGAGGACGCCACTCACGGGAACAGGTTCAACTAAGTTTGAAAACAAGCGGAAAGGATGTATCTCAACACTGTAAAACTTTCACACATGCAGAATGAAAACTGTATTTCTACAAAAACAATGTGTATTTCTTTTGGAGTGACCCTCGTATCTGTTAAGCCTTACCCAGGCGAAACGAGTATAAATAAATTACAGATCTGCTACCTACGACGTGTTTTGCAATCAGTTTAAAATAAAATTCCAAGGCATTATTTTTCAGCATGCCCTCGTAACAATGAATATACTGTATATGTCAATATACTTACACGGTACAGTTTCGTAAGAAACGTTTTTTTTAGATTCATTACACTTCATATCCATTGCACTTATAATGCAGAATTTTTGTATAAATGAGTTTCAGGGTGGTAGATGAGACACACTTCTGATGTATACAATCTGGATAACAACAAAGATCAGCTGCACCACACGTACTTAGGCTCCAGCTATTGCCGGCCGAAGTGGCCGCGCGGTTCTGGCGCTGCAGTCTGGAACCGCGAGACCGCTACGGTCGCAGGTTCGAATCCTGCCTCGGGCATGGATGTGTGTGATGTCCTTAGGTTAGTTAGGTTTAACTAGTTCTAAGTTCTAGCAGGTGAGTCCCATAGTGCTCAGAGCCATTTGAACCATTTTAGCTCCAGCTATTTCGTAATTTTGCTGCCCTGATTTACTAGTAAGTAGCTTTCTCTGACTCTGAGATTTTCTTTAACTTTTATTTTTAATAAATGTATGCTTCCCGATGGGTTTGTTTTGACTAAGACGCCTCAGATTACATAACGATTGACTAAGGACTAACCTGTTGCAGCTGGTAGCCAGTGAATTTCAAACTACGCCTCCTCCGCAGGTTGGGAGCCGTATTTATTGTCAGGGGCCCGGTTCCGCGGCGACCTCCCGCAGATTGCCTGACAAATCGCATTTGGCACCTGCGGCTCGCAGATTGCGCTGCGGGGAAGGCGAGTTTAATGTCGCCCGCAGGAAATTCACGGCGCAAGCCGGACGTAAACTAGTTCCCGAGGTGACGGGCAAGGCTGCACGCATTTCCCTCCACCAGCGAGACTAAGCCCCCTTTCCTCATATCTCCCGTCGGTTCTATTATTAGCTAGTCATGTGTCGTTTCTTTTATGGTCCAGTTTCTTAGGACCGATGCCACGTAATATCTAAAACTGCCCACTCATCTCCGCCACAGTAGTCAGATTACGGGAGGAGTCACTGTTGAACAGTCCGAGTAACAGTATAAAATCATTATATATCAGAAATCATTGTATATCTTAAGGGGAGAAGCACCATCTGTCTCTGCCCTGATTAGTTCACCCTTTTAATTGTTGTTTTGCTCAAGAAGTATAAACAACAAAACACTGAATTTTTTTCACGTACATATACACTATTTGCTAACAAGTTAATATACTTTCATAAGAACAATACATTTAAATCGTAGTTCTCAAATGCTCTAACAATGACTGTTCCTGGACGAAATTTATGAAAATTGTAAAGTTTGTTGTGTCCTTTATAATATAGCTAAAAGGCTAAAATATATCTCTTCCAGCACATGTACTAAAATAACTGGCTATTAGAATTTCATAGCTCTGGGTGAATGGCTGCAAGAGGAAAGATACATTAGGTACAAAAACCAGAAGTTACGGAAACGGAGTTTAAAGTTTTATTGCACTTACAGTAACTTTAATACAATCCTTCTATGCATTTTAAAAACGAACTTACAGCTTCTGTGAGTACATTATTCTCCAATATAACATTTCTACCTCTGGTTTTGACAGTTCTGCGTCATCACCATATGCGGAAGGGCTAGAAAACATTTCGTCCTAGAAGAACTGTGAGTAACGGCGTTCACAAAAGGATTAGCATTACTTAAACCTTTGTTAGTAGATAAATGAATATCAGCTTCTTGTGTATTTATAATGCTTGTATTCATCATTACCTTTCTTCCAAGACCTCTAGACCTTATGTTAATAATTCTGTTGGACGGTCACGGCGTTTCGTAGCGACCGAACAAAAAACACATCTTTTACGTTATTACTACTGGATACAGCTGAATGCAAGACATTTAACAGTATAGCCTATAGGTTCAAGCTCAAATTTACAGAATAAATTACTTAGGCTTATGAATTCATAGGCCATAGTAAAAATCATAGGAAGAGAAGTCTCACACCAATAAGGGAAAGACAAGAGCGTCTATGGCAGTAAATTTAATCTCATTGCTAATTGTTGGATAAATACTGCTGGGCATGTCTCACTGAGCAAGCTGACAATCAAACTGACATTTAAAACATTTAAATAATCATTTGTCTATAATACTTTTATATTGCATATACTCCAAACTATCGTAATTACCAATAAATAAATGTTATATTGTCATCAAACTTTTCCCTTTCAAGGTTACAGCATTACTCTACCCTTTATGCAATAATGTTTAGTATTTCATGTTCGTTTTGGTTTAATCACCCATCCTGAATGTATTTCCAACTTCTGTTTTCATCTTCTGCATTCCAGACTAAAACTGAGTAACAGCTTCTGTAATTAATATAAAATTATGTGAAGTAATTGCAAGGAAACGTACCTCGGCTAGTTTTGATGTAGGTGGTGTTGCAGTTTATTTCATTCCTACGACGGAGAAATATTAGGAGTGATTCACACTATCCGACCCGTTGCGAATTCCTCTGCTGTGCCAACCTTTTCATTTTAGAGTAGCGATTGCAAGCTACGTCCTCAGTTATTTGCTGAATATATTCCGGCGTGTGTTTCCTCCACACTTTTAGCCTCTACAGCGCTCTCTGGTATCACAGAAGTTACTCTATTATTTCTTAACATATTGCAATTGCAAATGTTAATGCTAAACTTCTCGTTATGGTGAAAATATATGCAAATATTCCTATGAAATTATTAAATAGTATTACAATGAAAACTGAAACAAAGGTGGATGTCATTCCATTAAATGATTTTGCTTCTAATAAGATTCTCTTCCTCTTGTCGATTCTGCGCAGAACCTCGTCATATCTTACCAGTCCACCTTATTTTCAATACTCTTCTGTAGCACAACATCTCAAATGCTTCGATTCTCTTCTGTCCCGGTTTTCCCACACTCATTGTTTCACTACCATACAACGCTGTGCTCCAAATGTACATTCTCAGAAATTACTTTCTCAAATGGAGGCCCATGTTTGATACTACTAGAGTTCTCTTGGCCAGGAGTGCCCTTTTTGCCAGTGCTATTCTGCTTCTGATGTCCTTCTTCCTCCGTCCGTCATGGGTTATTTTTTGCCTAGGTCGCAGATTTCTTTAACTTCAACTGCTTAGTGATTACCATTTCTGATGTTAAGTTTCTAGGTACTCTCATTTCTGATACTTCTCATTGACTCTGAATCTATATTATGTACTCATTAGACTGTTCATTCCATTCAACAGATCCTGGAAGTCTTCTTAACTTTCATCGATGACGACAATGTCATGAGTGAATCTCATCATTTAAATCCTTTCACCCTGAATTTTAATCCACCTTTCTTTTATTTCCTTCCCTGCTTCTTCGGGACTGAACAGCAGGAGCAAAAGCTATTGCTCACTTTATGTACCAATGAACGCCAAACTTGTTTGTTCAAGAAGCAGTCCTGATATTTTGGGGCGGCACCTCAGGTCGCAAATATACCAATTTTATTGTTAATTAGTAACCCACACATCTATCTTACGAGTCGTGAAAAGACTAGCACGATACATTGGCCCCCATGTGGCAATTGATCGTTAATCGGCTTCATTTAGAAAATTTTGGGTCGATTGCTCTCTGTTTCGGATTGCTGCCACCCTCGGTGATAACGAATCTGTGACACGATAACTAACTGGCTAAGTGTTGTCTTCATTATCCAGTATTAGACACGTACACAAATGTTTACTGAATGTCATCTTGGCTTTGCCCTGTATTTCAAAACCCTTAATTTAATTTAATATTCCTTGCTGCAAATATTGTCACGTCAAAGCTACTATCAAGTCCAGATCCCAAGGTAGGGTTATCAATGAAGTACAACAACTAGTACTAAAAGCACGTTTCTTACTAACATTACTGTATAATAAGAACAAAACTATCTCCTCGGCGAGCAGCTTCTTGTGCGAACACTGAATATTCCGGAAAACACAAACATCACCCACGTAAGATATTTCACGAACCTTCCAGAAATTAACTAACAAATAAATATTGGTGATTTTCATGCCGGGTGTCCAGCCGGAACAAGATGTCATCTTGACACAGTTCTTCGGAGGCCCACGTGGACGCCATCTTCAGGTGAGTAACTCGCCGGAACTGAAATCAAACCGCAGCGGCGCTTCCTTGATACACTGCCTGTAGGTCCAACGTGCGTGCATGAATGTAACTGCTTTCTAGTGCAAAGCAAGAAAGCACACCGATGGTGAAAGCTCTCGGAAACGATAAATCGGTATAAAAGGCTGTTGACAGCTTTAAATGACTAACAAGAAGACCGTTGTTTTTTAATGTTAAACAAAATATGGTTCCAACAATTACTATCTCTATTAATAATATCGTCAGTTAGCCGGATTTCAATATCTTCTTTCACTATGCAGTCCCAATAAGACGACGCAGCGGCAGCCACTTTGGTCTCATCATACAACATTTTATGTCCTTCAGTCAGATAATATTCCGCAACCCTAGATATTTCTGGCTGAAATAAACACGGGTTGAGATGGTGCTCCACGCATCGATTGTGGACCGTACGAATTGTTTGTCCACTATAGACTTTCCCGCAATTGCGGGGAATTTTGTTGACGCCGGTGTTCCTCAAACCCGAATAATACTTCACTGAGCCAAGCAGTGCTCTAGTCTTGGCTGGTGGACGGAATACACATTTAACATCAAATCTCTTTAAAATTCTTCCTATTTTTGAACATATGCTTCCCGCGAAAAATAGGAACGCCACCAATCTACTTCTATCCTCCGTTTGTTGCCACAAAGCTCCTACCTGTAGAGCACGACGGATCTGATGGTCAATTTGAACATTACTTTTAAATGATCCAGTACTTGTGTCAAACGTCCGCAGCTCGTGGTCGTGCGGTAGCGTTCTCGCTTCCCACGCCCGGGTTCGATTCCCGGCGGGTTCAGAGATTTTCTCTGCCTCGTGATGACTGGGTGTTGTGTGCTGTTCTTAGGTTAGTTAGGTTTAAGTAGTTCTAAGTTCTAGGGGACTGATGACCATAGATGTTAAGTCCCATAGTGCTCAGAGCCATTTGAGCCATTTGTGTCAAACAATCTACATTGACATGGCATAAGCTCTTTTTACCAATGTACACTGGATCCCTTTATGCTAGTACGAGGGATGACAAATGAACGCATGGAGACATCGGTCCTTATGAATGGGCATACGATAAACACTGTGTCCTAATGTCTCATCATCCGTCCTGTAGGCCAAGACATTTAAAAACGGAAGTTTTCCATCCTTCTCAACTTCCATCGTGAACTTAATATTGAGACGCCGACAATTAAAATTATCTGGGAAACAGTACAGAGCATCCCTTCCATGTGATCATAATATAAATGTATCGTCGACGTATCTCCTAAAACAGGTTGGTTTTAAGAACTCCGTCTTCAGTGCCGTGTCCTCAAAATATTCCATAAACAATTTGGCGGCTATGGGGGATAATGGACTCCCCATCGATGCGTGGTGCACCATCGCCACAAGCGTTTATTTAAGCCAGAAAAATCTGCGGTTGTGGAACATTGTCTTACTGAAGAACATAAAACGTTACGTGATGAGACGTTAGTGAGCGCCCCTGGATCGCGTTATTGGGACAGTATAGTGAAAGAAGCTAGTGAAATTGGGCCATCTGAAGATGTTACAGAGATGAGGAGTATCCTTTAAGTAAGAGTTGGAATACTGTTTTGTTTGTCATTAAAAAAAACCATCCCTGTGCCGGTCATCAAAAGGCGTCAACAGTGTTTGATATCGATTTATCGTTTCCGTGAGCTTTCACCATCGCTGCACTGTCATGCTTTGCGCTAGAGGGCAGCCACGTTCACGCGCGTGCGTTGGACCTGCAGGCCGTGTATCAAGGAACCGCCGCTGCGGTCTTATTTCAGTTCTGGCGTGTTAATGTGACGACTTACTCACCTGAAGAAGGTGGCCAAGTGGACCGCTGAATTATTGTGTCAAGATGAGTTTATGTTTAAGCTGGAGACCCGATATGAACATCAGTTACTATGCTGGGAAAGTTTACGGAGCAACAATAATTGCTGGTGGTTGGATCTGAACTGGCTACTTGTAGCACAGAAACCATAACACTAACCACTACTAATGATCAATGTTAACCCAAAACTTTACGTCATACTGCGTGTACCAGAGCTCGTAGCAATATGTAGCAAATTTCTAGATGATCATCTTTATAATGCACATTTGTGGATCCATGTTTCTTCTATTTGAAATTTATACTCTCTCTCTCTCTCTCTCTCTCTCTCTCTATTCGTTTAGTCGGTTCCGACTCTTCGTGACCCCATGAACCAAATCACGCCACTTTTTTCTGTCTTGCACTTTCTCCCGTAGACCTTCCAGGTTGGAACACATTGCTACTGTGATGCCATCGATCCATCTCATCCTCTCACGCCCTCTTCTTCTAGTTCCTTCAATCTTCCCCAACATTAATGTTTTTTTCCAGCGAGGCATGCCTTCGCATTGTGTGTCCAAAGTTGGTCAGCTTTTGTTTTAAGATTAGACCTTCCAGGGAGAAATCTGGTTTAATTTGCTCCAATATTGATCTGTTGGTTCTCTTTGCAGTCCATGGAACTCTAAGAAGTTTCCTCCAACACCACAATTCGAAGGAGTCAATTCTTCGCCGTTCAGCCTTTCTAATGGTCCAGGTCTCACATCCATACATCACAACTGGAAAGACCATAGCCCTCACAATACGGATCTTTGTTGCCAGTGTTATATCTCTGGACCTTATAACCTTGTCAAGGTTTGACATCGCCTGTCTACCGAGCAACAGGCGTCTCCGGATTTCATGGCTGCAGTCACCGTCAGCAGAGATCTAGGAACCGAGATAACTGAATGTGGTCACTACCTCCATGGTTTCTCCTGCTATATCCCACGAATTGGTAGGTATAGTTGCCATAATTTTCGTTTTCTTCACATTCAGCATAAGATCGGCCTTTTCACTTTCGTCTTTCACCTTCAGTAAGAGTGTTCTCAATTCTTCTTCACTTTCTGCCAACAGAATCGTATCATCCGCGTACCTGAGGTTGTTTACATTTATTCCAGCTATTTTAATTCCTGTTTCTCCTTCATCCAGCCTCGCATTCCTCATGACATGTTCTGCATACAGAATGAATAAGTACGGTGACAGTATGCAGCCTTGCCGGACCCCTTTCTGAATCTTTATCCATTTCGTTGTTCTATACATAGTTCTCACCGTGGCTTCTTGGCCAAGGTATAAACTCCGTATCAGATGAATGAGGTGATCTGGTACACCCATGTTTTTCAGTACGTTCCATAATTTGTTGTGATCGACGCAGTCAAAGGCTTTGGCGTAGTCAATAAAGCAGAGGTACACATCTTTCTGGAATTCTCTCGCTTTTTCCATAATCCACCGAATGTTAGCAATTTGATCTTTAGTTCCTCTTCCTTTCCTAAATCCAGCTTGTTCTTCTGGCAGCTCTCAATCTAGATATTGGCGAAGTCTATTTTGTAAGATTTTCAACATAACTTTGCTAGCATGTGAAATAAGTGCGATTGTTCGGTAATCTGAGCATTCTTTAGAACTTATCTTCTTTGGAATGGGGATGAATACTGATCTCTTCCAGTCTTCTGGCCACTGCTGCGTGATCCATATTTTTTGACATATTGAGTGCAGCACTTTCACTGCATCTTTTCCAGCGACTTTAAACAATTCTGCTGGTATTTCATCATGTCCACTAGTTTTGCTATCAGCCATATTTTCAAGGGCCCACTGGATTTCGCTCTCCTAAATATCTGGCTCTAGTTCTAAATTAACATTAACATCAGCAGTAGGAGCCCTGTCATGATGCAGTTCTTTCTTGTATAGCTTTTCTACATATTCTGCCCATCTTTCCTTAACATCCTCTGCTTCACTCAGATCTTTCCCGTTTCTATCTTTTATCATTCCAATTTTTGCCTGGAATTTATACAACTTACAGCTATTCGGTACAAGTTGCACACGCCCGTGATTTATCAGTGTGGTAAGACAAACGGTAAAACATTCCCTCTCTCGTACCCTCAAACTCTTTAAAGGCCCCGTTTATTTGTCTTTTGCCTCTGAGTTAAGTGGCTCCGTTCACCAATGTTAATTAAAACTGAGTACATTTTAAATACCACCATCTCTTTAAGTATTGTTGTTTGTTACTAAGCTGGAAAACTACATGGTTAGAATCTCTTAACGGTTAACTGACGTTCTGGACTTGGCTGTTAGTTGCTAGTTTCATATTATTATACAATAACGAACCAGGTAGCGCAGTGGTTAGCAGACTGGACTCGCATTCGAAAGGACGACGGTTGAAATCCACGTCTAGCCATCGTGATTTAGGTTTTAAGTGATTTCTCTAAATTGCTTCAGGAAAATCCCAGAATGGTTCCTTTCAAAGAACACGGCCGATTTCCTTCCCCATCCTTCCGTAATCCAAGCTTGTTCTCCGTCTCTAATGACCTCTTAGTCGGGAGGACGTTAAAAACTAATCTCTTCCTCCTTTTGTTATATAATACGGCTAAGAACAGCAGTCTGCACAAATCTTGATTGAGGCTGGAGTTTGACGACCACTGCTATAAAATTGTGCTGTATCTGCGCAAACTCTCCGACTGGCCCTCGCTGCACGTACACCGGCGTCGCGCAACGTTATCTACTCCGTGCTCGAACGTCCCCTGGCCAGTTACGACCGTAACAGCCCTGGGTAGCAAGACAGCAAATAACAACAAATACGACGCGGCTTATCGATAAGAATCTGCGATGCCGCTACTGCTGTCGTTGGTCACTCTGACTGGCGGCCTTCCAATCAACGTCGAGAGGCGCAGCCAGCACGTGGCTAATTCCCTCCGCACGTCACGTGTTCGGGAATAGTCCGCGCTGAATACTTCCGCCGTGGCTGAACATGGGCGGCTCATGGCCTTCGACGGATAGTAGGTTTGAGGACGAAAGGGACCACACGACGGGCTCATCAATCCCTTTTTCCACATTCGATCGGGTTGAAAACAATCCCAAAAGGTGTCTGGGAAAAAAATGGCTCTGAGCACTATGGGACTTAACTTCTGAGGTCATCAGTCCCCTAGGACTTAGAACTAGTTAAACCTAACTAACCTAGGGACATCACACACATCCATGCCCGGGGCAGGATTCGAACCTGCGACCGCAGCGGTCGCGCGGTTCCATACTGTAGCGCCTAAAACAGCTCGGCCACTCCGGGCGGCTGTCTGGGAAAGTAAAAGTCGTAAAACTAACGTCGAAAAAAACGAAAAGAAAAAGAAAACCAAAGAAACTAAGAAAAACGGGAAAACGTAGGCTAAAACGAAAAATAGAGGAAGGTATTAAAATAATATAGCAGATGGCCTTGGCTGGCGGACGGCAAAAATAAAAAACGATGAGCCAGCCACACTGCAACACACTGCACACACTACAATTTCTAGCATAAATGGCTCTGAGCACTATGGGACTTAACATCTATGGTCATCAGTCCCCTAGAACTTAGAACTACTTAAACCTAACTAACCTAAGGACATCACACAACACCCAGCCATCACGAGGCAGAGAAAATCCCTGACCCCGCCAGGAATCGAACCCGGGAACCCGGGCGTGGGAAGCGAGAACGCTACCGCACGACCACGAGATGCGGGCAATCTCTAGATAAAAGACGAGCCTAGAGGAACACAGGTAGCGAAAAGACTAACACCAAGGCGAAAGAAGGGATGAGGAAGAGTTGAAATGGAGGGAGGGAGGAGGCCTTGGAGAGAAGGCCCGACATCCACCCTTAGGTTGTGTGATAAAAACCGCCCTCACGAATAGAATGTAAAACATCAGTCACTGAGGCATTGTCTCCCAACACCGTTGGCAGTGTAGCTGGAAGGTTAAAAGTAAGCCACAGAGCGGCTAAAATTGAGCAGTCGAACAACATGCGGACGGCAGTCATGTGGGAACCACAGCGACACCAAACTGGGTCCTCGTGAGAGAGCAGGTGGCTATGAATTAGCCAAGAATGGCCGATTCAGAGCAAGCAAAGGACAACGGAGTCCCTGGAAGCAGTTCGCACGGATGGGTGCCACACATTCGTTGTCTAGTTGATAACATGTAGTTTATCTGGTGTACTGAGGATGCGCCACTCAGTAATCCATATCGCGGAAACCTTACAGCAGAAGAGCGATCGGAGATTGGTCTCTGGCTGGCTGATCTCCAGAATTGGTTTGCCGGTAGCCTATTTGACTAGCCTGAGTTCATTGCCCAGTATCCCGACACATCCTGGAGTCGAAATGAAGGACACTGAACATGCACTGTTTCTGGGGGCATAAAGTGACTCCTGGATGGTCATCACCAAAGGATGGCGAGGGAAGTACTTGTGAAGAGTTTGTAGGCTACTTAAGGAGTCAATAAAGATGACGAAGGACTCACCTGTGCTGGAACAGACATGCTCAAGATCTCTGGAGGTGGCTACCAACTCAGCAGTGAAAACACCGCAGCCATCTGGCAAGGAGTTCTGATCAGTATGGCCAGCGTGAGCCTAAGTCAGGTCAACGTCACCATCGACCATGAGCCATCAAGTGTAGACTATTTCTGACGCCTGGAACTCGCCGATAATAGTAGAAAATTGCCAGCGGAGAGCCTCAGGTGAAATTGACCTTTCTGAGCGTTGTGGCAGGCCCAGACAGAACTTTGGCCGAGGCATGCACTATGGAGGCGTGCATGAGTGGACCAGCAGAAAAGCTGGGAGAGGGAAAATATTGAATGTAGAAGGAACGACCGGACACGAACTAGAATCCCCAGTCTGGGCTGCAACTGCGGGAGATAGATTGCCATGTTAGGGAAGAGGAGACAGAAATCTGTATGCGAAACTGAGCTATGAATGTAGGTGGTATAATTAGCAAGCAGTTACTGTCACCTAATCCGCAATGAATGAACGCCAGCTTCTCTGAGGAGGCTGTTCACTGCGTTGGTTCGGAATGCTCCCATCACAAGTCCAGCTCCACACTGGTGTATAGGGTCCAGCAGCCGCAACGCTGAGGGTGATGCTGAACCGTACACCAGGCGCCCACAGTCGAGATGGGACTGCACAAGGGATTTCTACACCTACAGCAGTGTAGGGCGATCAGCACCCTAGTCGGTGCGGCTCAGGCATTGGGTGTTATTGAGATCCCACCAGCACTTTTCCTTACGCTGACAAAGATGGGGGGAGCGAAATTAAGTAGGTGTCGAAAACTAGTCCCAAAATGCGGTAAGTCTGAACTACATTAAGTAGTTGGTCATCGAGGAAAAGTTCAGGATGGGGGCAAAGAAAACGATGGTGACAGAAGTGCATGACGGAAGTCTAGGCGGCTGAAAACCGAAAGCTGTGATTGAGGGCCCATGACTGCACCTTTCATATGGATCCCTGCAGTCAGTTAGAAGAGGAGTAGAAGTAAATATAAAAATCGTCACCATATAGGAGGGGAGATAGTAAGGACCCCACTGCTAGTACGAGACCGTGAATGGCAACTAAGAAAAGTGGATGCCGAGGACATAGCCCTGCTGGACCCCATTCTCTCGGATGTGCGGCGAACTGTGGGAGGCACTGACTGTAACTCTGAGCCTCTAAGTTTTATATGGACATGGGAGTGTAATCGCGCATTATTGATTGTTTTTTGTACTAAAATATCTCCTACGTTTTATAAACAAACTGGTAGTACGAATTAGCAGAAAGTATTTCTTCTATTTGATGTAAGCGCAGTGGCGCATATTAGTTACTTTCTTAGTACGGTTTCGGGTTTGACAGATGTTCTGCCCTAGTTTCAACGAAAATAGTGGATTCCCCTTCCCCTGTTTCAATGTCTGTATTTAACATTGAGGTATATGTTTGTACTGCTATCTCATATTTTTATTTTATCTTTCGTCATATCGTACAGTGGTTATGATTATAATTTTTGTTTATGTTTAATATTCCCGAATTCAAACAAATATTCTTCTAACCTTTATCCATTGTAATTTCTTCATTACCATTTGTGTCAATAAGACGTTTGTTTTATGTCTATTGTAATAAATTGGTTCACAGCCATCAGAAACATGGTGCAACGAATGTAGATCAGCTGATACGCCTTGACACCACTATACATTTTGTAATGCCACCTGGTGGCAAAAATATCTTCTTGGTCCACACTCTGGAGAATTGTGTCTGCTGTCTACGAAAGTTTGTTTCCCATACAACTTTAAACGCCGTATCTACATACAGTAATCGTTCCTGAGTGTACTGCTTGTCCCAAGCGATTTCAACCAAGTGAAGTTCTATAGACATCCATTACTGTATTATATAAAATATTTTAGTAGTTGACTTTTTGTCGATATCTGGTGATGGATAAATTCCGAAAGGCGTCGATTGAGAAGTAAAGTCGTTCGCTGCCTGAAATCTGACTTTTACCTTTGCGATGCAGTCAACTTGAATGCAGAACTACTGGTTATTATAATGATGGTCGACTGCTTGCTGCATGACCTTATGTCATATTTATATGTGTGTGTGTGTATTGTAAGTGGGGACCTACAAACGATGCTTCGTCCCGCCGTAGTCCTCAGTGGTTCACAACCCTACTACAGGCCACAGCAGACCACCTACCTCACCGCCGCCCCACACCGAACCCTGGGTTATTGTGCGGTTCGGCCTCCAGTAATATAAAGGAATAATTGGCTGCTGAACTCCTGAACTGGAAGAAACAGGAAGATTTCGGGTTGCCAATATTTTTGTTGATCATTGCCACTATACATACTATTTACAATGGTTGGTAATAATAATAACAATAATCATAATAATAACTCAGTGGAGTTCCTTTGGCACTGTAATGGTAATGACAAAGTAACTGTTCTGTTGTCCTGGCAGTTAGTACGTTTTTTATTGTGAAGAGAATATGAAGCAATTTATGGCGTGTTGTGTCAATCACCTACAGCTCTGAGAAGGCCTTTTCATGAGATGTATAAGTCTTAATTTTACTATCATTCAATTTTACTATAACTGATGCACAGTACAAAGTAAAAAGAGTGTGCTAGTATTGTAAAAAATTGAATTATTGGTATAAGTCTTACGTTATAGTGATAGTAGTAATAATTTTAATTTAGCTTCGTGACCGAAACGCAACTGAACCACTTGGTGTCCTCCCTATGAAAACTACAACCCTTTCAAGAGGTAATATCCTCCAAATCGGATTCCACTGGTCCAGAAGAATGAAACAATAAGAGAATATTCTTGCAGTAACCCTAAAGAATTTACAAGCCGTTTGTTTCTTCTTGTATTAAGACATTTTTCCGCCTGTTTCACTGAAGTGTATCTGGCGGTCAAAATCATTAGAATTTTGTAAGTTTGAGGAACAGTTTTCTTTGGTACAGTCTCTTCTTTCACTTTGAGTGCAACGAACTGTTGGCAGCGAAGTTAAAATCCCACTGATTACGGATTAATTGGTGTAAAAATTTTAAGACTCTGGAATTACCCATTCTTCTTTCCGCTGTTTCAACAAGTTATTCAGACTAGAACGGAGCATTAAATGTGGCTAGTTGATTTATTTTGATGGGTCCTGTAACATGGATGATTTCAAAGAAATTTCTCATATCCTCCAGGTTATTTAGTCAAAATTAGAATTTCTCACCTGTTATGAACTTCGGCCCACTATCAAATTTACAGATGTATGTTTGCACACTCTGTAAATGTACATCAAAAGGAACGTGCGGGAGACTTTCTTGTTGCCAACACATGAAAATCAAGGAGAAGTCTACCACACTCGGTAGATTACATTCGCCAAGTATTTACTGCCTACAGCTTATCCCAGAGAAAGTGAAATGTTTCCAAAGTTACAGCCGTTTATCGATTGCTTCGCTGGTGAAATTTTCGTGCATTTTGCGACCTATGTGCTTCGTTTGTACGGATCGTCATCATAATCTTCATTATAATCATCGTCGTCAGCATCTTGTTCTTTTTTTCATCTTCATTTTCTTCTTCTTCTAAAAGCCATGACTTGTCACTATAAATTTTTTTCAAATTTTTTGGCTGTCCTACTCCTTTTTCTAGAAATTTTACATATTGGTAGCTGCAACAGAGCGTCTACAGATTTCTTTCGTCATTTCCCCTTGGATTTCTTTGCAGCATGTTTTATTGAAATCCGCCTGTTTAAAATCTAGTTGTTAGCAGATAAATGACCGAAAGTTTAATCTTTCTTTTTTTTTTTGTAATTGCTTATAAATCTCTTCCATAACTTTTCATGTATTGCCTTTCTAATCAACTGGCCTTCATTAATCATCCCCAAAGCCACATTTACATCGATTTTAAACGCCGCATGTCTTCGGCAGTGCCAACTCTCGCAGCCAGACAAGGAACGCTGTGAAATGCATTTAATGTGATACTTAGATTTTCCATACACGTCGGAAAATCATCCCTTATACACACAGATTTGCTTTATAAAAATGAAAGTAGAGCAAAAAATTTTCTTGACGTGTAGCAAATATTGAATGAGAAAGGAAAGCAACTTCTGTGTAAAGCCTAAGTGTCCACTGTACATGTAGAAATATGCTAGTGACACATGTTCAGAGTTTCTTTGCGGTATTAAATTGTATTACATTACATATATCACTAATAGATTTTTATTTTTGTACCTCGTTGACTACAACAACCTATTTGTCCCTAGGACGTGAGATGCGGTAAGGACGACACTGATTAAGGTGGATGAGCTGCATCGACTGAAGTACTTGGTGGAAGGAGCTGGTGAGTTCCAGATATAGTTACAGAATTATTTATGTTAATAAGAGACCAATCCGTGGAAATTCCATCAAAAACAAACGCAAAGTATATCTACTTAAGGAAGCTGATAACAATGCTCTTAAGGCCTTTTGAAGAGAGCGTCTTCACTCCTTCCGATCTGATCATGTAAGCGTAGAGAAGATGTGGAATGATTTCAAAGAGATAGTATCGATGGCAATTGAGAGATACTGTATATACAACATAAATTAATAATTGATGGTACTTATACCCCATGGTACACAATCCGGATCAGATTGCTATTTCAGTAGCAAAGAAAAGCATGCCAAATTTAAAACAGCGCAAAATCCCCAAGACTGGCAAAGCTTTGCGGAAGTTCGAAATATAGCGCGTACTTCAGTGCGAGATGCTTTTAATAATTTCCACAACGAAACTCTGTCTAGGAATCTGGCAGGAAACACAGACATTCTGGTCATACACAAAGCACACCAGTGGCAAGACACAATCAATACTTTTAATGCGCGATAATAACGCTGAAGTCACTGATAACAGTGGCACTAAAGTAATTAAACACGGTTTTCCGAAACTCCTTCACCAAAGAAGACGAAGAATTCTAGTCAAGAACCACTGCCAAGATTTGAAACATAGAAGTAGGTATTCTCAGTGTAATAAAGCAGCATAAATCACTTAATAAAGGCAAGGGCTCCGGTCCGGATTGTATACCAGTCTCGTTCCTTTCGGAGTATGTAGATACAATAGCTCCATATTTAGCAGTTATATACTGAAACGTCCCCTTAGAAAAATTAATGAATTACTGTGCTGGTAAACCCCTTACGTTATTTGATTTCCAAACAGCTGAGCAAAACTGAACGTATTCAGACATTTCCCTCTTTACTTGTTCTGATCATCACTAAACTGAAACACAATATTTTTAGCGCAACACAGTCTGACTTTCAATTATCCCTACAAAAGAATGGCCATGACTAACAATAACCTATACCTTTCATGAATCACTTAATCACAAAAATCTTCGTTACTCGAACTACTGCAATACAGCGAGCGCCAATACTGCCAGCTGAAGAAAGGATTCTAACTACTGAAGGCACTAACTATTGATAGGCATAGTTAGCAAATGAAAGATTTTGATAAAGAACAAACAATGTATTTACCTTAATAGTGTTCAAAAGTCATTCATGACATCCAGTCTTACAAATTTACTCTCTCTGATGGACACACGTCCAGATCATCCGCTCTCAAAACTCCGCCATCTCACTCCCCACATCCACCACTGCTGGCGGCTCTCCTCCAACTGCGCAACGCTACGAGCTGTTCACATCCAACTTCCCAACACTACAATAGCGAATATATCAACAATGCCAACCAGCCACAGACTGCACACAGCACAGCCAGTGATTTTCATACAGAGCGCTACGTGACGTTACCAACATAAAAACGTAAACAGCCTATTTACAATACAACCGCTTGCTCACAGTAAGATCCGTACCTAAAGACTAGAAAATTGCTCAAGTCACACCAACACCCAAAAAGGGAAGTAGGAGTAATCCGTTGAATTACAGACCCATATCACTAACGTCTATTTGCTGTAGGGTTTTGGAACATATACTGTGTTCGAACATTATGAAGTACCTCGAAGAAAACGATTTACTGACGCATAGTCAGCACGGATTCAAAAAATATCGTTCATGTGAAACACAACTAGCTGTTTATACTCATGAGGTACTCAATGCTACCAACAAGGGATGTCAAATTGGTTCCATATTTTCAGATTTCCAGACGGCTTTCCACAGCGTTCCTCGTAACCGTCTTCCAACCAAACTGCGTGCCTATGGAATATCACCTCAGCTGTGGGACTGGATTCGTGATTTCCTGTCAGAAATGTCACGGTTTGCAGTTATAAAGTCACTGAGTAAAACAAAAAACAGAAGTAATATCCAGCGTTTCCCAAGGAAGTGCTATAGGCCTTCTCTTGTTCCTATCTATATTAAAGACATAATAGACAATCTGAGTAGTCGTCTTAGATTGTCTGCAGATGGTGCTGTCACTTAGCGTCTTGTAAAGTCATCGGAGCTATTCACATGAGAACTAAAAGAAATCCACTAAATTTTGATTACGTGATAAGTCACACAAATCTGAAAGCTTTAAATTCAACCTAATACTTAGAGATTACAATTACAAATAACCTAAACTGGAACGACCACATAGATAATGTTGTGGTTAGAGCAAACTGAAGACTGCGATTCGTTGGTAGAACACTTAGAAGGTGCAACAGGTCTGCTAAAGAGACTGCTTACACCACGCCTGTCCGTCATATTCTGGAGTGTTGCTGTTCGGAGTTGGATCCACATCAGGTTGGACTGACGGATGACATCGAAAAAGTTCTGGGAAGGGCAGCTCGTTTTGTACTGCTAGTGCCACAGACATGCTACATGAACTGGCAATCATTAAAACTAAGGCGTTTTTCGTTGCGATGGGATCTTGTTATGAAATTTCACTTATCGGTTTTCTCCTCAGATTGCGAAAACATTCTGTTGGTACCCACCTACATAGGGATAAATGATCAGCGTGATGAAATAAGAGAAATCAGGTATCACGCAGAGAAATTTAAGTGCTGGTTTTTCCTGCGCACCGTTTGGGAGTGGAGCGGTAGAGAGACAGCTCATTGAAGCCTCTGCCAGGCACTTAACTGTGAATAGCGGAGTAATCACGTAGATGTAGATGCACGTAGATGAGAATCAGCGCTGACAAAGTAGCTCTATTTGCTGTCTCAAGAAAATCATGTAGAATGTAAATTTTTAGTAAACCTAAATTTATTTAACTTTCAGTCATTTTAGGTATTGTTTCTGTGTGTTTGATTTAGCATTATTTTTTTGTTATTTTCTCGCTCCTCCATTGACATCATATGAATATTATTATTCACTGCTTTCTATCGACAGAGTTGTAAAAATATTACGAAGTTACTACAACATTTCATGTTAACGGTCTACAGTTAAGACTTATAACTGTTGCTGTAATCAACAATCTACTCAGTACGAGAGTATCTCCTCCGGACACTTAAAATCTTCAGCAGGTTATGAATCTCACAAAGGGTAAAATGTAACTCAATGTGTAACCTGAAACAAGCTCTCTTAAAGAATAAGCTATAAATTGTGACGCCGGTGAAGTCTGATTGTGAGCAGAAATATAAGAATAGCCTGACGTTCTTACAGAGTAAGTATGAAATCGCGACGCCGGTGAAATCTGAGTATAAATACGGAAGAAGGCTCACTTTGTATTCTGCTGTTGTCATAGAACGTAGATGATTCGGCAGTGTTAGGTCAAACAGAAAGAAGAGAAGTTTTTCCTGCTTCGATCAGATATGCACCAGAGGTCTTTATTCTGGCCTAAGAGATCCAAACAGAAACATATTCGTAACAAAAGTTCTTATTTTCGTAAAGCTCATACTGAAAAAGAATGTAATCTGATCCTGGTAACATTTACTTTACCCTTATTCTGAATAAGTTGTCTCTGGTTTCTGAATGTATAGATACAACCGCACACGCTAGATTCATAGTGTATGATAGTAATCGGTCACGAATACTTTCAATGAGATTTCTGATACTAGATGAAAAATCCGGGATTTCCCGGGTATTCAGTTTGCCAATTTGCTGTTGGCAACGGAAACAAAAACTGAACTGCGTTTATAGTCCTAGACAGTTTCTGTACACTGGGTGCAGCGATTTTGTAAACTTTTCTATAGCAACTCGTCTTCATAGTTCTATAGACGGAGACTGTTTTCGCTACGGTCGTTTGCCCTTTGCTCTTGAAAGCTTTCAAAACCGCTGTCAGGTGTCAGGGATTTCCTTAAGTTCATTCGACTGTAGGAGTGTCTTTGTAGCAAAGAACAAATGTGTTAATACCCCATGCATGACATGGAAATTTTTCACACATCTCAGTGTTTATGATTTCATATTTTTTGAATTATGTGTTGTACAATGATATGTTTGTGTAGGTCGATTAAACGACGTGCTCAGATAATATTTGCAAAATTTGTTGCGAACAGATTTAGTAGACGTTTTGTGCAATGCGGCAGTTTTTCACGCATTTCTGTGTTTATGACGTCATATCTCCCGAACTACATGCGGTATAATGATAGACTCGTAACTTTGTAGGTGCATTTAGCGGCATATGTAGATAACATTTGCGAATTGTATTGCGAACAGATTTAGTAACATAAAAGTAATAAATGTTAACGACATTCATGACGCGTCAAATTTTCACGCATCTAATCGTTTACCACGTCTTATCTGCTGATCGATGGTTGCCTGACAGTAAGGGAAATGTGTGGCAACGTGGTTGAAATCGATCTAGTGGTAAAGGGGATCTGTGGAAAACGCGTGCCCATACACACACACACACACACACATAAACACACACAAATTTTTATAACATGTATGGATATAATTTTTGTAGTGATCTACGGCTTCTAAACATCTTACAAAAAACATGGCCCGTTATAGGCTGTACTATAACGATTTTTGTTTAAACTGTGTGTTTACCTTACTATCGACCGTAACTCATTGTCAAGGACCTGAAATAAACTAACGTGGATGTCAATCGCACAGTTTGTTTGCATTACCATGTATAAATAAAACGTGGCACAAATCTCAATGATTTAATCGCATTGCATGTCGGATGTCACATGTTACATGATATACACTCGGAAAAAAGAACACATTGACACCGGTGTGTCAGACTCACCATACTTGCTCCGGACACTGCGAGAGGGCTGTACAAGCAATGATCACACGCACGGCACAGCGGACACACCAGGAACCGCGGTGTTGGCCGTCGAATGGCGCTAGCTGCGCAGCATTTGTGCACCGCCGCCGTCAGTGTCAGCCAGTTTGCCGTGGCATACGGAGCTCCATCGCAGTCTTTAACACTGGTAGCATGCCGCGACAGCGTGGACGTGAACCGTATGTGCAGTTGACGGACTTTGAGCGAGGGCGTATAGTGGGCATGCGGGAGGCCGGGTGGACGTACCGCCGAATTGCTCAACACGTGGGGCGTGAGGTCTCCACAGTACATCGATGTTGTCGCCAGTGGTCGGCGGAAAGTGCACGTGCCCGTCGACCTGGGACCGGACCGCAGCGACGCACGGATGCACGCCAAGACCGTAGCATCCTACGCAGTGCCGTAGGGGACCGCACTGCCACTTCCCAGCAAATTAGGGACACTGTTGCTCCTGGTGTATCGGCGAGGACCATTCGCAACCGTCTCCATGAAGCTGGGCTACGGTCCCGCACACCGTTAGGCCGTCTTCCGCTCACGCCCCAACATCGTGCAGCCCGCCTCCAGTGGTGTCGCGACAGGCGTGAATGGAGGGACGAATGGAGACGTGTCGTCTTCAGCGATGAGAGTCGCTTCTGCCTTGGTGCCAATGATGGTCGTATGCGTGTTTGGCGCCGTGCAGCTCAGCGCCACAATCAGGACTGCATACGACCGAGGCACACAGGGCCAACACCCGGCATCATGGTGTGGGGAGCGATCTCCTACACTGGCCGTACACCACTGGTGATCGTCAAGGGGACACTGAATAGTGCACGGTACATCCAAACCGTCATCGAACCCATCGTTCTACCATTCCTAGACCGGCAAGGGAACTTGCTGTTCCAACAGGACAATGCACGTCCGCATGTATCCCGTGCCACCCAACGTGCTCTAGAAGGTGTAAGTCAACTACCCTGGCCAGCAAGATCTCCGGATCTGTCTCCCATTGAGCATGTTTGGGACTGGATGAAGCGTCGTCTCACGCGGTCTGCACGTCCACCACGAACGCTGGTCCAACTGAGGCGCCAGGTGGAAATGGCATGGCAAGCCGTTCCACAGGACTACATCCAGCATCTCTACGATCGTCTCCATGGCAGAATAGCAGCCTGCATTGCTGCGAAAGGTGGATATACACTGTACTAGTGCCGACATTGTGCATGCTCTGTTGCCTGTGTTTATGTGCCTGTGGTTCTGTCAGTGTGATCATGTGATGTATCTGACCCCAGGAATGTGTCAATAAAGTTTCCCCTTCCTGGGACAATGAATTCACGGTGCTCTTATTTCAATTTCCAGGAGTGTAATTATCAGAGTCTGTTACTTTGCACATACAAAACCAGACGTCATACTCCATATTTACAATAAGTATGAACCCAGGTCAAAAAGGATTAAAACGCGTCATATCACATACTGGTAACTCTAAGACCCGCAGCTTGACAACTAACAAAAGCCATTATGATGTTAACGTTACACTTAGATCGAAACATTAAAGAATTATTAATCACATACGTAAACAGGTCTTGATGTTTCTGAGCAATAGTGGTACAGTAATTTTTAAATGAAGAATAATGTATCAATAATTAATAATGGGAGCACGTCGTATTTAATGAAACTGGTTTGAAAATGAAATGGCTCTCAGCACTATGGGACTTAACATCTGAGGTCATCAGTCCCCTGGAACTTAGAACTACTTAAACCTAACTAACCTAAGGACATCACACACATCCATGGCCGAGTCAGGATTCGAACCTGCGACCGTAGCGGTCGCGCAGATCCAGACTGAAGCGCCTAGAACCGCTCGGCCAAAGCGCCCGGCGAAACTGGTTTACTTCGGTATATAAAAGATAAGCACATGTCCTTCAGTCGTAACGATCAACTCAGTGATGACTCGAGGACATGTGCTCATCTTTTATATACCAAAGTAAACCAGTTTAATTAAATATGACGTGCTCCCACTATTATTCACTGATCTTTTTACAAGATTACGGTTTTACACCTGGTATTTCGTGGGGAATATTCTGCTTAATTTATGGCCAATTTTAAACTGTATGTCCTGCGGCATATGTTGATGACATACACTCAGTCTTTTGAAAATGTCATAAAAGGCCGAAACCTGGGTCGTAATTAATCAACAACAATACAGTCAAATGGCAGTGTGCTCATTTCAAAATCACATACGTAAAAGGCACATTAGATAATATAATACTGCCTTGCTAGACTTAGGTGATTTATTGTATATCAGGATAGCAATGTGATCAGCGAATCGTATCATTGATAAACTCTCACCTTGAATTTTAATTCCACTCCGGAACCTTTCTTTTATTTCCATCATTGCTTCCTCGATGTACAGATTGAACAGTAGGGACGAAAGGGTACATCCATGACTTAAACCGTTTTTAATACGAGCACTTCGTTCTTTGTAGTTCACTCTTATTATCCCCTCTTGGCTTTTGACATACTTTACATGACCCAGTCTCTCCCTATAGCTTCCCGAACATTTCTCAGAATTTCGAACATCTTGCACCATTTTACATTGTCGAACGCTTTTTTCAGGTCGACATATCCTATGAAAGTGTCTTGATTTTTCTTTGGTCTTTCTTCCATTATGAACCGCAACGTCAGAATTGCCTCTCTCGTGCCCTTACCTTTCCTAAAGCCAAACTAACCGCCATCCAGCGCATCCTCAATTTTCTTTTTCATTCTTCCGCATATTATTCTTGTCAGTAACTTGGATGCATGAGCTGTTAAGCTGATTGTGCGGTAATTCTCACACTTGTCAGCTCTTGCAGTTGTCGGAATCCTGTGGACGATGCTTTTCCGAAAGTGAGATGGTATGTCGCCAGAGTCATCTACACACCAACATAGATAGTCGGTTTGTTG